>NC_082648.1:104627278-104927278 GCF_028023285.1 Balaenoptera ricei
CTTTTTGACTACTTCGTATATGAAGAAATTAGACCTCAATGAGGTTAAGTAACTGGCCTGAGATTACAAGGCTTTTAGTAGAACAACGGGGATTAGAATCCATACTCTTTTCATTTTGCCATATGGCATCTCCATAAGAGCTGGCTTTCAGGCACCCACTGATGGGAATTTAAACAGAGGCCTTTGGCACCAAGTTTGGCTTCACAGTGTTGGCAACCCCTTCCATTTTCACGTTCAGCACATGGAACCACAAAATCCCTATAAATTCAGAACTTGTCCACTGGATACCTGGGCTGACACACACTAATCCTCGTACTCACTAACCATGAGCTTTCACAAAGTAAATCGAAGTTGCTAGCTGTTCTATGCTTTCATCTGAGAGGAAGGCTTTTGTTTGTGAAGAATTATACCAGGAGGCCGCTGGCAGCTTTTGTCAGATGACATGGAAACATCTGTTCCAGTCAAAGTCTCCTCACTGGCTCATTTGCAGGGAACAAGAATCTCCTCTGGCAGTGAGAGCAGACCTGGTGAGGTGGCCTTAGCTGGAATTTGATTGTTTTCTGGTTCTCCCCCACCACCCAATTAAGCCCTGTGGGCCTAGGACTACAGGTGACCCATGATCTAGTGGTACTTCAGCGTGGCTGGGAGGGCAGGTGCCTCGCCAAGCCCAGGGAGGAATGTCCCAAGGTACCCTCACCTGACAGGGGACAAGTGAGCATCTTGGGTTGAGGGTCAGAGGGCAGCATCTGAGGATGCCCCTCTCACCCTGCCAATCCTGAGATGTGGATTATAGTAGGAAGGAGCCAGAACACAGAAAACAAAAAGTTTTTGGTGACTGTATGAGTCTTACTGAAAATGTTCCTCTTTGGAGCAGGTACGAGGGAGTGGACTGGCCATTCCTCCATGTGGTTTGGGGTGTTGTGAGGACTCAAGCTGCTGCTGGTTGTGTGGGGCTCCATCTACACTGATGTAACACTTAAGGACTCTGCTGTTGGGATGTACTTTATGACTACTGTCATGCCTCTTGTGACCCCAGGTCTGGGATCCCTGTCTCCATGTTGACCTTCACTCTCTTGAACTAGCCTTGACATTGTGTGTAGCAGAGAGGGCAATGGCTAGAAGGGAAAAAAGAAATAATACATGTTAAAGTATCAAGGATGTGGTCAACTTGTGTGGTGCCCACCAAAACAGACTACAACTGTCTGCAAAGGAACATTGTATTCTTAAGTCGAGTCTGATACCATCCACTGGTCATTGCTATGGTGTGATGACTGCCCACGTCCACTGATTGGACACACCAACCATTAGCAAATGTGTCCTGGATACCTGTTACACTTTAGGGATTTTCCCTGTCAAGGTAAGAGCATAGACTCTAGAGATGTATTAACAGCATTCTCCAGAGAAACAGAACCAATCAGAGAAATTCCAAGGAATTGGCTCCCATGATTCTAGAAGCTGAGACATCCCACATCTGCTGTCTGCCAGCTGGAGACCCAGGATAGACAGTGGTTTAAGTTCTACTCCAAGGAGGGAGAAGACCAATGTCCCAGCTCAAAACCAGTCAGGCAGGGAGAGCAAATTCTCTCTTGTTCTACCTTTTTGTTCTTCTCTCATTTTTTTTTCTCATTTTTTTTTAATCAGTACCTGCTTTTCTGTATCTTTGTCAATTCAAAGATATCATCAGGGACTTCCCTGGTGGTCCAGTGGATAAGACTCCGCACTCCCAATGCAGGGGGCCCAGGTTCGATCCCTGTTCCGGGAACTAGATCCCGCATACATGCCGCAACTAAGAGTTTGCATGCCGCAACTGAGAAGTCCACATGCTGCAACTAAAAAAAGATCCCACATGCTGCAATGAAGATTGTGCAAGACCTGACACAGCCTAAATAAATAAATAAATCTTTTTTTTTTAAGAAAAGGGTTTCTCCAGATATATCATCAGACTTATTGATCTTTACCAATCTATACATGAAAAGTGGTATTGCTTTATCATTTAACTTTTCATTTCTCTTATTATGATGAGGCTGAGCATCTGTTTTTATTTTTAATTTTTTTCTTGAAGTATATTAATTTACAATTTGTGTTAGTTTCAAGTATACAGCAAAGTGATTCAGATATATATATATCATATATATATTCTATTTCAGATTATTTTCCACTATAGGTTATTATAAGATAATGAATATAGTTCTTTGTGCTATATAGTAGGTCCTTGTTGTTTGCCTATTTTATATATAGTAGTGTGTATATGTTAATCCCAAACTCTTAATTTATCTCATCCCCCTCCCGACCCCTGATATCCCCACTGGTAACCATAAGTTTGTTTTCTATGTCTGCGGGTGTATTTCTGTTCTGCAAATAAGTTCAAACATCTTTTAATTTGTATAAGATCCATTTCAATTTCCTTTTCTGGGAACTATGCATACTTTTTTGGGACCCATTTTTCTATTGTGATTAGGTTTTCTTATTTATTTGTAGGGACTGTAGGAAATTAGCCCTTGTCTGGTATATGAATTGCAAAATTTTGGGAAATTTGATGTTCATAGAAATATCACGTAAGAACAGCACCCCCTCCACAGCAAACACACAAACCTTTGCCAAGCATGGGGAGAATAGTGCACATACAGACGTCCCCTTGAGGAGAACTAAACTCCTGAAGGGAGGTTTTGGACTGGAAGAGTGTCATGCTTTGTCAGAGAATCAGATGTGTATTGTTCTGAAAAAACACAAAACACACGTATCTGTACAAACGACTCTAGAGTCTCTAAGTAACCTATGCGGATGAAAAGTTAATGTTTTATTGTGTATAATATAGCCAACCTGGGTCTCTCTGATAGGAATATCTACCGGTTCATTTCAGGCACAGGGGAAGATGACAGTCACCTCTGGGCGCTTCCTGCCATGCCTTCCCGAGATCAACACATCATCCAAAAGTGAAGATAAGCTCACATTTTGGGTGCCCTATAGCCAGCTGCACACGTAGCGTTCCACTGAGATGTCTATATCTTAGGATGTAATGGAGGACAGTTGGGACATAAAAAATTATCTTATTTTCGCATGACACAGAGAAAGAAAATGTGTTGTTTGACCCCAAGTACAGCAGAAGACAGCTTGTGAACTAAAAATGAGGCACAGAAAACTTTACTTGGTTTCTTTGGATAAATAAATGTATAGACAGCTTAAGAGAGAGACTCCCTGGGGAGGGCTGTGGAACTAGAGAAGGACGACTCATTACCTCTTCTTACAGAGGACGTGGGGTTTAAGTCAGTCATCCGGTATGAGCTTGAACAAGGCGGGTGGTGGTCACTGGATTTGATTTTAATTTGTCTATTGATAGTTAACATTTCATATGCTTTTCATTGTATTCAGGCCACAGATAGATTGGATGAACCCCCTCTCCCCCAATGGAGAGGATAATCTGCTTTACTGAGTCTAGGATTCAAATGCTAACCTCATCTGGAATTAATCCAACATCTGTGCACCCCGTGGGCAGTCAGCTTGGCACATAAAATGAGCCATCACTGTCCAACAACCTGCCCGGGTTCTAATCCAGACCCCACCATTCCCCAGCTATGTGACACCCACCAGTAAGTTTGAGTACCTCTGTGCCTTGATTTTCTCATTTTCAAAATGAGGCTAAAACACAGAAACTACCTGAAGGGCTATGATGAGGCTTACATGAGAAAATGCCCATAAAGGGCTTAGATGATATCTGGTCCATGTAAGCACTGAGGAAAAGGTGCTGTCAGCTCCCATGAACCACACTGGGACCCCACCCTGAACCTGCCACCTTCCAGACCCCAGCCCATCCTTCCCGCCTATAGGAGACATGTGAACTTCCCTCCCTCCCTCCCTCCCTCAGACGCCACAGTTTGAACACAAACTGTCCTCTGCAAACACTCTCTGGATTAATGAATGATGTCTCTAAAAAGAAGGTTTCATCTTCTTCCCCTAGTGATCCCTGAAGCAAAGTCAGCTACAGAAAACATATTTCTCTGATCTGGAACATCCTATAAACAAGCCTTAATTAAAAAAAAAAATTAAAAAGTTTTAGAGCAGCCAAAATGGAAATACATAAACTCTCTACAGAAAGTACTAAATAGCAACTATCACACATATAAATGAGCACTCTGATTTATCTCCATTCTCCACAAAGCAGAGGGCAGTTGAGGCAGGCCCCGTGCTGCTGGCTGGCTCAGAAGCCCGTAAAGCAGAGGAGGGTGAGTGGCATGGTTTAGGGATGTGCAGACGCTCGCCTACATTTCACAGCTATTTTGGATGATTAAGATCACAGCTATTTTGGATGAAATAACTGTTAATTGACTCTATAAATTTTATATATGAAAAGATACATTTTCTTCCTGAGTGCAAGTTTGTAATTTAGTTATGTTTTAATAATGGCGTAGATAATTCAAAAAAAAAAGATTGCTTCAAAGCTGGACCACGCGAAGCTGATGAAGGGTGGGCAGGGAGCCTTGTAGGAGAAGCACCCCACCGGCCCCGAGCCCCCTCAGAAGTCAGGCCCTGCCAGGCACATACGGCCCCGTGGTCACATTCACCAACACTCCTCCTCTGGTTTCTTTCCTGGCTTCTAGCTTTTTCTTTTACATAGAGTCTTTAATTTTTTGTCATTTTTATTCTTCATTCATTTACACATGTTGAATGAAGTTTTTTGTAATGCTTCACTTCTCCAATCATGTATTTAATAAATGTTAATTAAACCTTACGTCCTGGGTGCTGTGCTGATGGACGAGACACCCACTGTCTGGGCCTCCTAGGCGTTACTCTGCAGTGGAGGAGAGATGTGAACAAGAGGGTGATGATGGGCGAGGGCTGTGCGTTGTGACAGGGGCCATTAGAGAGAGAGAGCAGAGGCCCAGGGTGGGGGGGTGTCGGGGTGCCTGATCCTGGGTAGTCCCAGGGGAGCACGGGGCTCTCTTCCCCACCTACCCGCAGAGCTGCCACGCAGAACAACCCTGCAAGGACTGCTCTTTCCTCCACACCGTCCTTGCTCACGTGGACTCGGGGGACCCTCTGCATCCTGATGGGGACCGGGTGGTCTGCATCCCAGTTCCTGGCTGGGGCAGGTGGGGGTGGTGACATCGCCTCCTGGGGCTCCTGCAGGGTGACCCACTCCAGCATCCCTGGTGCCCCTGGGTCACGTGGCCTCTTTGCTGTGGGCAGCCCTGGACCACAGGGCACCTTTCAGTTACTTGCCAACCACACCTCTCACCAAGATGGATGTAGCCAGCGCTCAGCAGCGGTCCACGGAATGAATTAGGGATCAAATAACTCTATCAGCTCTTTCCCAAACCAATGTGATTGAAGACCTTCAGTGCTGTGTCCTTGCCCTGCCCCTCACCTCTGCTCCTTAAATGAAAATGCAATTCCAGACGCCTGCCTGAGAAAACAAAGCACCCAAACGCCGCAGCACAAGCCTGTGTTTCCTTCCCGCAGCATACAGGGGCCCAGGCTGGACTGACGGCCCTGCTGGGCAGAAAGTGACCCCCCCGACCCAGCCGGCCCCTTGCCCTTCCCCCTGTCGGTGATCCGTCCCCATCTTTCTGGAGAGCAATGACTCCCCAGGCCTGAAATACACTTTTGAAACCTGTGAGGACATTAGCAAGAGTCCTATCCACTCCTGAGTGTCTCCTAGACGTCAAAATGTTGACACGGTCCCTGTTAACATGTGGCTGTAGGGAAAAAATCACGTCTTTTCAAGTTTCCTGCAATACCTGTCGTTGGCAACATATGTTCCTGCATAATGATGTTCATAAGTGAAGTGACATTTCAGAGTAATGAGGCTTCGGTGACAACGTGTAAGTGCTGTGACAAGTTTTCTCTGATATGAAAAGGCGGCCGAGACAAAACCCAAATCCGCAGCCCAGGCAGGCTCTCGGCTCAGCCGTGAACCCGGGGTGGCGCTGCGGGCACCCCTGCCGCCCGGAGCAGCAGCCGTCTCGGGGAGCTTGCTGGGAACACGAGGCCCATCCAGGCCCCCGCGCCCTCGCCAGAAGGACCGACAAGGTGGCCTGCCGAGGGGATCAGAGAGTAGGAGGCGGGTGTGGAAGACAGAGGCAGGGGGAGGGGAGAAGCTGCCTCTGGAGGGGGCGGCAGGACTGGGTATACCTTGGACAAGCTACTTGATTTCTTCACTCCTGTAAACGCGGATCTGCTCCTCTTTCAAATCAAGGACAACCACGACCCCCTCCCATGACTGGATCAGACGAAACGCAAAAGAAAATGCTCAGGGCTTGGGGTCTGGGTTCTGTAAACAGAATGATGGCTCCTGTGTTAAAATACATCCCACTTTCAGCCCAAGCTAAGGGATGGATGCTCTAAGTGGAGAGTTTGGGCAACAGACACCTTGCTTGCCTCACCTCCTTAGAGGAAGGGTGGCCAGATGCCCAGATCTGCCTTCAGCCTTCCCTGGCCCTGCGGGTCCCCAGGGTGCCTCTCGGAGCACAGGAGAGTCGCTCTGTTCAGGGCTCTCGCTAAGGACACCTGATCAGCTGGGGCTGCTGGCTTCACCTTGTGAGAGCCAGGAGGACACAGCTCACCTCCACCCCTTCTCAGGCCTCCAAAGACCTGGCCGGGCCACCTGTGGGTGCCTCCTTCTCCCCTGGCCTCTCAGGACTGGAGGGGATCACCAGGGCAGTCAGCCAGGGGCAGTTCCAGGAGCATCAGAGAGAAGGTCACCCTCTTTGCTGAGAGCCCAGGGAGCTGGGGCCCACCCTCAGGTTGGTGCCCCTTCCTCTTGGACCACAGGAGGGAATATTTAAGACCCTGAATGGCCATCACCCCGCCCAGGCATCTACATGCGCCCCTAAAAAATTCAAGTTTGTCTTATCCAAAGCGGTTCACTGGTGCCAAGACGGGGACCCTGGAACTGTGTTCCTTCATTCTGCAAATATCCGCTGAGTGTCTGCCGTGCCAGGACCCTTTAGAGGGAGGCAGACAGGCCCCACCTCCGGGATGTGAATCAACAGGGAAAATCCCAGAAGCCAGCTCAGTGTACAGAAGAGCAGAGAAGGGCCACCTGAAGTGCTCTCTGAGCTGGGGGAGAAGAAGGGGGTACCAGCAGGAGAGCAGGCAAGGCGATGGGCAAGACCACGTACGAGGGTCAGAGCATGTGGCCGGGGGATGCCCGACAAGTGCACCAAGTGTCCCTGTGCTCCGCCCCCGGGGCCGGCCTTCCTCCCTCCCCAGAGGTCGGCTGCTGGCCTCAGTGCTGGCCCGAGGGGAAGGCGCTGGGACTTGCACCCTCCATTGTAGACCCCCGTTCTCAGCTCCTGCCTTTTGAGGGGCATGCTTCAATCTCTTCTTGGCATTTACACAGCACTTTTGAAACCGAGCCGGGCCCTGTGGGGCTCCTGGGCACAAAAGCCTTTCTGTGTCCCCCAGTCCTTTAATTACAGGAAATTGTCTGCATTCAGCCTCCATGACCTTCCCTGAGTTCCAAAGGGCAGGTTCAAACAGATGCTAATTAGGGAAGGGAGGGGAGGCAGAGACAAGGAAGGGGCAGCCAAGAAACAATAGTGCAGCCTGGGGGCAGGGTCCTGGTCCCCCCTCAGGGGATACACACAACACTATCTTTGAGCTGTTTTGCAGATAAACCCCCCCCCAGGTGGAAGAACTTAACTGCATGCTGCCCACCAGCACTTAGACTCCAGACCTGTTGGAACCAGAAGGTTGATGCCGACTCCCGATTATCTCACCACCAACCAATCAGAAGAATGTCCACAAGCTGACCACGCCCTGCTCCTTGAACCATTGCTCTAAAACTCCTCACTACTACCCGCTCCAGGGTGGGACACTCAGTCTTGAGGGCATGAACCCTCTGTGGCCTCCTTTGCCTGGCAGAGCAATAAAGCTATTTTCTACTTAATCCAAAACTCTTGTCTCCGAGAGTTATTTCAGTGTCGGGGGAGAGAGGCCAGATTCGGCTTCACTTTCAATGACCGGCATTTCTCCATACGTCCCTCTAGGGCTCAAGGCGCCCGCCCTGGCAATGCAGCCTTGGACGGCACAGCTCCATCCTCAGGCCCCATTAAAAGGGTCTCAAGAAAATTAAGCTCCCTGAGGTTTCCAAGAGCTCTGCTTGATCACATGTCAGGAGCTGGAAACCCACTGCCCTCTCACCCCCATTTAAATGCCTTCTCGAGCCCATCCCTGGGATGTGGAGATACAGGGCTGGTATGACTTTGCTTCTCTTCTAAGCCAATAGCTCATTAGGAAACTGAGAATTTGCCATCAGGGACAGTAGGGCTGTGTCTAATGGAAACATCCTCATTCTGGATGAAATGAGGGCCAGAGCAAATCTTTGGGCAGTTCCAGCTCCAAACCAGGGTGGTACTATATGCTGACCCGAAAGAGGAGGTGGCAGGGAGTTTATTTCAGCTTGGCAAGGCTCTCCCCCAGGGTCCTCCCACCCCCAGGACATGGGCAGCTGCCCTCTTTGCCATTTCCTCTGTGCTCAGTACACACCCCATTTATTTCACAGCTGAAGTGGGTTCAGTTGTGGCTCCCCTCCCGCCAAAGATATGTCCATCTGGAACCTCAGAGGGTGACCTTATTTGGAGTCAAGGTCTTTGCAGATGTCACTCAGGGAAGGATCTCTTAATAAGATCATCCTGGATTAGAGTTGGCCTTAAACCCAATGACACGTGTCTTTATAAGAGACAGAAGAGGGTACAGAGACACAGAAGATGGGCACGTGAGGATGGAGGCGGAGATTGGGTGATGCGCCCACAAGCCAAGGGACGCCCAGGCCGCGGCAGCACCAAGAGCTGGGGGACAGGCCTGGGCACATTCTCCCTGGAAGCCTCAGACGGAGCCAGCCCTGCTGACGCCTTGATTTCGGGCTTCTGTCCTCCAGACTGTAAGAGAATAATACATGTCTGCCACGTTGGGCTTCCAAGTTTGTGGTCCTTTGGGACAGCAGCCCCAGGAAAGGCATGTGAGTCCTCCCTGCATCTCTCCTCTGTTCTGTGCATCTGAAGAGCATCCGTCCACTAACTGTGGCGTCTGTAACCTCCAGCCCTGGCCCTGAGGTTGGCATACAGTAGGTGCTCATTAAGAGCTTGTTAAACTGCACCGGGCTCTGTACACGCGGTCACAGGGAGTGTCCTTGGACCAGAGAGGACCCCTCCGTGGTTTCTTACCGTGGAATGAGGAGGAGGAGGGGCTCGGGAAGAGGCAGTGGATGGCAGACAGAGGGAGGGAAGCGTGAGGGAGCTTTTAGCAGACGTTTCAGAAGCAGGTGTGAGATCCAGGGCACGCGGGCCGGGGAGGGGCGTATGAATCAGCGAGACTTGAATCACAAAAGCGAGTTCTTCTGATTGTCTTTTAAGGAGTGAAATTCCGCAGGGAGACACGGACAAGGAGCCACGATGCCGCTGGTGTTGGGAGTGATCGCCCACCGAGGGCGAGGGGATGGGCCGGGGCGGGGGTGGGCGTGTTTCTGCCTCTGAGTAGGTCCCACCCGGGGAATTCAGCTGCTTCACTGGAGGCGTTTCTCAACTCCTTTCTGCCGTCTTGGCATCCTGGGCTGCCTGTTAACAGCCGTCAGGGGCTGCTTTGCTGCCAGGGTCCTGGGGACCACCCTCCGCGCCTGCTGTGGTGACAGCAAGAGGCGGCCCTGCACCCTCGGGGGTAGGGGGCGGGGCGGGGCGGGCCGGGCCGGCCGAGCGGGACAATCCGTGCAGATTCCTGGGGACACCGACGACGATACCCGCCACAGCCTTGGAGCCATGGGACAGGGTGGGCCCCTGCCAAGCCTCCACGAACGCTCGCTGAGCGCCTACTGTGTGCAGGCGGGCACCCCGTGGCGCTTTACACCCACGGCCTCGTGTCCCCGCACCCCTGCCTGCGGGGCCATGACCAGGAGGCCCATGGAAACTAACATGAGGACCACGTGCTGAGCACCCCCCGCAGGCTACGGGACGCCCACCACCTCAGCGGCGTAGGGACCCCCACGGGCTCCCTCATGGGGGCTCAGCTGTGTCCCAAGTCCTTATAACCCCAGCCTGGCATCATCCCCGGCTCCTCCCTCCTGCAGGAGGCTGGCCGGACACTGTCCTGTGGAGGGAGACCCTTTCCCACTGTCCGGGGTGGGATCCCAGGCATGGCCCTGCCAAGGCCACCTGGGCTCTGGCGCCCCTCCAGCAGCCCTGGGCTGACCTCCCAGCTGGAGGGAAATGCCCACGGGTCTTGCTCTCCCCCGGCCAGACCTCTGCATTAGCAGGGGCACCCGGGGTCCCCGTTCTCTGGCCTTGCTGGCAAAAGCTGACTCTGCTCCTCAGTCAC
This sequence comes from Balaenoptera ricei, assembly GCF_028023285.1. Classification (NCBI taxonomy): domain Eukaryota; kingdom Metazoa; phylum Chordata; class Mammalia; order Artiodactyla; family Balaenopteridae; genus Balaenoptera; species Balaenoptera ricei. The sequence continues at coordinate 104,637,587 of NC_082648.1, forward strand.
ACCGAGACCCCTCGGGCCGGCAGGCCCTTCGGCTTCTCCTGGTGACCTGTGTGCTGCCACTGCGGGCCCCGCACAAGGTCATCGTGGTGCCTTCACGTCCGCCTGGGGACCGGCTCTTTGTGGGCCGAGTCCCTGGCGTGGAACCCTCAGCTCTTGAAGTCTGCTCGCCCGGAGGCCCCTCAGTCCTGGGGCGGCGACTCATCTTTCCAGCTCATTCGTAAACATTTGCTGAGTGGCCGCTGCACTTGGGGCTTTGCTAGGCTCCGGCGACACTGGTGGAGAAGCGTGAGAGCCCACCCTGATGGGGGGGGAGATGGGCCAAAGTGGATAAATAGAAGAATTAAAGAAGATACCTCTGCAGGAGGCAACCACATGGCGCTGCCGTGGAGACCGAGGTGCTGGGGGCCTCCCTTGGCTTCATCCCACCCTTCCCGACGTGTAGCTACGTGTTTCTTTCCCTTATTTATTTAACGCTTGTCTCCTCCATAAACCCAGCAAGAACCACATTAGTATTAGTTAATATTTATTTAGCGCTCTGTGCCAGACTCCGGGCGAAGAGGTTGATGAGGATTAGCTCATTCCGTTCTCACAGCAAATCTCCAGGAAGTTCTATTTTTTTCTCTATAATGAAGATGAGACACACTGTGCTTGGGGAGGCCGGGGTTGGCCACCAGCCGGCGTGTGGAAGCTCTGGGACTTGACTGCAGGAGGGCGGGGGTGGGGGTGGGGGGGCGTGTCCTGGCTTTCTGGGAGGGTCCCCTGCTCCAGGAGGCTGGGCTCTGGTCTGCTCACCACCGTGTGCCCCAGCTGCCAGCAGAGCGACTGAGTGACTGAGTGAGGGCAGATGTTATTGTAACGGGAACACTGTGCTGTGCGACCCCCTCCCCCACTTTCAGATCTCTCCAGCTGGGCTGCGTGCAACACCCATCTCCTAGGTGCCAATGGAGAGACTCGGAGAGGAGGACTCAGAGCACCTCACATCTCCTTGGAAGTCCAGAGGGCATCCTTGCAGTCCGAGGCACCCTGATCACCCCCATCCAATCCCTGGGGGGCTTCCTGGAGGAGGTGGTTCCTATGGTAGACCTTGAAAAGGACCCACACATCACCCCTCACTGCTGAGTACAGGCTCCCAGATGCCCCAAAAGTAGCACAAGGACCTGGGACAGCAGGCTGGGGCTACGCTTCGGCTCTGCCATTCGAGCTGGTGCCTAGAACACATCATCCATCACTCGTGGGTGTGCTGGGAACTCCAGGTCCTCCCCCTCTGGCTGCACCTCCTGGGGCCACACGGGAGTCCGGCTCATCCAGAAAGGGGCACGTCCTCCAGAAAGGCCAAGATGCAGGCAGCACACTTGAGATATTTCCATCCACACACGTTGGTTAGAAGAGCAATTTCCAAGGATTAAAGGCTACAGAAACCTAGCTATCTCGAGCATTTACTCTTTGGAGGGTCCAGGATTCTATGGAGCGAAGAGCCGGCTTTAGTCCTACGCTCTCAGCGTGTTCAAGGCTGCCCTGCGAGGCTCCGACAGGGCTCTGTTAGTTCTCGGATCTGTTGCTGTCATTCTGTGTCCTGGGCTTTCTCCTCTGCTTCTCGTGTGTGTGTTCATGGCACATCTTGCCTGTGAGCCCCTTATTCTGGCTTGTCTAGAATTCAAAAACCATGGAACCGAATTACATGCAAAACTGGATTAATCATGCCCAGAGGGAGGGGCTGAGACCTCTTTTCTGGAGCAGTGAGAACTTGGGACCCCACTCAGCGGCTCAGAAGAAACCCCTTCATCTCGCAAGGTGTGCAGTTACCTGCCCTAAACTCCCGATAAAGAGAAAATTTGGTAAGCTGGCAGGACTCCTGCTGAGGTGGGACTTCCCCAGTGTGCACTAGTGAAGGAAAGCTGTTCCCAGGATTTATACAGCCCCTTGCCCCACAGAGCTCCAAGTCATACACATTCCATAATTTTAGCCTTTATATACTCACGACAGTGGTTTGGGAAGCACCTCAAAATTAGACAAGCATTAGCTTAGCTTATAAAATTAAAAAGAAACTGTAACGGCTTTAATGGTGTTGTATTAAATGCCAGACCTCATAATACCTTACATTTCTTTAATACTTTATGGCTTTCAGCGCACTTTTAAATAACCTCTCATCTGGAAGGTTTTCACAACAGGCTGGCCTCACACCCTGGCGCTGGCAGCCTGGGGTCCAGCCAGTCTGGGTGCAGACTCACCTCCTCACCCTGGCTAAGGGCCTCCGCGGGTTCCTTGGGACAGACGCCCAAGTCTGGTTGGGATTCTGGAGCTGCCAGCAGGTCCATTCTGCCTGGACCCCATCCTCACACCTGCACTGGCGAGCTTTTTCCATGTCTGAGCCTAGGAGTACTACCTGGGGAGGGGATGGTGTGGTCTCCCCAGCTTGGCGCTGAGGAAGGAAGGACCTCACCCTAAACCGTAGGATGAAGCCTGTGGGGGTTGGCACCCTCCCCTCCCCAGAGTGTGCACCGTGGTGGCCGAGGGCAGGCTTTGTCCACTTCACGTCCATGTCCAGTCCAATCTCTGTCTCTCTCCCCTGCATCGACCTAGAGTGCTCAGAAGGCTGCCTCACCCTGAACCCCTTGTTTTGTGCAGGACCCCCGAGGCATTTGCAGGTCCCAGTGCAAAATGGAAACATGATACCAGGGGGACATTTGCCCAGTATTGGGAGCTGCGCTGGGCTCTCCTGTCAATGCGCATGGTTCCATCTGAGTCCTTAGAGAGTGGAAAGCAGAGTCTCAGAGACTGAGCGGCTTGCCTGGGACACAGGGAGTTTGATGGGCAGAGGGGCCCTACCTTGAGCCCAGGTCTCCACCTCTGAGAGCCCAGGCCTGCCCTCCTCCTCTTGGGCTCCTCTCCCTGACCATCCTGGACACTCCAGGTCAAGCAGGCTTGAATCCATACTCAGTGGCTTATTTGGTTGGTGGTGTTGGAAAGCTCCCATATGTTTCCAGCTCTCGCCTCTCCCTGCACGGTAGGGAAAGTGTTCGAGAGGCGGGCTTGTTAGGATGACAGAGACTAGATGGACCCTGCTGGCACAGCTGAGACCTCAGCAAAGAGCGGCGGTACTCATGCCCCCACCGCGATTTCTCGCCACCTTGTCTTATCAGAGATGCACCCACTCTCCTTGGGTCATCAGCTTCCTTGGGCATCCCTCCTCCTCCCAGAACCCCCTGTGCTAGGTGTCTTCCACCCAGCACGCTGCATCTGGGTACCCCAGCCTTGGATCTGGGTGAGTCTTGCTCATGGTGACTTGGAAAAGGTGGATGGAAGGGTGTCAGCTCTGTGGGCTGCTGATGGCTCTCCTCTCCCCCAAGCTCAGCCTCTGCCACATGGTCCAGCCTGGACGGGATCCTGTACAACCACCCACTGGAATGCTATGGGCGTCCTGTATTTTATTAGAGACCAGACTGAAGCACGCTGAGAGATGGAATCTTCCTTCACGCTTTGTCTGTGACCTGGGAAGAATTGTGTTTTTCTCCTTTCTGCAAGCATGAAACGAAACAGAAACATCCCAGGTACCTTCCACGGCAACCTGGGCTGGTCCTGAAGAGGTTAGGCACTCTGGTACCTGCTCAACACGGCTGCAGGTAGGTTTTCATAACATTACCTGGCCACCCAGTACCAATGGAAATAAAAGCAAAAATAAACAAATGGGACCTGATTAAACTTAAAAGCTTTTGCACAGCAAAGGAAACTGTAAACAAGATGAAAAGACAACCTACGGAATGGGAGAATATATTTGTAAATGATGCGACCCACAAGGGATTAATTTCCAAATATACAAACATCTCATACAGCTCAGTATCAAAAAAGCAAACAACCCAATCAAAAAATGGGCAGAAGACCTAAACAGACATTTCTCCAAAGAAGACACACAGATGGCCAACAGGCACATGAAAAGATGCTCAACATCACTAATTATTAGAGAAATGAAAATCAAAACTACAATGAGTTATCACCTCATTCCAGTCAGAATGGCCATCATAAAAAGTCTACAAATAATAAATGCTGGCGAGGGTGTGGAGAAAAGGGAACCCTCCTACATTGTTGGTGGGAATGTAAATTGGTGCAGCCACTATGGAGAACAGTATGGAGGTTCCTCAAAAAAAATAAAAATAGTGTTACCATGTGATCCAGCAATCCCACTCCTGGGTATATAACTGGAAAAGATAAAAATTCTAATTGGAAAAGATAATGCACTCCAGTGTTCATAGCAGCACTATTTACAATAGCTAAGACATGGAAGAAACCTAAATGTCCACTGACAGATGAATGGATAAAGAAGATATGGTGTATATACACAACAGAATATTACTCAGCCATAAAAAAGAATGAAATAATATCATTTGCAGCAACATGGATGGACCTAGATATTCTCATGCTAAGTGAAGTAAGTCAGAAAGAGAAAGACAAATACCATATGATATTACTTATATGTGGAATCTAAAAGAAATGATACAAATGAACTTACTTCCAAAACAGAAACAGACTCACAGACATAGATATTTAACTTATGGTTACCAAAGGGGAAGGGTGGAGGGATAAATTAGGAGTTTTTGTGATTAACAGATACACACTACTGTGTATAAAATAGACAAACAACAAGGATCTACTGTATAGCACAGGGAACTATGTTCAGTATCTTGTGATAACCTATAATGGAAAAGAATACATACATACTACGTATACACACACACACACAACTATGACTGAATCACTTTGCTGGATGACTGAAACTAACAAAATATTGTAAATCAACTATACTCCAATAAAAATAAAAAAAGGTCTACCAAGGAGAAAATCATCCCCTCAGTTCTAGCACAGAGAAGGTTTATTAAGTCAACCCTGCCCACAAGTGATTTCCACCTCCACGAGCTTCAGTAATGAGAGCAAGGTCTTTAGGTGCAAAACCAAGAACAGACCTTGAGCCAATGAGTCCACTCTTGACCACATGCCCCTGTGTGGACTTACCATCTGGCTTCAGGGTGCCCTGAGCTCACCACGGACTCCTGCCGTACCTGGGTTGCTGGCACAAATCTCGCTACCACTCACTCACTCTCATCGGGAGCGGGCAGGGAGGGGCTGACCTCCCTTTGTTTATGGGGACACCAAGGGCCTGGGAGGGGTGAAGGGGCCCAGCTGGAGAGCACAGGTGAGGCGAACTGATCCGCTGTGTCCAACCCCAGAGCTGTGTGGTGTGACTTGAATGCTGTCCTGCAGAAACTCAGGGGTAACGATGACCATTTCTGCAGCCAATCATCGAGTAAAACTTGCCCCGATTGGCCTTCTCCCCGTCCACTTCCTTCCACTGGGAGACTCTCAGCCCTGCCCCTCACCTGGTCTTCCTGACACACCACCCTTGTCCTGCCAAATGGCAGAAGGCCTGCTTTCTGAGCCGCCTGCCCTTAGCACCTGTTGGGCTTGGACATAGTTTGTGCGTATGTGAAATGGGCATAGCAGTCTTTTTTGTCAGGATATTTTTATTATTACCCATAAATTTATTTCTTTGCTTTAATGACATACCTTCTTGCCCTAGACCTTATGAGGCTGAAATCAAATTTCAGGTTAATTTCCAAGTACCTAGTCCTATAATTTTTGGACTGTGCAAGTTACAAAGAGAATCTTCATAATTCTTATGAGGAATATTTTACCAGTTATACTGCTGGAGCTAAAGATTACAATCTTATAAATATCTTTAGTCATTTTAGTATAACTACATACTATAATGTAATAGATTTTTTAGTATAACAATAAAATAGACTAATAAATCTTGTTTATTTGGGGGATAAATGATTCAGAATAGGGTTTCAAAATATCTGTATAATTATCTGAGAGGTGAAGCAAGTTTTACTCCAAATCAGAACATAGATTTGTTTTAGTTTTTTATATAGTCTTAAGAAATGCTGGCTATTTTAGTTTCCTTTCCATCGCCCTCCCGTCGACCTAGATCAATATGGTCTTTACAGCATGAGAATAACAATATCATTTAAAAATAAATTTATTGTTAAGAGTATTATCAAAGCCTAAGCCAATCAAATTCAAATATTAATCTCTAAAATAATGTTTTTCTCATTTAAAAATTTTTCCAGCTTTATTGAGATAGAAGTTATTGACAAATAAAAATTGTATATATTTAAGGTATGCAGCATGTTTTGATATGCATACATTGTGAAATGATTACCACAATCAATCTAATTAACACACCCATTGCATAGTTACCTGTATGTGGGGGGCAGGGGTGATGGTGAGGACACTTACGACCTACCCTCTTAGCAAATTTCCAGTACGCTGTACAATACGGTATTGTTAACGATAGTGACCATGCTGTACGCCCACCGCATCTCCAAACCTATTCGTCCTGCTTACCTGCAACTTTGTACCTTTTGACAGGCATCTCCCCACTTCCCCCACCCCCAGCCTCTGGCGACCACAGTTCTACTCTGTTTCTGTGAGTTCAATGTCTTTATGTTCCACATGTAAGTGAGATCATGCGATACTCGTCTTTTTCTGTCTGGCTTATTTCACTTACCATAATGTCCTGCAGGTTCAAGGTTCATCCGTGTTGTTCCATGTTGGCAAGATTTCTTTATTTATTGAGGCTAAAATAATATTCCATCATATATATATATATATATATATATATGCCTGTATATATGTCACATCTCTTTATATCTATCTATATCACCTATCTATCATCTATTACCTATCTGTCTATCATCTATCTGTATCTTTCTATCTATCTATATCTCCCCCATCTATCTATCATCTCTCTATCTACCTATATTTCTATCTATCTATCTACCATCTATCTATATCACATCTTATTTATCCAGTCATCCATCAACAGACACACTTTGGCTGCTTCCATGTCTTGGCTATTGAGAATAATGCCACAATGAACATGGGAGTGCAGATATCTCTTTAAGGTACTAATTTCATTTCCTTTGGATATACACCCAGAAGTGGAATTGCTGGATCATATAGTAGTTCTATTTTTAATTTTTAAGGAACCTCCATACAGTTTTCCACAGTGGCTGCACCAATTTACCTTCCCACCAAGAGTACACAGGGTTCCTTTTCCTCTACATCCTCCCACCTGAAATAATGCTCCAACTTCCCATTTTCTGATGAGTGAAAAATATGTTGGTATATTTCTTGAAAATATGGACTACTAATATTGTTAGATTTGAAGGATTTTATTTTCACAGAATACAGTTTATCCTTTATTTGCTTTCCTTTAAAATTTTTTTCTGGAATTATTACTATATCATTTAAAAAATAAACTATTTTAGAACAGTTTTAGATTTACCAGAAAAAAAAAAAACCTGTGAAAATAGCATAGAAAGTCCCCATATACCCCACAGCCAGTTTCTCCTATTATTAAATCAAACATTAGTATATTTGTTCAAATTAGTAAACCAATATTAATATGTTATTATTACCTAAGTCTATATTTATTCAGCTCTCCTTAGCTTTTACCTAATGTCCTTTTTCTGTTGCAGGACCACATCCAGAGCATCACACCTAGTTGTCCTGTCTCCCCAGGCTTCTCTGGGCTGTGAGAGTTTCTCAACTTTCCTTGATTTTGATAATCTTGACAGTTTTGAGGAGTACGGGTCAGCGTGTTGTACAATAGAATGTCCCTCAGTGGGGATGTATCTGATGCTTTTATATAAGTAGACTGGGGTTATGAGCTTTGGAAGAAAGACCAAAGAGGTGAAGTGCCATTTTCGTCACATTCTATCAAGGCTACATGGTATCATTGGTGATGTTGACTTTGATCACATGGGTGGGGTGGATTTGCAAGTTTCGTTCTAGAAAGGTACTCTTGCCCCACTTTCCATACTATCGTCTTTGGTAGGAGGTCATTACGTGCAGCCTACACTTAAGGAGTATGAAGTTACACATATCTACATAAATTATGGAATACAGACATAAGTTATTTGAGATTATTCTGCATGGATAGTCATCTCTTCTTCTCCATGTTTTTATCCATCCAATCATTTATATCAGTACAGACACATGGATATTTGTTTTACATGCTGCATTACAATTTGATACTACTTTATTTATTTTGTTGCTCCAGATGTTCCAATGTTCCAGATTTGGCCATTGGGAGCTAATTTAGTTGGCTCTTTTGTTTCTGTGACGTACTCCCCTCATTGTGTGTGTGTGTATGTATGTGTTTAGCACTTCCTTCTTTCTGGTACTGCAAGGAGTTTCAAGTACATCTTATATATTTCCTGCCCCAATCCTTGCGTCTGCCATTTCTCCAAGAAACCCTGGTTCCTTTCATGGAGAAACCTATTTAGAAACCAGTATTTGGATGCTAGGTATCCTCATTGCTACTGAGGTGCTGTTGCTTCTGATAGATCAAGGAAATATATGTGTGTATACTAATCCATATGTATACACATATCTATACATATTTCTATATGTAACAGTTTGTATCTGCATTAAGCTAAACAAAATTTCATCATGGTCATTCTAACCCTACTACATTTCCACATGGATTATTCCAGCCTCCATGAAAAATGCTTGTCTCGACCATCACCATATAATACAGACTAGTTTCACTGTCCTAAAAGAATACCCAGTGCTTCACCTGTTCAATCCTCACCTTTATTCCCTGACACATGGCCAACATTGATATATTTACTTTCTCTATAGTTTTACCTTTACCAAAATATTCCATAATTGGAATCATATAGTATGGACACTTTTCAGACTGACTTCTTTCACTTAGCAATATGCATTTACAATTTTCCATGTCTTTTTGTGGTTTGATAGATAATTTCTCTTTATTGCTGAATAATATTTTATTGAATAGACCAATCACATTTTGTTTACCTATTCATCTACTGAAGACTATATTGTTTGCTTCCAGTTTTGGGTGATAAAGCTGCTATAAATATTTGCATGAATGTTTTTTTTTTCACAGACATAAATATTCATATCAGTTGATTAAACACCTACGAATACATTTACCAGATCATCTAATAAAACAATGTTGTTTAGCTTTGTGTTAACTTCTAAACTGTCTTCCAAAGTGGCCATACCACTTTACGTTCTGACCAGTAATTAATTTTATGTATTATATCTGTAATTTGTGTCTTATCTCTTTCTCAGTTAGACTGATTAGAGATTTATCAATTTTGTTGATCTTTTCAAAGAACTAACTTTTAATTTTGTTGATTTTTTTCTATTGTTTTCCTGATTTTAATTTCATTGATTTCTGCTCTACTTTATTATAATTTTTCTTGTTTTTACTTTAGGCTTAAATTGCCCTTCTTTCTCTAGTTTCTTAATGTGAGATCATAGATGATTGATTTTAGATCTTTCTTAGACTCTAAGATATGCATTTAATCCTATTTTTAAAATTTTGATGAGTTGTATTCTGATTTTTATTTACTTTAGTTTCTAAAAAATGTCTCTTAAGGTTTCTTCTTTTACCCATGTGTTATTTAGAAGTGTATTATTTAATCTCCGAATATTTCAGATTCTTCCATCTATCTTTCTATTAGTAATTTCTAGTTTAATTCCAAACTTGAGAACAGATTTTGTATGATTCCTAGTCTTTTAAATCTTTAAGGTGTGTTTATGTCCCAGAATGTGGTCTATCATGGTGAGTGTCTAATCTGAACTTGGGAAGAATGTGTATTCTGCTGTTGTTGTATGAAGAATTCTACAAATGTCAATTAGATCCAGTTGATTGATAGTCTTGTTCAGGTCAACCATACCATTAAAGATTTTCTGCCTTCTTGATCTATCCGTTACTGACAGATGGGTGGTGAGTTCTTCCAATGTAATAGAGGATTTGTCCATTTCTTCTTTTAACTTTTTACCTGATGAATTTTGTGTCTGGTGTTAGGTACATACACTTTTAAGATTATGTCTTCTTGAAGAATTGACTCCTTTATCATTCTCTCTCTTTATTCCTGATAATTTTTCTCATATTTCCAGAAGTCAGCTGCCAGAAATTAATTCAGCTATTCCATATTTCTTCTAATTACTTTTAACCTAGCTGACTCATTATATGTAAAATGGGTCTCTTGTTGATAACATATACTTGGGTCTTGTTTAGTTTTTTTTAAAATCCACTCTAACACTCTCTGTATTTTAATTGCTATATTTAGACCATTCACATTTAAAGTGACATTTAAAATATAATATCTGTCCTGTTTGTAAGAGTTTTCTGCTAACTGCACTTATTCTATGTTACTTTTTTAGTGTTCTCTGTGTAAGTCCTCCTTGAAATAATACCATGTGGTCACATGTGTAAGGCAGATACCTTATAACTGAATATTCTCAATTCTCCTGTTCCTTTTTGTCATTCACTTATACATACACTGTAATCACCCAATAAATTGTTACTATTATTACTTTGAACAGTTATCTTTTCAATCAATTAAGAATAAAGAAAATTAAATATTTTGTCTTACCTTCATTTATCCCTTCCCTAACATTTTTCCTTTCTTTATGGTCTGAGTTTCTGACTTATATTATCTTCCTTCTTCCTGAAGAACTTCTTTAAACATTGATGGGCAGGTCTTCTGGTGATGAATTCCCTCAGTTTTTTTCTTAAAAAGTCCTTATTCTTCCCTTTTAAAGGATAATTTCATTGAATATAGAAGTCTGGATTTTTAAAATTAACTTCTTATATATTTCACTGCACTGTCTCCCTGCTTGCATGGTTGCAGATGAGACGTCTACTGAATTTGTATCCTTATTCCTATATAGGTAAGGTGTTATGTTTTCCTCTGGCTTCTTTCAAGTTTTTCTTTGTGTTTGAATAAAATATGAATGCAATATCCCTAGGTGTATTCTTTTTTTCTTCTTTTAATCCTGCTTACTGTTCAGTGAGCATCTCAAATCTGTGGTTTGGAATCTGTCATTAATTTTGGAAAGTTCTTAGCTATATATATATATATATATATATATATATATATATATATATATATATATAGATATATAGATATAGATATATAGACAGATAGATATAGATACACACACATATATACATATATATTTTCTGCTTGCATACCTCTTTCTTCTCCTTTTAGTGTTCCAATTATGCGTATATGTTCTATCTTTTGACACTGTCCCACAGTCCTTGGATGTTCTGGAAATAGCCATGGTTCCCACCGCTGGTTTTCCCAGCCTGCCTGCCCCTGTTGGTCCTTTTTCCTCTCCCCACTGCCCCAGACCCTGGGTGGCATCAGGCTCAGGCAAATTGCAGGAGCTGCCACACCTTTCCTGCAGACACATGGCACATTCAGTCCCTACCCTGTTCCCAGAACCTTGCCCTTGTCTTGTTGCCTCACCCTCTCCCCCCTTGGCCACTTTCTGAAGTAGCATGATGCGGAACAGAGACCTGGCTAGGAGTCAGGCAGCTCTTGCCTCCTCACTTTCCTGTGTGAATTGGAGGTGCTGCTAGCCCTGTCTGACCCTGAACTCCTGGTCTCTAAGTTAAGGGTAATAACTCCTGGACTTCACAGGGCTGTCATGAGGATCAGCTAACAGGCATGAAGTTTGCTGTGTGGTTGATGCAGGCTTCAGGAAATGGAGCTCACACAAGCTCCCACCCCTGTGCCTGGCTCAGCACACATCTCATCTCCCAAGTGTCCCTCCTGCCCTCTCTCCTCTCATGTAGGTTGGCTCTGTCCCAGAAAGCGATCTGTATGTCAAGTTCTCTGCCTACTTGGTGTGAATTCCAAGTGGCAGAAAGCTCTCCATCCCCTCCTTGCAAATCTTCTCACTCAGGCATAAGACCTAGTCCATGGTCCGAGTCAATCCTCTCCCCAAGTACAACCAAGGGTGCACTGTTTGCACCTGATGAAATAGTTGCAAACCTCTTCTATCTCAATTAGGAATGTCCTCCTCAAATTTCCCCTTATACTTTACTTCCATGATTGCATTTGGTTTTTATGCAAGTAAATTTCAGGGCTGTCTTACAAGCACATCAGGTGGGAATCATAAGAGAGAGGCTAGAAGAGGATCTATGTGGGGAAAATCTACAGTCAAATAAGTTTGGAAAATTATAAGTAAAGCTAAACAATTTTTTTCAATTGCTAGAAGTCTCAGAACCTTTATTTTCATGACTGAGTCCTGTGGCTCAAATTGCCCAAACACAAAGCTTTCTCTTCCCCTCTTTGTGCTATCTCAGATACTTTTCTTTTTCCCTGTGAGATCATCTCGCAGGAAAAATGCCCACTGTGGAATCCTCTTTGACAGTGCTGGCTGCAGTTTCAGGGAGACCATGGCAAGAGTTACATTTCCTTCCTGGTATTATACCTATAGTGTCTCCCAAGCAGGGATTCTGTGGCTCTGAAGCCCAGAGGCTCCAGGCTGGTGCCTGATGCCTGCTCACCACCCCGCTTGATTTTATATCTAACAAGCCCTCCTGCCAGCCTGATAGAGGAATGGCAGAGGCAGCTGGCTGGTCGGGGAGGAGATGGCAGTGACTGTCCTCATGGAGGGCACACTCTGATGCTGGAGTTTCCAGGAGAGGAATCCTGGTCAAGGCAGGACACTCTGAAGATGTTTTCAAATCTAGTATTTGATGACTCTATTAAGACTCGGTTTACTTTTTCTTTTTTAAAGTAAAATGCACGGGCAAAAAGTCTACTAAGTGTATATACTGTCAGCACATCGTTAACCCATTTTTGTTTTGCCAAATACCTTGTATAGTGCGTGTTACAGTATCAGCACTTAGCAAATGTTGTTGAATGGTAGAATAGGCATTATATCCTGGAATCCGGAGAAATGCCATCTTGGGGATGATGGTGAACAGATAGCACGATTAAAACCAGATGCCAAGGAGATTTTTAAATGTCTCAGGGGATGACATTCCCATCATTTATTTGGTAAAAATTGCTCTCTGCTCCATCTTGAAGCCAGCTCTTTTCTGGCACTGGAAACACAATGTAAATAGCATTAAATTCCAGTGAAGTTTTCTCACTTCCTACTCATGATGCTCTTTGACTTTAGGCCAATCTCGATTGGCCCAGTTTGCTGCAAGCCTGCCTCATCTTGGATTAAACTGGGCAGCCAGGTTTCTTCTTGCCTTCATTAGCCACACTGTGGACATGGGACTGATGATCTCAGTGCATCATTTTGATGTGCCGTGCTAGGTAGCAGTCTTCACTACTGCCATTGTTCTTTCTTCACCATAGGTCTACGTCCAAGAGTGGAAGGAGAGATGTTACTTGGAAGGCTATAGCATTTGTCCATCTGGGAGAAGATGATAGCTTGGACCAGATGATGGCAGTTGGCCTGGAAAGAAGGGAAGTGACTTCAGATATTTTTGGAGGAAAGGGTACCAGGATCTGCAGATATTGGTTGTGTTGGTGAGGGGTGGGGTGGTGGAGAAGGTGTAAGAATGTGAGGAATCCAGGATTTATACATTTGTACTGCAGCAACTGGACTGTCATGCCATTTATAGATGTGGGGTGATTCACAGAGGCACTGAGACCCTATAGGAGGGAAATGCAGAGTTCAGCTTTGGACATAATAAATCTGAGATGACATTAGACATCCAATGTCAAAAAGGCAGTTAGATTTACTAATCCTGGAGCCCACTGGCCAAGAGTAGAATTTAGGGAGTCATCAGTGGATAGATGCTATTCATAGTCACAGGACTGAATGGGGTCCTCTAGGAAATGAGCTGGGGCTGAGTCTTAACGCTCTCCAGGGTTTGGAGCCCCAACTGAGAGGGAGCAGTCACTGGGAAGAGATGACTGCCAGGAGCATTTGTTGTCTCAGAAGCCAAGAAGGTAGAGTAATTAACTCAATACATTCATATGTAAAGCAGGGAAGTCACTGGTGATCATGAGATAGGACAGGGTCTCGAGTGTAGAGGGCAGAAGCCAGAGGGAAGTGAGTTTAGAAGAGGACATGAAGTGAAGAAGTGAAGCTGGTGATACTGATGATATTTATGTGTGCCTTCTGCTGGGAAGAAAAGATGAACAATGAGGTAGTAGCTAGATGGAAATACGAAGCCAAGAGAAGTTGTGTTTATACTTTATTTGTGTAAGATGGTATACCTACCAGGGCCCATATGTAGGGGAAAATGCACTGATTTCAAAGGCAAAGGGCACTACAAATGAACAATTTTATCCCTGAGAAGGCCGGGGGATACAGCAAAAGGACTGAGTCTCTGATAAGCATGGGCCCACTCCTTAGGACATAAAAAGGAAGGGTAGAAGGATGATCACAGGAGTAGGAATTGGTGGATTTGGGAGCAAAAGGAGGAGGCAGCCCTCATTTTCTCAGTGAGACATATGATGATTATGGACTGCAGAGGTGGGAGAAGGTGTTAAATACTTAACTTGCAAAAAGGATAAATTAACGTTTTACAAAATGGGTTGGGATCGCTGGGCAATTTTGCCAACCAACTTGATGGAGCATTTGAATAAGTCCTGCAACCATGGTTCAGTGTTTTACTGTCACTGCGTTCAGCAGCCTGGGTGAGGTGCAGAGTGGGTGGAGAAAGGGAGTCAGTATGTCAGAGGAAATGAGAGGCAAGGGAGCTGAAATTAAGAAGAGGATTTAGAATGATGGACCTAATCTGAGCAAAGTGTGAAGCCAAGACATAAGGGGGGTGGTAGGTCTTCAAAAAGTGGTTGGTGGTGCAATTAATTCAACATCAAAATGACACGAACTTGAATGTGACAGTGAAGACTGGTGAAGTGGGGCACTAGAATAAGGATACTGGAGAGGTGATAATCCATGGGTAAGATGCTCTTGCAGTTCTGGAGATGAGATTGCCTAAGATCTGACATGGGAGAGGATGGGGCAAAGGAAGAGATGACCAGGGATTAGGAAACTGATTAACTGAGAGAGCAGAGAGATGCTCCCTGTGGATGCTGACATCATGGAGGATGGCGGACGTGGAGATCAAGGTGGAAAGGCAGGGTCCAGCTTATGCCATAAACACTGGGATGGACTGGACCTCAGATGGTGTCCACACAGGCTGGGCACCTAATGGAATGACACACACTTTAAAGAAGCTAGGAATTTGAAAAATGAGTTTGTACACAACAAAAGTGTAAAAAGAGACTTGCCCAAATCCCAGGGCTGATGTCCAGGTGTGTAGGTTGAGTAGTCTCAAAGTGACAGAGAGACAGGGATGGTGGTGCTTTCAAGGAACAGCTGGATCTCAAGCCAGAAGAAAGAGAATATACAAAGAATATGGTTATTTTGCGTCTGTCTCTATTAAAATGCAAACATATGGGCAGGAATTTTACCTGTTTTTGTCATTGTTTTATCCTAGTACCTTGAACAAAGCCTTGAACATAGAAGGCACTCTATAAATATTTGTTTAATAACTGTTGGATTATGAATGTTGCTGTTTATGATCACAAAATAAGCACCTTATGCAATTTCTGTTTTCTGTAAGTCAGAGAGGTTTAGTTTGAATTTTAAGTATGGTCTAATCTTATGTCACATAAGTGTTGAAATAAGCATTATTCTATAGAGACAATGTATTGCATTTCATAATGACTATTATATACATTATATTATTTATAATCATTAGAGCTTATATACCCCTATTTACTTTTTTGCCTACTTGATCTGTCAAAGAATAGAAGACTTTTATTCAGCTGTTATTGGGTGTCTGACATATTCTCTTCATATTTCAATCTGATTTTTCTTTATCTGCTTTGATTCTGTGTTATTTGGCACATAAAGGTTCATAACTGTCATCGCATTGTGTCAAAATGAACACTTAATAAATCATCACCCACTTTGTCATGTTTAGTGTTTTACTTTTACTTTGACGTGTACTTTATCTTAGGTTATTATTGTCTCCTGTGCTTTATTTGCTTGGTAGGTATCTATCTATTCTTTCACTTTTAAGCTTTCCAAACCTCTTTGCTTTAGAGAGGACTCTTGTTAGATAATGTATAAACAGACTTTGGTTTTGTTCCAGTCACCCTTTAGTAATAAATGTAATCCCCTTAAAGTTTCTGCACCGTGTTTTGTCTGATTTTTATACCATTGATTTTTGTGCTTCTAATCTCTAGTTTTCTTATTGCTGTCTTCATTTTATCTTTGTCATATGTTCTTTCTCTTTAAGAACAGTGATTTTGAAGGCATCTGTACAATGCCAGTTCTTCGACTGGGCAATTTTAATGCTGTTTTTAACTCTTACAGATTGATCTAGTTATCAGTGTCTACTGAGTTTCTTAGTGGCACTTCCACCTTTGTAAGATCCAGAAATCTTCACTCTTAATTTCTTCCAGAGTTCAATTTCCAAACTTTCATGTTTTATTGCTAAATTCTGTAATTAAACAAATCTCATTGATTTTTAAATATTTTCTCTACATAGATTCTATTTTAAGAATTATTAACAATATGTAACTTGGAGCTGGGTGTACAGCACGTATGAATCATATGCTTAAATGGTTTCAGGGTTCACTGTTATCCCTTTTACACCATAGCACCTCTACTCCTGGTTAGTTTTTTTTTTTGGAACTCATTTCACAATTGACTAAAATGCATTGTGAGGTGATTTTTCCAGACAGGGTACATGGTTGCTATATTTTCAAAGATTTTGCATATCTGAGACTTATTTTTTCCTTGACTTCATTTGCAGATGCCAACTGAGCAGGATACAGTATAATTGAATCCAAATATTTTTGTCTTAAAATGCTTTCAATGTCCCTCCACTGCTTCCTGTCTTGTAAGGTTGAAGAGAAGAACCATGTGACAAAGCAGGCTTTCCTTCCTTTGTCAGCAACTGCATGCTCAGGACCTGATGTCTACCTAACCAACAGGACAGCACTCAGTTCATGTCTGCTATTCAGATCACTCCAACCCCTTCTCCATATCACCTTGTATTTAAAAAGCATTTCCACACTCAGTATCTCATTGGAAACATTATAGACAGAGACACCAAGTTCAAGGAGGTGATGTGAATTGTCAAAGTCCAGTGAGAGGAACAAGACTGGGTCCTAGGCTTGAATCCAGGTCTTATTGCCTGAAAATGCTGTTCTCCAGAATGAATTTTATCTTATGCTTCCTCCCACCTCAATCCAAAGAAGTCTTCTTACCAGTTTATCAGCCACAGAGAAAATACACCCAACATGTGATAAACAACAGGCTAGAGAAAGATAACAGAAGGCCAATAAGAATATCCTTCATGGATTTGAATTCTCCTCTCCCTAAAGAAACATGCAAGTTAGTCAACACTATTTTAAATTACTCTGATTGTTACCACAGTTGCTAAGATTTGGTTAAAAAGGGGTTGAGGCTGGGGCTGACACAATCTCACCAATATACATGATCATCACTCTACTAGAACTTTTTGAATTGTTAAATTGGAGAGTGAGTGCCAGTTAAAAAAACCACAGAAGGCTGAAAATAAGAAAATACTTTATTTGATCCCTTTAGAATTGCAATTCAGGGGACACACATTTGGGTAAAACTGAAAGAATGTTTCAGGGAAGAGAAAGGGTCAAGAGCTTATAAAGGCAAAAGCCATGAGGCTGTGCTCTGATGCAAGAAAAGAAATGTTTATCCTTAAGGGATAGCGGTCACAAGTAGTTGTAGGGTGAGGGTTCAATAAGTATCTTGAGTTTCTGGCAGATGTTCTGGATCCCTTCATTAGGACAAAAAGTGGTCAAAAATCAGATTCCATCCAGGCTAAGATGTGCATAAGTCACATGTCCTCAGTGGCCTCCTGGCTCCATTTTAGAGAACACTCTTAGCAATACTGACTCCAGTTTGATTTTCCTTTCACATTTCCCCCTTTTGATCAAGATCTTTCTTTGGAAAGCACTGATGATCAACCATGTAGTTATTGGGCCTTGGCATTGAAATTCTTGGTGCTGGGAAGGCTCATTCCCAGAGATTCATGTCCCATGGAGAAGGGAAAAGAGGTGATTTAGGGAGAGGTGTGTTTTCAGAGAGTTTATGGTCACATTTGAGCAACAAGGAACCATCTAGGAAGTGAGTCTTAAGTAGCGTTCTAAAAAGGAGAAATTTATGTCTCTTCATTAGAAGGACTTTTATAGGTGTGGTCAACAATCTCCAGATGTCAAGCTATCATTATTCCAGTGGAGGGCATTGGAGTACAGCAGTGAGAGAGAAAAAGTGTAAATGGTTTAAAAACAACAAAGAGAATAAATAAGAACAATGATTAGTATAATGAGTTGCAATTTGGATGGGAATAAAGCACCAAGTCCAGAGGGGAGCCAGCTGAAAATAGCTAGATGTCAGGATCGAAGCACCTTTTGTAGTTTGAAATGTCGCTGATGATGTCATCGGGTGTTTAGGTAAACTTTCTGAGTAGATCATATAGCAACAGGCATGAAGATTGTCAATACATTAGCAGTTACAGTGATTTCTCTGAAGTTTATGTCAAGTTGTCCAACTTTAGCTTGCATGGCTTTGGAAAAAGTGCCGTTGTAGTTCTCAATGATTCCAAGTCAAAAGGATGGCACTAAAACCAGAAATGCTAGTTTGGAGAGTCATAGCTAGATATAGGAGGAAACTAGAAGAATTCAGGATCTAGTCCAGTTTATCAGATAAATGCCAAAACCTCAGAGACAAATAATAATGCTAGATTCTAATATCCACAAAGGTATATTATGGAAACAATTTGTCACTCTAAAGTCACCCTCATTTCTACCAAAGATAGCCAAATTCATATTAATTTGTTTTCAAAATAAGACTGGTTTTAATAAATTTGCCTGGATTATTTACATAAGTGTATCAAGAATAACAGTTGATCATATAGGCTCTTTTAAATATGCTTTGCTGGAACTTTTCACAAGAAATCTCAGATTGAATTTTTAAAGGCCTCTTGTGGCCAGGAAAGCCAAGCCAAGGACTTACCATCTGACTTTGCCTACAATACTTATAGATTTGGGTGAACTCTTCTCTTCCGGAGGTCCACAAAACATCTTGTGGTTTCTGCACCTGCCAGAAAGTGACTTTCCTTACTCACATGTTTAGGCCACTGGGAACTCTGTAAGCAAGGTCCCAGGC
Source organism: Balaenoptera ricei (assembly GCF_028023285.1). NCBI lineage: Eukaryota > Metazoa > Chordata > Mammalia > Artiodactyla > Balaenopteridae > Balaenoptera > Balaenoptera ricei. The sequence goes on from NC_082648.1 coordinate 104,656,616, forward strand.
TGTTTTTTCAAGGATCTTTATTGGCTCCATAAAGTCAATCTTAGTTCCTTAGAGCTGTCTGGTCATATCTGAGTCTATGCATGTCTCTCTCAAATACGACATTCCAGTCAAAGCCTTGGTAATATAACCGATGTTTCCAATGTGTCCTGTTATGAGGAGAACAGATTCTTAGTGAACTTATGCAAATAATTATATTGTTATGAAAATAAGAGAACTCGCTAAGAATTTCTGAAGTCTGGAGGGATCAGGTAGGAAGAAAAAGATACATGTTTCCTCTTTGTTTACAAAAGTACACTTTATCAAATTGTTGCAAGTCATAGATAGCTTGAGAGAACACGTTTCCTTAAATCTGGAAGAGCAAAACATAAAAGAACCCGCAATGTTTAAAATAAAAAGTCATAAAAATTTTACTCATCCTCATCAGTTTATTCAGTTCCATGGAAAAAATTCTTGATCTTTTATCTTCTGTTAGGATTTTTATGAAACCATCAGTTTCTTCATTAGAGTTCTGTAAATTTTTATCCAATTCAATGGTATGATCTGAAAGTTTATCAGAAACCTGTACTCTTTAGTAAGTGTCGTGAATCTCTCTGAAGATGAAACATTTGTAAAAGCATCAGAGTAAAATAATGACTCTCTGTTAATGAGAAAAACTTTAAAATGGCATGATTGAATATCTGATTACAATGCAATTGACAAGGGAATTAGTTTTTTTCTGTTATGTGAAACATTTTACGTAGAATTATGACTGATAACCTATACCAGGACATATCAGATTTCCAGGAATTTCACATAGTTTTTGAAACACTGATTACATGTATACAGACACATCATAAAGAAGCCTTAGTATTACTTCTTTTCTGCCAATGTTTCCCATGTAATTTAACATATCAAATAAACTTCATTAGTCTAACATCTACCTTTTTATAAGAAGAGAGAACAAATTTTTTTTAATGTCTGAAACATTTATATTAACATATTTCCATACAAATAACCCAAAGAAATTTCAGTACTAGTTGCTTTCCTTGTCTGCCCGCTTGTTCTCTCACACTGCAGGCTCCCATCAGTCATCAGTCCTACACACATCAGAGTACACATGTCAATCCCAATCGCCCAATTCAACACAGCACCATCCCCACCCCACCACAGTTTTCCCCCCTTGGTGTCCATACGTTTGTTCTCTACATCTGTGTCTCAACTTCTGCCCTGCAAACCGGTTCATCTGTACCATTTTTCTAGGTTCCACATACATGTGTTAATATACGATATTTGTTTTTCTCTTTCTGACTTACTTCACTCTGTATGACAGTCTTAGATCCATTCACAAGAGAAAAAATTTTTGATATATTTCACAGGGTCTCTGAAATATTTCATATCTCAAAGGTAGTTCTAAGTCAAAAAGACTTCATTTAGAATTTGATTTGGGGAAGTTTGTCAAAAATATCAAAAGTTTTTAAAACACTTGGTCAAATAGGATCATGGGTCACTATGAAACAATGCTTAGTTATCCATTTAACCAAAATAACAAAGACTTCATAGGCAAATATAGAAGGTTATATAGTTCTGATCAAAACTTAGCTGGTTTAATATCAAGAGAATTAGTTTACTTCAGTAATTAAAGTCCTGATAAAGACAATATAGAAATAAGTGGTTATTTTGACAAAACATAAGATCTACATTTTATAATCTTTTTTTATAAAGATCAGAACAAAAGGAAAAAAAAAGCTTTGTCATTTTAATAAAGAGAAAAACCAAATTTTAATTTTGCACCAGCTTACTTTTGATATTAAAACTCATCCATTTAATTAAAGTTATTCCAATTTTAGCCAGTCATGACCACACAAAAAATCCTTTCTAAAGACTTCTTTTTTTTCCACAGAACTTTTACAACTTTCTATATCCATTTTACTTGTTCCTTGTTTTCTTTCCCATCTAGAAATAACCAGCTTTTCTTTTCCCTTAACATTTCCACTTCTTATACATTTAAAAAATTCCCTTGTATACAAAGATATTTTCCTTATTAATTGTAGTAGTTTTAATTAAATATGCTCATTAAAACTTTTAACCCTTAGAAGACAATTTCTAGTGAAAACTAAAAAATAAGCAATTATGAACTATTTGTTATACCAGCTTTTTTTTTTTTTTTTAATGTGGCACAAAACGTGGCTAACAGACCCAAGCATCTTTAGTTTTTTTGGTAATAAGACAAAAGTAGGCAAACTTAGACTTGTTTGGCAGTTAAACTTAGACTTGTCCAATGATCTAGACGTTCAACGAATTCCCATCATTTAATTTAACTTGGCAGGCCTGAGAATTGGGGGCCAATGGTGTAAGTCGTAATCAAGTCCTGAGTCTGAAAGCTCCAGAACCAGGAGCTGCAATGTACAAGAGCAGAAATCCCAGCTTAAACAGAGAGAGAACTTGCCCTTCTTCCATCTTTTCCTTCTATTCAGGTCCTCAGTGGGTTAGATGACAACTACCCACATTAGTGAGGGTGATGATTACTCAGCCTACTGATTCAAATGCTAATCTCTTCTGGAAATGCCCTCACAGACACAGCCCAAAATAATGTTTCACCAGCTATCTAGGTATCCCTTGGCCTTGTCAAGGTGACACATAAAATTAACCATCACTGTGGGTTATTTCAGAGATCCTCTATATAAAACCAAGGGGTATTTTCAATAGAAGTATTAGAAAAAATTCAAGACAGGAATAGTATCTGCCTGAGCTGTGATAGAAAAAAAAAAATAGTTCAGACACAAGAATGCTTAATCCAAGCTTTACTAGCAAAATGTGGGGTGTGAGATCATACTAACTATGTGATCTGCAAAGTGCCACATTAAAAATTTACTTTAAAGGGACCTTGAGTTTGTAATAACCCAATGCCCCTGCCAGAAACAAAAACAAATCCTCACTGGAAGAACAGTCTTTAAATCCAGTCCTAGGAGAATTCTCATGGATAATATCAAAATATAATCTCTCTCTAACACACACAAAATCACAAAACATTTTAAGAAGTCAGCTTCCCTGAATCAAAGTCAGCAGAAACAGCAATCACAGAATGAAACCTGCACAGAATGAGGAATAAGAAATTATGAAATACAGAATTTTTAGTGAATGTTAAATACATGTTAATTACATTTAAAGAAATAAGACATTGATGGTATAAAGAAGGAATGGGAAACTATTAAAACCGAGCAGACAGATTAAAACAAAATACAGCAAACAAGATATTTGAAAATGAAAAGATAATTATTTTAATTTAGAAACTCGAGTGTGGATTAAACAGCATTTTATGCTCACTTGAATATAACATCAGTGAACTGGAACACAAATATCAAGAAATTACAAGTAACTCAGACAGACTAGTATGAAAGAGAGATTAAGAGACCTGGAAAATATCAATAGAAAGAGGAGTTCTAATATACCTCTAACTGGAGCTCCAGAAAGCAAGGGAAAAGAAAATGGGAGAGAAGTGATATTCCAAAGAGAGACTAACCAAGAATTTCCCAGAATTTATGAATGATAATGATCCCCCCATATCTCAATCAATCTAAAGTAAACTAAATAAAAATAAGTCTGTACTTAGATAAAGCATAGTAATATTTCAGGAAAACAAAGACAAAGGAAAGATCTCAAAGGAAATCAGAAATAAAAGCCTAAAAAAGGAATGAATGGCAACTGAATTATCTAAAGAAACACTGGATGCCAGACGTTAGTAGAAAATATTTTTCATGTGCTAAGAAAAAATTACTGTCAACTTGACATTGTGTTCCTGAAGAATAGACCTTCTAAGAATTAGAGGACAATATATTTTTACATAAACACATTCTCTACACAGGACTAGGGAAATAAATATTTCCAGGGTTGTTCACGTTCTGACCAGCCAGAGCAGAAAGTCTTTACTGAGCAACTAGGACACTCAGTTGAATCCCTAGAAGGGGTCAGACACTCCTTTTTTCCTTCCATTTTCTCCCTTTTTGAATGGAAATGTCTAAAACTGTTATCTTATTTTGTATCATTATTGTATTTTAAAGCAGATCACTTATTTCTTGAGTTTCACACATTTACAGTTGGAGAAGAATTTTGCCCCAGGATGGATTATATGCAGATCTTTACCCTAAATGTTAGATAATTTAAATGATAAAATTTAGAATTATTAACTGATTGATAAGACATAGATGAGATTTTGCACTCTGTGTTAATGCTGCCATGAATTGAGACTTCTGGGGATGTTGGGATGATCTGAAGGTATTTTGCATGTGGGACAAACACAAATCTTTAGAGGCCAGAAGGCAGACCATTGTAGAAATAATAATACCCCTACCCAAAGACGTTCACATCCTGATCCTTCAAATCCTTAAGTATGTTTTGGTACAGTGAAAAATTGTATGATAATAAATGTGTGTTGTTTGAAGCCACTGAATTTGTTGTATTTATTATAGCAGAAACAGGAAACTAATGAAATGGAAATTTAAAAATTAAAAACTGAAATTAAGAACTTATTAAATGAGTTTAACAGCCAACTCTTCTCATCAAAGAAGGGATTAGTGAACTGGAATATAACTCAGTAGAAAATATCCAGACTGAAGCACAGAAAGCAAGAAGGATGAAACATAAGGAAAGCATTGCTGCCAGAGATTAAAAGGTTAAAAAGAGGATATTATTAATTACATTTTAAATAAAAATGAAAATTAGTATGGTACATCTTAGAAAAGTATGAATTACAAATCGACTCAAGAAGAAATCATTTTAGAACTTGAAACAGTAATTTTAAATATCTCTATAAGGATTACTCAAAGTCCAATCAGTTTTAGAGAAGTGCTTCAACCATTTTAAACAGAGAAAAATTCATTTTTTTCCCAACCTCTTCCAGATTATAAAATAAGAAGAAACACTTGACCTTTCCCTTTATGAGATTGCTAGAGTGTTGTTACCAAGTTCCCAGATCGATAGTACAAGAAATTAAATTACAGGCTAATGCTAATGATAAATCAAATGCAAATATCTTAAACAAAATATTAGTAAACTCCATCCAGTACAGGCTCACCTCACTTCTCTTTATTGCACTTCACAAATATTGTGTTTCTTTACAAATTAAAAATGTGTGGTGACCACGTGTTGAACAAGGCACCATTTTTCTTCAAACAGCATTTGCTTACTTCGTGACTCTCATGTCACATGTTGGTAATTCTAGCAATATTTCAAGCTCTTTCATTATTATTCTATTTGTCATGATGATCTGTGATCAGTGATATTTGATGCAACTAATATGACCTGCTGAGGCTCAGATGATAGCACTTTTTAGTAGTAAGCTACTTTTAAAGTGTGTACTTTTTAGGTTTGATGCTATTGCACACTTAATGGACTGCAATATAATGTAAACGTAACTTTTATGTACACTGGGAAACCAAAAAATTCATGTGACTTACTTTATTGTGATAGTCTCTTTATTGCAGTGGTCAGAAACCAAACCTGCAGTATCTCTGGAGTATGCCTGTAACATATAAAACATGCAATCTATTGTGACAAATGGGGGTTATTCCTAGAACACGAGTTTGGTGTAACATTAAACTAATTTACCATATTAACAGATGAATGTTAAAAACTGTCCAATTGTAAAATACAGTAAAATAATTTTACAAAATCAATATTCTTTCATGATAACAAAGAAACTCTTTGCAAACTGAGATAGGAAAGGAACTGTCTAACCAGATAAATACTATGTATTGGGGAAAAAAACCTCAACATTAACCATAATTACAGGCTTTAATATTTAAAGCCTTATTGTTGAAGCTGGAAGGAAGAAAATATGGGTCTGATGGAGACCAGCTTCAGAGAAGAACCAAGGATGCAGCACCTCAGGTGCCGGGTTGGGCCCCTTTGACACTGGGGAGTCTTTCTCCAGCTTGGAGCCCGAGGAGCGTGCAGGGGCTGAGAGGCAGAGCACAGGAGGGATGAAATAAGGAGAAATAGAGGGGCAGCTCGTGCAACCTGACAGAGGTTAGGACTCACACACTCCGCATCTGAGTTTCCTCACCAGCCGAAGTGGGATAGTGATGTTTTGGTTTGTGAAGATTCAGCAAAATTTATTTAAAGTGTGTTGCACATGAAAATAGGCCCATAATCAGAAGCCATTATTCTTTGTATTATATGAGGTTGAATCACGTGAAGTTGTGGTTATCCTAGTGTTTTTGACATTCGAAAATGGCATTTCACAAGGTTGAACTTGGAAGTTCCTGTTGAGGTGTATGTAGGCTACCCTTGTAGGTAGTATGCACTAACTAGTGACCACAAAGAGACCAAGGGCTGATTGTCCTGAAACTAACACTTCCAAGTGTATGTACCTTGTATTCTAATATTCAGTGTTTCTTTTTTTTCTCCACAGTTCACTACTTCTAATATTGGGATATGTTTTACAAGCAAGGTTTATGTGAAGTGTCATTTTCCCTTTATAACCAGAAAATCCATAATTAAATCGTTGATGTGTCTTACAATTCATGATGTCTAAGATTTAATTTCAAGCTCAACATCATGGTTTTGAAAATGATGCCAGAGGAAAAAAAATGCGATGACCTGCTAATATTTCTTGGCATTTGATCATTGTACACTTGGCCCCCAAATACCTCCAAACATATTCTCCAGGCCCTTTGGGGAAGCACTACAGAAGGCAGACCTGGCCTCTGCTGCGCACATCCTTCTCCCACAGCTTCTGAGCCCCAGCCATTCAGCACCTGAGGGACCCAGGAAATTATTCACAGACCAGCAGAATCTGAATGTCTAATATTCAATATTTCAAAAACTAAATGCAAGATAATGCCTTCTTTCTATGAAGTCCGTGGAGATTGCTCTGAAATAAATGAGGTTTTATGTCTTCATTATACACGAAAACTATTTAATTACACATACCTGGAAAATGCATCAGTCATTTACCTGAATATAGCTAGGCTCGCCTTCCTTGTCCTGAGAAGCAGGAGCAGAGTCTGTCTGGACAAGCCTTGTTCACACTGGTCGTGCCAGCATTCACCTGGGACAGGTCTACAGGCAGATTGATCTGACCCCCAGGTCTGCCTGTTCCATGGGACCATCTGGAACACCCTTTAATAGGACGGCCACATGTCCCAGTTTGCTGAAGACAGTCTCATACTCCTGTTCAGTTTAGCATTTTGCCAGGTGTTTCATTCTTAAATGAAGCATCATTAACAATTGCATTAAAATAAGCCAGGTGGGCTGGTAACCTTCCACCTGCACTTCTGGCTTCTGCTGTGTTCCTGTCTAGCACCAGAGCCAGGACAGCGATTAAATATGAAAACTTCATCATGGGACTTCATAGGTGAGAGGAGTGTGAAATGTTTGTGAAATGGGGATGGGGAATGGGAGTGGAAAAGCCCTGCTGTCAAGTGTGTAGACAGCAGTCTGAATGCTCCTGGTACAGTTTGTCTTTTGCTATGTATTATAAATCTATATATTGTTTTTTGGAAGACATTTATTTTGCAATAACTTTCACCATTGAGACATTCAAAAATAAAGCACCCGTAGAATAAAAATTAAGAAATGACTTTCTGCTTCTCCAGGAATTTCATGGTGTGCGAGCGTCTTCAGTAAGATATTCGGTACTGTTCTCCATGTAAAAACCAGAAGACACAGATGTCCCAAAGGAGCATCTGCATCTTCTTCAGAAGTCGGTCATTATGTTAAGATGTGTATCCTCAAAGAGGAAAGCAGATCCTGGGCAGTGCAAAAGCAGAGTTCCATTTCACTCTGAGAGGCAATGTTGTTCAATCTGATCAGCTGACGCCTTTCCTAATTTAATCTTGTTCATTTTTGATTCCAGTCTTTCTTGTGTAGGTCTGAAAGGTAAAGCAACAACTATTAATATGTTGGGTGGGTTATCACAAAAGAACATTGTAAATAGTTAAATGAGAGTCTTACAGCCGTGCCATCAGATTCTGGAAATAGTACGTCAGTTAATTTATTTTTTTAAATGAGGTTTTATTTAATACACATAACAAAATTAAAGGCTTATTATGTCAAAATTCTTTTCACCTTACTGTGAAGGCTCTTGTAAATTATGTTAAAAATTTAAACATTTAAAAGAAAATCATTTGGTTTTGTACAGAAATTTTATGAAGTCTGATGAAGTGTAGAGTTACGGTGGAAAAATATTTTACTAGACTGAGAAACTATGGAGCTTTTACAATTCCTAACATCATTCAAATTGTGATGTTATACGTACCAAATATTTACAATATATTTTTTATTCATACACACTTCAAGTCAACTGAAGCATTTTTTGGTAACAAAACTGATTTTTGGATGTGAAAACAATACTAGCGCTTCCACTGTAGTCCATACTCAATTGGGTCTTAAAAATATTGGGGCCTTGAAGTATTGTATATCAAGCTAAGTGCCCCACAATGGTGTTAACATTTTTGTAAAGAAATCCTCTACATTACAGTTACACTTTGTTCAAAACTCTTTGATTTTAGAAACCTTTAATGAAATAATTCTACATCCGAAGTTCCAAAGATAACTTGAGATTTAAAGCTTTTGGCAATCTGCAATTATTTAGCTATTTTTCTGTCCTAAAATGAGCAAGAAACTGATTATATTAAACACTGAGAGTTTAATGGGTAATAACATTTAAATCTGACATTCTATAATTGCATTTTGGAATCTATGAGCATATGAGAAATTTTTGGTGAAACTCTTGTTTCCTCACCGTTTTATTATGGAAAGTCTTGAGCGCACAGAAAAATTGTAAGAATTTTACAGAGGACACCCCTACACCCATCACCTCTGTCATACCACTAACAATTTATTACAGTTGCTTTTCACATATCTGTCCATCTTTCTATTCATTCATCAACCCATTGTATTTTTTGGATTCATTTTAATGTAAGTTGTAGACATCAGTACATTTTATTCTTAAATATTTCTGCATGCAGACTACTAACTTGACATTATGTATGTTCATAATTCTTTTCAATTAGAATTTGTGATCTGTTAAATGCACAATTTTTAGGGTAATATTTGATGAATTCTGGAAAATACACGGGCTAAGCAAAAAAGGTACAGAATATATTCATTTCCCCATTTCTTCTTTCCACTCCATCTCCAAGAGGCAACCATTTCTTTGATTTATTTCACCATAGATTAGTTCAATCTGTTCTAGAACCTCATAAAAATGTAATCATATGGTATAGACTTTTTTGGGGAAAGGTTTCTTTCTCTCAGCGTAATGATTTTGGGATTCATCCATGTGGTTGTGTATAACACTAGTATTTTTTTTTCTTTTCCATTGCTGAATATACAACAGTTTGTTTATGTTATGAATATACCATGGTTTGTGTATCAATTACCCTGTTGATGGACACATGGGCTGTTTCCAGTTTGGAGCTATTATGAATAAAACTGCTAGGAACATTCTTGAGTAAGTCTTTTTATACACATATGATTTCACTTCATGGGCATATGTTTGTTTTGGAAGAAACTGCCCAATATTTTCCAAAGTGGCTGTAGCATTCTAAAATGTCACTAGAAATGTAGGAAAGTTCTGACAGATTCACATCCTCACCAGCATTTGGTGTTGTCCATAGTTTTAGCTTCAGCTATTTTGTTAATTGTGAATGAATGATACACCTTATTTTGGTTTAAGCTTACATTCCCTGATAGCTAACGATTTTGAACACTTTTTCATGTGCTTATTGACCATTTGTGTATCTTCCTTAAAATCGTTGGCTCATTTTTAGTTGGATTGTTTTTCTTTTCATCATTGAGTTTTAGGAGTTCTTTAGACAGTTTTGATAAAAAATATTTTCTTCCAATATGCAGCTTATTCATTCACTTTCTTAAGACTGTCTTTCAATGAGAAGGCATAAATTTGATGAAACAAATTAATTATTTTTGATTCTTTTATGTGTATTGCCTTCTGCATATAAAGAAAACTTTACATAACTTCAAGTCATGAAGTTATTCTTTTGTGTTTTCTTCTAGAACCTTTATAGTTTTTAATTTTTGTATATGTTGTGAGGCTCCAAAGTTGAGATTTATTTTTTTCCTAAAGATAACTTGTTCCAGCACCATTTGTTGAAATGACTTTCCTTTCCACATTGTATTACTTTGATGTTATTCGTCAAAAATTAATGGACAATGTTTGGGGACTTTCTATTATATTTCAGTAATCAGTCTTCCTATTCTTATTCCAATACCATATGTTCTTAATCACTATAGCTTTGGAGCAGGTTTTGAAGTCAGGCAGTGTAAGTTTACCAAGTACTCTTCTTTTTTTTTTTTTTAAGATTTCTTTTAGTATTCTAGATGTTGCACATTTCTTTATAAAGTATTGAACCAAGATGGCAAATACTACAAAAATGCCTTGTAGAATTGTTTTAGGGATTGCATGGAATCTAAAAATCAATTTTGGGGGAAGTGATAGCTAACACATAGATTGAGTCTTCATGCCTCCCCAAAAGGGAGGAAAAGGTATATTCTCCCTTTTATTATAGATTTGGGGCTTTTCAGGTTTTCTATTTTATCTTGAGTCAGTTCTGATACATTTTGTTTCAATAAATTTACCCGATTTGTCACATATATTGGCAAAAAAGTCTTCACAATATTCCCTTATTTCCTTTAAGTATGGATAGGATCTACAGTTATGTCCCTTCTTTTATACACATTATCCCTAATTTGTGTTCTCTTTTTTTTCATGAATCATTTAGAAGCTTATCAAATTTTGGAATCCACAAACTAGTGTATTCATTCATTTCTTTGTTGTTTTTCTTTTCTCTATGTTATTGATTTCAGTTCTTATCTTTATTATTTCCTCCTTCTTACTTTGTGTTAACTTTCCTTCTATTTTTAGCTACTAAAGATAGACCTTCATATTATTGAATTTGCACCATTATTTCTTAATATGAGCATTTAAGTTTCCTTTAAAGCACTGCTTTAATACCTCCTGAAGGTTTTTAATATGTTATATTTTCATTAACATTCTGGTAAAAATAACTTTCTCTTTCCTTTATGATGTCATTTTTGGCCTGTGATTATTTAGGAATGTATTCTTTAATTTCTTTCTATATGGTTTTTTTTCTAGATATTACATTGTTGTTGATCTCTAACTTAATTCCATTTTAGTTTGAGAACATATTTCATAGTATTTTACCTTTACTCATACCTGTTTTATGGTCTAGCATATGGTCTCTCTTGGTGATCATGCCATGTATGTGCTTGAAAAGAAGTTTTGAAGTCATTGCGTGTAATGTTCTATCAGCATCAATTTGGTGAAGGTGATTGATAGTGTTGTTCAGATCTTCCATGTCAATCTTAATGTTTGGTTTACCTGGTCTATTAATTGTTGAGAGAGAGGCATTAAAATCTCCAACTATGATTGTATATTTGCCTATTTTCCCTTTAAACTTGTGAGTTTTTAAATTTGTAATTTTAAGCTCTACTTAAAGGCATACCCACTGTATGATTGTTATGTCTTCCTGAAGAATTTGCCCTTTTATCATTATGAAATCTTCTTCATATCTCCTAATCCTCTTCATCTTGAGGTATACTTTATTTGACAATAAAAGCCATTCCAGTCCTCTTATATTAACTGTTTGCAAGACATATATTTTCCCATCCATTTACATCCACTTTCCTATCTGCATCATTATATTTCAAGAACACTTCCTATAGAATGTGTATAGTTGGGTCTTGCATTTTTATTTATTCTGAAAAATCCCTGAACTTTTTTGGAGTGTTTAGTCAATTTACACGAATGCAGTCACTGAGTAGTTTGATTTGGTCCATCAACTTGCTGTTTACTCCACCTGTTTATTCCCCTCTGTTCAGCCTTTCATATTTTATTTTGAGTTAAAAGGATACAGATATAGATATAGGTATTTGGGTATATCTATTATGGTTGCTCTAGATTATTATTTATACCCTTAATTTTTTTTACAGTATATTTACTGTCAAAATTGTGTCACTTCATATGTAAGAATCTTGAAGATTTGTAGGTCTATTTACCTTCACCTGGTCTTTTGTGCTACAGTTATCATATGTATTATATCTAAATATGTTATAAATTGCATAATACAGTACTCTAAGTTTTGCTTTAAACCATCATATGTATGTTAAAGAAATAAAGAAGAAAATAGAGTCCAATATATTTACGCACATATTTTCTCTTTAGTCTTTCCTAAAGATTCAAGTTTCCATTCTGTAGTATTTCTGTTTAGCCTAAAGAATTTAGTATAGAGTACACCTGTGAAACTACGTAGGTAGATATATTTACATATTTCAATAAAAAGTTAGACATGAGAATATACACATTTGGAAAAAATTGAGTTTACCAGGTAACTCAGTACATGTAGAGAAAAGATTTTTTCAATACAAAATATTATGGTATAAAGAGAAGGGTCATTTGAATTTTTCATCACTTTCAAGTGTATTATCCATAAAATTTATCTTAGAAAAAATTATAGACCTGTTTCAAAAATATTAAAATCAAAACCACATTAAACATACATTATTCAGGGACTTCCCTGCTGTTCCAGTGGCTAAGACTCCATGCTCCCAATGCAGGGGGCCCGGGTTCAATCCCTGGTAAGGGAACTAGATCCCACATGCAGCAACGAAGATCTCGCGTGCTGCAACTAAGACCTGACACAGCCAAATAAGTAAATAAATGTCTAAGAAAATACATTCTTCAGAAAAATACTAGTAACATATATTTGACACAGATACAGCTAAGAAGTAGACCAAAGCACATGGATACTTATCAACCTGCTGTTTTATTTTAAAATTAAGATAATCAACATAAAGAAACTTTTTAAATTGTGCTTCAATGATCACAAATACATGCTGTTTTTTGGAAAGAATTTTATTTTTGAAAATGATTTTTGAATAGAATTATTTTATAGGTGTATCAAAATAATAACAAAACCAATTGATTTGTGTGTGTATATACATATGCGTATATACACATATCTGTGTCCATATATACGTATTTATATGTAATACATACATAAATGTATATATAGTATATACACATATACATATTTTTCTTTTTAAAAGTCATGTATACATAATTTAAAAAATTATTTGTCTTTCTCCCTACCATTTATTCTCAAATGTGTCCTAGTTTTACTGACAAATGATACGATCGCCTTACCTTTAAATTTCCAGCAACCACAGGTAGGAAAAGATTTTTCACAATTGCTTGCATAGACAAGTACTTTCTATTCCACCAAAAAGAGGCGAATTCTACTTCTGTTTAGGCCAAGGCTCTGGACCAGGGCTGAGCAGAGCAGAGCAGAGCGGTGGGTGCCGTCCTAACTCCCTGGGCTTCCCCGGACCACCAAGATTGGGCCCTGCACTTTGTGAGATGTGTTCCCCAGGTATAGATCTCAGGCAGGCCCAACCCTGCAAGCAAACCTGCTGGAGAATGTTTTCACTGGGAACTGACCTCTTCTTGCCCAACCTTGGAGAAGATGCTCAGAGAAAGCTGTCATCACTGTTACCTGCACCTGACAAGTCATAAGATCCAGAGAGAGGGAAGGCTCAAAGGCACTGATAAAACCCTCCACGGGATTGGCAAAGAGCAGGTCTACTGGACCTAGTAGTCTTGAGCCTGTGGGCTGTTGGTAGTGATATTATTGGTGCTTCTTTTTTCTTTTTGTTCTGATGTATGCAGGGGGTAGGAAGAGGTTGAAGCGCAAGGAAGTTTGCCCCTGCTCTGTGTAGTCTGCTTGTCACCACTTTTCTGCAGCTAGGTTCTTATGTGTCTCTTTTAATTTGAAATATCAGTTAAAGTGTATTTTTTTAAAAATGAATAGACTATTTTCATCAGTTTTCTGTTTGCAGAAAAATTAAGCAGAAAGTACAGAGTTCCCATAAATCCCCCTCACACACGGTTTCCCTGTTGTTAACATCTTGCACGAATGTGGTGTGTTTGTGACAACGGATAAGCCAGTGTTGATATATTATTCGTAACTAATGTCCACAGCTGACATTAGCCACTGGACCACCAGGAGCTCTGAGTTTGGGGGATGGGAGAGGTGAAGGGGGCGGGTCCCCGCAGCCCAGGATCCAGGCACAGACGCGGAAAAGCGCGGCCACAGTGGGAAGGTCTACATGGCCACAGCAAGGGGGTGAGTGGAGTCACCAGGGGCAGGGCAGGGTCCTACCTTTGGAGAAGGAAAGAGGTGATGTCTATGGGGAGGTGGTCTTAGGCTTAGTCTTGACAAGTGAGGAGACAGTTTTGATTCCATATCCGTCTAATAACATGGTGCCTTTGTTTCTGATTAGAGTATTTGTTGCCTGAAACACTGGCACTGCTGACGTTCTGTAATCCGTCATAGGAAGGGCATCTGCCTTTGTGACAGGTGCTCACTGAGAATATCTACCTCACGGGACCCCTAATCCCCAGAACGACCGGTTCTTGGGTGGGAAGTCTGAAGTCCAGAGGACATTTGTGATCATCCAAGTCACACAGCTGCCAGTGGGGATGTGTTTGAACTGCCAAACAGATTGGTGAATTTTAGTGTTGGATTTGGGTTCCACCATCAGCCTATACCTTTCCTTGGGGACCCCATTTATGTTCATGTTTCCTAGGACATGGGTATCCAATAGATGAGCTGGACCAAATTAGCATGTGATTTTAAAAAAATATTTCAATAAAGGAAACAGCTCTAAGATGTTGTTCACTAATTTTAACTCAGTCAGTTCTGCTCAAAAAACATCACTTGAGCACCTGTTATGTACCAGCCAGTCTACTGGGGGTTCAGGTTATCAGGTTAAACAAGGTACTTTTATGACAAAACATAATTATCAAATATGCTTTGAGAATCTCTAATGTGCCTGGCTTGACAGATAGAAAGTGAACTCAGGAGCGATTGAAATTTTACATTTAGGAGATAGGCAGTTTGCTCAGTTTTGCTGTTTATTAGTCCTCACGTGTTAGGGCCGTGCCTCAGTTTCTTTGTCTAAGAAGTGGGCACGAGAATATGTCCTCCTTTTTCAGGTAGGTTCCCTTAAGACCCAAAATCTTCTCTGTTATGCAAGCCATTTGAAATTTATAGAGTTCTAAACAAATGCAAGCCTTGGTTATTCTGTGTAAGATATTTTCCTGTCTGCAGCTCACAGCTGAACAATACTCAGGATTCTTTCCACCTTTTTTGAGTATTACAGGCATAACTTGCAAAATTGTAAATACAAGGCCTCTGGGTGTCAATCAGTCCACGGTACAGCCCATGATGTTGATGGATCATTCTGTATAAAGTTGTTTGGGTTCCCTTCCTATTGTGAGGTGAGCTTTAGGAAAATGAATGATTCAAGTGATGGTCCATCTGCTGAGGCCATAAATTCTCAGACAAATTTCCACAGAACCTGGAGGCACATTTGTAAATAGATGAGATTGAAAAGGAAGCCCGGGTCCTGCTCCCCGACAGACAAATGCCTCTCTGCGGGCTGTTGAACCACGTGGGGCCCTGCCTTGATTTACAGCTGTCAGATGGGGACCCTGGAGAGAGGGGGTGAGGGCACCCTCTCATCCCAGGTTTGTCTATCCTTGACATCCAGCACCAAGGGCACAACACCACTCAGCCTGTATCAGTTGTCAATGGCTGCATCGCTCACACCCAGATCTCAGAGGCTAAAACAACACATGATTGCATGATTCCCAGCTTGGGGAGCTGGTCCCCCTGCTGGTCTCACCGGGGCCCACTCAGGTGGATCACAGAGCTGGTGGCTCAGTGAGAGCTGGGATCCTCTGGGATACCGTTCCATTCTTCTCTGTCCATGTAGCCTCTCACCCTCCAGGAGATGGAGAGCAACACACACCATGATGGCAGAAGTGCCCTGGAGGGCGGAGAGAGGTAGAGAGAACCATAAAGCCTAAGGTCGGTCCTCAGAGCTCCAGTGGCGTCCCTTCTGCCACATTCCCTTGGTTCCAGCAAAATCACAGGGCCACTCCATCCATGGAGAAGGATCCTCCAATGCAGCTGCTGCATGTGGCCCCTCTTCCTCCAGACACCTTCAAACTGAAAAGACCAGCTACCTGCCCAGCTACTGCCAGGGACAGTGGTGAGATGGGTTGGGGTGGGGGTGGGGAGGGAGTCATCGCAACAGACCCTCCCATTCACAGAGGGGAAGAGAGCACAAAGCAGCCACAACCTGCAAGGCCCTGCCAGGCTCATGTTACAGGCCCCTAGTGTCTTTCTGAGGGTCCAGTCCTGTTCCCAGGGAGCGGTGCCCTAATCCCTTGTCTTCCGTGAATCTTGGCCCAGCCCCGTGAGATGCCCTGGTTAAGAAGAAACTGCACAAAGAAGATATGGTACATATTTACAATGGAATATTACTCAGCCATATAAAAGAACTAAATAATGCCATTTGCAGCCACATGGATGGACCTAGAGATGATCATACTAAGTGAAGTAAGTCAGACAAAAACAAATATCATATGATATCACTTATATGTGGAAACTAGAAAATGATACAAATGAACTTATTTAAAAACCAGAAACAGACCCACAGACATAGAAAACAAACTTATGGTTACCAAAGGGGAAAGGTGGGGGGAGGGATATATTAGGAATTTGGGATTAACAGATATACAACAGTACTGTATATAAAATAAACAACAAGGACCTACTGTATAGCACAGGGAACTATACTTAATATTGTGTAATAACCTATAAGGGAAATGAATCTGAAAAAGAATATATATATGTGTGTGTGTATAACTGAATCACTTTGCTGTACACCTGAAACTAATGCAACATTGTAAATCAACTATACTTCAATAAAAAAAAATAAATAAGTAAATAAATAAATAGAATTTTCAAATTTAAAAAAAAAAAGAATAAACTGCAGCTGAGCAGGTCTCAATTCTTCCTGCCTTGAAAACACAGAGGGTCCAGAGGCCTCTTTCATTCACTGTCAATTGTCAATGTCCCTTAAAAACCTTCACCGCACATCCCATCAGCTACCGGCACCTTCTTTTGCAGACAGGCCTCTCCTTAAGAAGACACCGTAAGGACTCTTAGGCCCTTTCTGGGAGGGTCTACTGGTCATCACGTTACATCTCTAAGGGCTGCAAAGGGAGCCTGACAGCTACACAGGCCCTTGATTTGGCTGATGTTGTCCTTGTACTTATTTGCCATCTGAATGTCCTTTGCCATGAAATAGCTCCTCATGTTTTTTGCAGCTCAGATTCTCAGCCTAAAGTTGGTCACTTTCACAATCAGCTCACACAGAAGACCCTGGCCCCATCCTCACTATGGACTCCCTAGTGAGGATGTGATGTGATGGTAAAAGCATCTTCTCCACGCCAGCTGATCTTCATTTCTCCCCAGGGGCCATTCAAGACCACAGGGCACACACACAACGGCAAGGACGGGGGCACTTGAACTCTCTCTCTGCTCCATGTCTGTGAGGGAAAGGGAAGGAGATGCAGTCTCAGGACAGAACGAGATTCCAGGCTTCCTGCGGACACTCGGGATGAGAACATGGCGGAGTTGTGTCCGGCTGTAATGCAGGCTTGCGGGCCACTCCCACACTTCCTCTGACATTGCATTTCTTGTCATGCTTCCAAGATCAAATCAACAGCTTAGGTGGCCCAGACCCACTGAGAACCCCCCTAAGGGCTGGCCTCCTGCACCCCCATCTTTTGCATGAGAAGCAAAAGGAATTCTGTGACAGGTTTCATCCCATTGCTTTCAATTAACATAAAACTTGATTTCCTTTCTACTGGCATAATGGTCCAAATTCCTGGAAAGACTCATTTCCAGGATGACCAGGGCCTCATTCAGGCAGGTTCCTATGGAGAAGCCTGCAATGGGCAAGAGGAGACGGTGGAGCCTGAGAGATCCCTGCTCAGATAAACACTGTGCAGCTCCATTGCGGCCATGCCTGCCCTGATGAATGGCATTATGTGAGTTCCTCATTTCTCATCCTGCAAGCGAGGACTACAGAAGCGCCTTGAACATGGGAAGTAAACAGGATGGGCAAACAGGATGGGCAATGTCGAGCTCAACACAGACACAGTCCTACTAGAGGAGGCCGGCGCCCACGGAAGGTTCTAACCCAGTCCTCCCAACAGGCCCCAGGGGAGACTTTGGCTTCTAAATGCTTCTTTTTCAGAATGCCCTTCTTCCCCAATGAAAATACACAGGTAGATAGATAGATAGATAGACAGATAGATAGATGGCTAGATAGACAGACAGATAGACAGATAGATAGATGTAGGTAGATAGATATAAAAATAGATGATAGATAGATAACAGATAGATAGATAGATAGATGTAGGTAGGTAGATGAATAGATAGAATATAGACAATAGGTAGATGATAGCACAGATAGATAGAGGTAGGTAGATGGATAAATAGGTAGAATATAGACAATAGGTAGATGATAGGGTAGATGATAGATAGATAGATAAATAGATAGATAGATAAAATGCATCCAAGCACCCAACTTTTCCGTGGCACCAGCGAAGAATCTGAAGTCACAACTCCTAAAACACTCCCACCCCCCTCCCAGCCCCCCTGCTGCCCCCTGACCCTGCCAATAACCTTGATGGCTCAGGGCCAAGGAGCAGACACATTGCCAGGCATCAGATCACATCTGTGTTCGTGGAGCTGGCTTTTAAAAACATATATATATATATATGTTTATATATATGTGTATATGTTTACATATGTGTGTATATATATATATATATATATATACACATATATATAAAATAAGTAAAGCAGGGATAGCGGGGCGTTGCTGATTCTGTGAATACTTGCTGGAGACATTAGTAATTTTGGCATCACTGGAGTGACAGTGAAATGCTGTTTTCCCTTTATTGTAATTAATGTTGATAGTGGTGACAATCCCCAGTCCTGTGTTTATGTGACATGGAGCGTATAAGAACTCCCAGAACTTTCCAGTTTATTCATCTGTACAGCTCACAGAGCAGGGGGTGGGAGAAGGCATTGGTGGCACTCATCCGAGAGCCTGGCAAGAAAATGAGACAGGATGGGGACTCAGGAGACCAGTTCTCTCTTCTTGGCTCGGCTCCTATTTACGCCCATGGCCTCGGGTGAGGTGACGCATTGGTCTTCTCAGAGCCTCGGTGTGGTCTTCTATAAAATGGAAGGGTTGGATGCTTAGGACAACCTCTCCTGGACATGATATTCTTGTGTGAGAGACTAACTGCATAAATCAGAGCGAACGTGCACCTGTTATCTTAATTATCTGGAAGTCTCAGGCTGAAGGGTCTGACAGATGAAAGAACTGAATAAATGCATCAGGCACCATTGTCATGACAGTTTCCTGATCTGTAAAATGGGTCTTCTAATGAGCTTTTTGGGAAACTTTTTTTCCAGGAATTTAGACCATCATACCAGTAGAGAGGAAATCAAGTTTTTTATTAATTAAAAACAATGGGATGAAACCTATCACAGAATTTCTTCTGCTTCTTGTGCAAAAGATGGGGGTGCAGGAGGCCAACCCCTAGCTGGGGTCCTCAGTGGGTCTGGGCCACCTAAGTTTGGAGGTATTCTAAGATTCAATGAGATGAAATCTTCACAACACCTAATTCAGTGCCAGACACATGGTAGACATGAAATTGCAGACACCTAAAGCTAGGTTCATGCCCAGGTCCCACACCAACTAGCCTGCTGACTTCTCTCTCCCGTGAAAGAGGATGGATTCTGTCCAGTTGCCTGGGCCCCCATTACAGCGAGGGGCCAGAGCATGGTGAGAAGATTTGGGATGCCGTTCAGAAGTTCTGAGCTCTGGTAGTTGTAGGCTTGGTTCTGGGCTTGCCTGGCTCTGAGACCCCCATGTGGTATGGTAGCTGCATCTCTCAGACCTCTGTTTTTGCATCTGTCAAACGGCAGCTCAGAGAAAGGTGGCAGGGCTTGGATCTGACTTCAGAGCCTCTACACCCCACTCCTGGCTGTGGAGCAATGGTTTTTCACAACCATGAAGACTTATCCATGACCATGATGGCTTTCGGCCTTTCCCCCACGTGCCCTCAGGAACACGAGGATATCACAGCAGGGTATGGAAACGATGCTGCTTCAAGCTAAGTATCTGAAACATTTCCACTCTCTAGCTCCTGTTTTTGCAGAATAGTTGCATTTATTTCTTCTCATTATTAAAAAAATATAGAAAACAGTCAATGAAACCCATGAACTTGGGCCTGGGGTATGGATTCAGAGCCCGTGAGCCCAAGGAGGTAAACAGGGCCATTCCCAGTCCCGAGGATCCTCTGCTCCTCCATCCAGGGCTGGACTGCAGAGCTCCGGCCCACCCTGGCTGTGCACTCTGACCCCAACAGTAAGCAGCTTCCTAGAAGCCTTTCTACCAAAGCAGCATTGAGGCCTGGGGGCTTCTGGATTCCAAGGAAATGGGGCCGTGGGTTTCCTCAGGGTACTGTCCCTCCTACCAGACTCATAACCACCTCCAAGATCTCTATTTTGGAATGTGTGGAAGTGAGGTTCTCCCACCTCAAATGCTGCTTTCACCATGTTCTGTATGAGTTTTAAATTTGATTTTCACAGCCATCAAGGTTTTGCAATATTATGAGAATTACCATTAAGTGTGAGATGCAGCTCGGGAGATAATATTATTATTAAAAATATTAGTCTGTGCATACTCACTTCTTTGCTCTTCATAATCCTTCCTGACAGGAAACCTAAGCAAGATAGATTATTATTATTTTGTTATTATTACTCCCATTTTTCTATTCAGAAAACCGAGGCTCAGCGCTCTTTCCTCCGGGGGGGAGGAGGACATTTTTCTCCTGGAGGTGGAGCTAGGTCTCAGTCCTTTTACTGCGTTGAGTGGTGCCTCCCACCCCCACGAATATGTCCAAGTCCTAACTCCCAATGCCCGTGAATGCGACCTTATCTGGAAATGGGGTCTTTGCAGATGTATTAAGTGAAGGATCTTGCGATGAGATCACCCTGGATTAGGGTGGCCCTGGATCCAGTGATTAGTGACTTGTAAGAAGGAGAGAGACACAGGGGGAGGCCACGTGGAGACAAGAGGTGGAGAATGGAGTGATTTGTCTGCCCTCCAAGGAATGCCAAATGTTGCCAGGAGCCCCTTGGAGCTGGGAGAGAGGCGTGGGATGGATGCTCTTAAGAACTTCCAGGAGGGACCAACCCTGTCGACCTCTTTTTCTCAGACTTCTGGCCTCCAGGACCAGAAGAGAGAATAAAGTTCTGTGGTTTTACGCCCCTCGGCTTGTGTTAATTTGTCATGCAGCCCCAGGACCCTAACACATCCTCATCCACAGCCGGGAACCTCCCTGCCCTGCATCCCCACCTCCTGTTGGAATTGCCTGTTGGCTGAAATCCTTTGGAGGAGAGTCTGGCTGGCTCACAGTGGGAGCGCAGGGGCTGCTTCATCCGCACTGAGTTAATGGACACTCAGTGCCAAGGACAGGCCAGAGGTGAGGTCCTGTCCCCGGCTCCTGCCCACGGACTGATCCTGATGGGCTCCTTTGCTGCCTGGTCCCCTCCCCTTGGCCAGATCTGCAGCCTTGCTTGTTGCTACAGCAGAGCTGCTTCAAGTCGGGGACCGATGGCAGTGGCGGGTGGCAGCCCCACCCTGAGCCCGTTGGAGCCTGAGGGGCGCATGTCCCTGGTGGTCCAGCAGTCAATGACGTCACCAGGGCTCCCCTCACTTGTGAGCAGAGATACCGAGGCAGGAAGAAATGAAATCTCTTGTGTAAGGCCACTCTCTGGGATGGAGCAGAGCAGGGCTCAGCCCAGGGGTGCCCTGCTGACACCTGCACCCTGGACCAGTCACATCCTGTCACCTCAGAGTTCAGAGCCATGTTCACGTGACCTGCTGGGGCTGGAGCATGTGCCAAGCTCTGTCGGGAATGAGTGGGAACTTTCTTGACTCCCTCGCTCAGGAGTGAGAGCCCGCTACACCATCATCGCCAATTACAAGAACGTTTCCCTTTATTTAATCCCAAATACCTTCCTTTGACAACTTGTCATGGTACACTTGTGGGGAAACATGCATCCTCTGAACCTTCTCGCTGCTGTGACTTGGGTTGTGATCAGAGAAAGATGATGGAGACAAAATAAGAAAGGGTACATTTTAGAAAGTGGGATATTTTAAAGGCAGTGTGTCCTCAGTCTGAAAGTGTGACATTTGAAAACCACCTTCAATTTTTCTAAAGGAAAAAAAGAAAGGTCTGTTCTAGCCTATGGAGAAAATGTATAAAAGTATGAGAGTTTTGCCTAGAGAAAGTAGCATTTTCATTTTCTCTCTTTGAGAAGTTGAGTTGCAAGAGAAAAATCAAGATTCAGTCCGAAGAGACCCCCGAGCATCAGGAAAGAAGGCAAGATGATGGGGGGGTCCAGGTGGCACCCCAAAACCCCTGCCCCCCAAGGGCTGCACCCTTAGATGCTGGGTCCACAGGGTCAAGGAGAAGGGAGGACTCGTAGACATTATTCTGAAGGTTTCAAAGTTTTGATCTAAGTGGGGTCCTTTATGCCCTGAGACACAAGAGGCCCTGTCAGACCTGGTGGGCAGTGGGACTGCCCAGGCGGCCGGGAAAGGAGGCACGTGTGTCCAGGGCTGGACTCTCTTTCTGTCTCTCTCTCTGTCTCTCCCTCTCTCTCTCTGTAGCTATGGGGTGAGCACGTGGGGAAAATTCATGAGATGTCTGGGGAAGGCTGGCGGGAGGGATGGAAGAAGGGTGCCCTCAAGGCCAGGCTGCCCCGTGTAGCTCCCCGGCTGCGATGGGTGCATGAACGGCTGGACCAGACCAGCGGCAGTGATGCTTCCTCCTCACGCGTGATTCCAACCATCTCTGCCAGGGCTGTGGGGCAGACCCCACCCCACGGGACCTGCACCCCAGGTGGGCAAGCAAGACGGGCGGGTGGTCCTTGCTATGATAGAGACAGCAGTGGGCCAAGGAAGCAGGATGGCTTCCCGAGGAGGCGCAGCCAGGGCTTCACTGTGCAGGTGAGCAGGTTGGTGTTGGGAGGTGGGGTGATGCGTCCGAGGCTGGTCCAGGGAGACAGGCCTCAACACGGGCAGCCTGGGGCAGACCTGCACGGGGCTTGGTACGAGGGCCCACGACCTGCCTACAAACCCCGGCTCACACCCCAGGGCCCAGCATCATGGGGGCTGCAGGAGAAAGGGCCTGAACCCACCATGCCTTGGGGGCAGCCAGTAAAGCTGGTGGTCCAAACTCTGGATAAAACCCAAGTGCCTGGAACTCTGCCAGCCAAGATGCCTGAGCTGCAGTGAGAAGGGGGTTAGGGAGTTGTCCCCACGTGAGGACCTGCCCGAGGGTCACCTTCAGAGATCCAGGCAGGCGCAGAGCAGAGCTGACTGAGTCACTGGCCCTGAACAGGCTGTTTGCCTGAAATGAAATATTATACAATCTTTGTGAATTGGAGACTCACAGTCAGGAATTTTCATAAGCACCCCAGGACCGGGAGAGCTTCCTGGAATCGTGGCACAGATTTTGTGTTTGTTCTTTGTTGTTGTTTTCTTTTTGTTCTGGTTTTGTTTCTACTTTTAGCATCTCTAGAAGTCCTGCCCAGGGACCAGCCCAGGCACAACGAGAGTGCAGGCAGGGGCTGTGCAGGCTTCTCTCGTGGCCTGAGACCGCCCTGGCCGCAGACTCTGCACATTTGGACTGTAGAAGCTTTACAAAGCCTCCCGTGACTCTCTGTGGACGAGAGGACGAGCAGTGCCTTTGCCTATTCCATGAGAAGGAGGCAGCTATGCGCAAGGGTGGGATGTGGCTTCACCGTGGACACACTGGCTTCAGGTTTAGGAGTGGGGCTGCCTGACCCTGAGCCCTCCTTAGTCCCTCCCCTCACCTGCGAGTGACCATCAGGATTGGATGGCACATGCTCGTCACCTGCACAGCAGCCGTGATCGATGAGAAGCAGCCTATGTCATTGTCACGCTCGAGGACAGAGAGCTCCCTGAGTCCCCAACCAAAGGAGCGGATACATGTTTCTCAGCTTGGAAAAAAATCTCTGGTCCAGTGGCGCTTTGCTCTGGGGAACCCTGTTCACAAACGTTTATTTAGTGCCAGATGCGCGTGCGAGAAGCTGAATAATTAGATGGGGTCAGACATCGGAAAAGGGCCTCTTGCTTCCCGCTCTGGACCCCAGTTTTCGCATCGGCAAGTGGGGATGCTGTTAGTGCCTCCCTCCCAGGCAGGTGGGGAGGAAAGAAGAAGCTGATCCATCTTAGTGCTTGGACGGGACCTGTTACGTGGGAAGCGCTCAAAACACCGTAGCTGTGAGATGTCGAATCCCGCCCTTGGACCCAAAAGTGGCCCAGCATGAATGGAGGGATGTGGAGGTGAAGGCCACACGGCAGGAGAGGCCTGGGGTCCTCCTGAGCCAGGGAGAGGTGTGGCTGCCTCCGGTCTGGGGACCCTGAGGTCCTTGGAGTGAAGGGACAGCCCACCCTGTCGCCGGTGGGTGGCTCCAGGACTCATGTTGAATGGCGATGCCACCAGACTCAAAGGGGAGCCACCGGGGGCGGGATTTGTGGCGGGCGAGAGTTCAAGTCAGGCCGGAGGTTCAGAGCCTGGACGGAAGATGATCTTGGGGACGGGATCGTTGTGTCCTAGGAAGGGAGGATGTCTCAAGTTGTCTCCTGGGGCCCTAAGGAGCAACCCGAGGGCCAAGGGTCAAATGTTCAGGGAAGCACCTTACCGAGAAAGAGCTTTGAACGTCCGCTCTGCCCCACCAGGGACGGGTTGCCCGAGACCCACCCCAAGTTCACCGGACACAGCGAATGGTCATGAGCACAGACCCCCAAGGGCGTCCCTGCTACACCGAGAGGCAGCAGCGAGACCCCAGGCAGCGTAGCTGGAGTCTCTGTGGGCAGGTTCTTCCCCTCAAATGCTGTGGCCTTGAAGGCCTCTGAGACCATCCACGCAGTCAAGTGCAGCACTCGGCCCATACCACACCCAGGCAACTCTTACATTCAGGCTGCCGGCCACTTGCAGGACAAACTGGCAGCCGCTCCTGCAGGGAGCGGGGCTCAGGTTATGGGACCTGCCAGTCCTGGGCTTGGGGCAGGTGACAAATAAATACTATTAATAAGGAACCACCATGATCGGGAGCCCAAGGGCTTCACAAACACCAGCTCTGGTTATTCAAGCAGGCAGCAGGGTCGGTGCCACGGTTCTCAGTTTTCAGCTGGAGAAAATGAGTGTCCCTGTGCTTCAGCGACCTTCCCTGGGTCAGACAGCCCATAAACGCTATCGCTGAGGCAAAGCCAGATGTTATTTGCACGACCTACCCTTGATGTTCACAGCGATGCCAGGCCCCGGTCGCCGCCCTGGCTCTGCGGGGTCTGTGCGAGGTTCTGCCCGAGATGAGTGTGGCCCATGTCAAGCTGGTTCACAGCTGTGTTCTCCGAGTCTGGCCCAGGTTTGGCACTTCATAAATATTTTTAAATGAGCTAATAAATAAGCAGTGGGAGCCGCAGCCGGGGAGAGTGGTGCAGAGTGTGCAGCAGTGAAGGATGGACCTCGGGGCGTGTTAGTGTGTAGGGGCCTGACACGGGAGGCATGGCCTCATCACACAAGCACAAAAAGAATCTGGGCAATGCCAAGGCAGAAAAGACCAATCAGCATGAAATAGCCAGGGAGGGGAGACCAGGAGCACGCGAGACCTGTACAGAAATGAAGGAAGGGGTACACTTACAGAAAACCCAAGTTCATTATCCTGAAAGAGAGCGTGAAACAATTTCAGCAACAGAAAAGGCACTCACTTTGTGGATGTTTATAGACGATGCAGAGAAATCTCTCCAGACAGAGCATCAGGGCAGGGCTGCCCTGAGCTCAGGAGAAGGAAGGCAAGGGGCCCCTTGGCTCTCTGTGACCTTGGGTTTCGTAAGGACGTCCAGGCCTGCGTCTGCCATGGCAGCAAACCTCACAAGGGGCAGACAGACCGTGCCCAGCCATGCAGCCATCTCCTGGGTGCTGGCGGGTGGGGAGGTGGGGGATGGAAGCTTCCTCCTGTCCTTAAAATTAGCTTAGTTTCCAACTGTTCTGAACTATATGGTGGCCTTTGGAGCAGAGGAGAAGGGAGAGCAGGACTTGAGACTAGCACCTGTGCTTTCACTCTTTATTTGTTTTACTTGTTTTATTTCTTTGCCTATAAGCCCCATCATAGGATGCTGGACTCAGCATCTGGAAGTGCATTCCCTGATTCATCAGTTCTCACCTGGACTCTCCTCTGACTTCGTTTTCTACCTGATACTAAAAAGATGCTGCCTGCGGATGGCATTTCGCCCAGGGACAGCCACCGTTTTTAGCAGAATGAACCCATTCCTTCCCTCAGAGGCACCAGCTGAAGCTGAGGCCACTCCATCCTTTGGTGGATGTGTAAGAAAGCTTGGCAGGGGAGACAGGCCCACACTTTGGGAAAGTGGCCAGACACCAAGATGGACTTACTTCTTTTCTTGCTATGATGGAGCAAACATGAGGTCTAGCCATGAGGTAACAAGAGTGACTTTTGGGGGGCCTGGATGAGACCATCCAATTCCCAACCCCACCTGAGTCATGGTCCTTTCAAATCCAATATTGTTTCTTAAAATAAATACTGAAAATGACTTTGAATCAAGGACAAGACAGATATTGGCCACTTAATGATGACCCAGAGATTAATGAATGAGTAAAATATTCTCTGGCTAAATTGTGAGATTATTTTCCAATTTTGCCCTAGAAAGAAGCATTCCATTTATTTAACACAGCACTTGGCATTTTGTCATAAACATGTGATGGCTTTGGGATGCAGAAGACAAGTGACACCAAAGATCTCTGTCATTCCAGCAGGACGGCAACACCTGGGCCGGTGAGTGCGCCCCTCCTCCGCACTCCTACGTCAGTCGATGTGAGGGAAGGGCCAGGCAGGTGCTCTGCTGCCAGGCTGTACCCTTCCCTGTATTGAGAGCCTGATTGATGCTAAGCCTCAGCTCAGATTCTCCCATCATTAGCTCACTTATTTCTCACACTATTATCAGGAGGGCATATTCAGATCCTAGTGTTACAGCTGGAGAATTTGCATCCAAGAGCATCTCCACCAGGCTCGCACACGGGAATTGGAACTCAAGTCTGTGGACTCCAAGTCTGGGCTCTTCCTAAAGGGATGTGGCATCTCCTAGCAGACGTGCAGGCCTTGTCGGGAAAAGGGAGGGCTGCAGAGTTGCCCTCTACCACTCAGGATCTTTCAGAGAGACCCGCTGGCTGTGAGCACACAGCTGAGTCAGCTCTGCCCTGGAGGAAGCACCACCGTCTAACGTGGACTCGGGTGAGGTCCAATGCCTCTTACCACAACCTTAAAGGGGTCGTAAAAAATTACTAGAGTTGGGGCTTCCCTGGTGGTGCAGTGGTTGAGAGTCTGCCTGGCAATGCAGGGGACACGGATTCGAGCCCTGGTCGGGGAAGATCCCACATGCCACGGAGCAACTAGGCCCGTGCGCCACAACTACTGAGCCTGCACGTCTGGAGCCTGTGCTCCACAACAAGAGAGGCCGCGATAATGAGAGGCGCGCGCACCGCGATGAAGAGTGGCCCCCGCTTGCCGCAACTAGAGAAAGCCCTCGCACAGAGACGAAGACCCAGCACAGCCATAAATAAATAAATTAAAAAAAAAAAAAAAAAAGAAATACAACCAAATTAATTGAAAAAAAAAAATTACTAGAGTTATGTGTCCTGCAAACACCAAGGACGGAGGCACTTATATCTGACAGTCACAAGGAAGTTATCACAGATGATAAGACACTCTTTCATCTGCGTCCAGAGGAAAATTGGAATGAGACAGAGGGACAGGGAGGGCAGAGCTGCAGACAGTGAGGGAGGGGCCGCCTAGACGTGAGAGAAGGGAGCCTGGGCCTGGGTCCAGGGCCTTGCTGATGAGCTCATTGGGATCTCCCTCCCCCAACACCGAGGAAGGCTACAGGGAGTTTAATAGGGGCGCAGGCATCCTGTGGGAGGCTCAGGAGGGGTCCAGGGGTCCCTCCTTCTGTGGACCAGCGCTTACTGAGCACGTGCACCCACCCAGCTCCCGGTCTCAGACGACATGCAGATGGAGCTCGGAGGCTCCTGCGCTCGTGAGGGCGGCAGAGGGAAGCTGTGCCCGGGGGAGCGGGGTGGGGGGCGTCTCACGGGGCCCGGAGGCACCTGCCGTGAGCCTGAGGGGAGAAGGAAACAGGGAAGGACAGGAAGGAAATCCTTCTGGAAAACAGGAGTCCCATGGCAAAGGCACAGAGCAGAGGAGAAAAGACCACACATCTGGGACCACGAGCTGCTGAGAAAACGGGGAGATGCTGAGTTCCCCGGAGGCAGCGGGGAGGGAGATGAGGCTGCAGAGGCCACAGCACAGCCCGGCCAGGCTGGGGCTGGGCAGCTGGAGGGAGCCCCGGGGGTCTGCGGGCAGGGCATGATGGTCAGGAGTTTATCTGAGAGAGGACACGTAGAAGGGGCCGGACCAGGCTCAGGGCTGCGATGCTGGTCCAGACGAGAGGCCCAGGCGAGAGGCCCAGCACTGAGGCTGTGCGCAGGGAGGGCAGGAAGCATATTTCAGGGACGTTTAGGTCACATTGATGGAGCACCTGCGTACTCCGGTGACATGAAGAAGAAGGGGGTGGGGGTGGTCCCTGGGCTCTCCTGGGCCCCTGGGGAGGGCGGTTCCACCCCCAAGGGAGCCTGGGAGGAGGGTCAGGGCTGGGGGAGGCGAGCGGCCGGGTCGGGGCGTGTGGGGTTGAGGTGTCTGTCTGTGTGGTGCCCAGTTACATCAGTGGTGGGAGACAGACGCTGTGTGGGGCTGGGGAGAGTCCCAGGGCTTTGAAAAAGGTTTTGGAGGCATCACCACTGGTTGAGAAACTCCCCCCAAATGGCAAATCAAGTCAGGAGAAAGGGACGTGGGACCAGAAGCCAGCAAACTACTACTCGTGCAGCGGACAGAGCTGGGCAAGAAACGTCTGCTGCCAGAGGAGCACACCCACCTCTCTGACCTTCCACCCCATCCAGCTGAAACGAGAAGAAACACATAGTGAAGGAGACAGAGAAAATCCATGACATTATGGGATAGCCAATGAAGGAAAACCCTATGAGCAGACAGAATGCTTGAAGATTTCTGGGAAAAATAAAGGAGATGGAACTGGAAGTCTGCAGAAACTCAGAGTGAAGTCGAACCCAAAATATGTAAAAAGAAGCTATTTTCTTTCCTTTGAAGAAAGTTCCAGAGAAACTGCCAGGGCAGAGGCAACCAACAAAAGACAGGGGAGGGGAGGGTTGGGGAGGGGTGGAAGGTGGAAGGTGCTGGGCAGAGGTCAGGAGCTAGAGGGCATCTGGACGCTGTGTACCCGCCCTCTCACCTGCCCCAGGATGAAGCCCCTGTGGGGAGGGGACCCCCAGGTACAGGAAGTGTCAGGTGGGAGAGAGAAGCAGACCGGACCAGGGCAGCCTGTGACCTGCAATACAACTGCCAGGGAATGAACCCAAAGGCAGGCAGAGCTGATCTTGAGCTTGGCTCGGGGTCCATCCAGGAGGAAGGGTCTCTGAGTCTTGGGTACAGGAGATCCCAAGGGCGGGATCTGTGACCAGAAGAGCAGGGTGTATTCTGGATGACCTGAAGCGCCACCCTTGGGATACCCACTTCCTCCACACCTGCTACTCAAAGGTGGGCCGTGGACCAGTAGCCTGGCCTCCCCTGGGAGCATGTTGACCTGCAGCATCTAAGCCCGAGCAATGAGATCTTCCCTCCCCCGAGACCCGTGCCCACTCTAGCTTAGAATTCCATGCTGACCCCGAGAGAGGACCAGGGCCCCAGCGGTGGACCTGGGGAGTGTTTCACTGGCCTTGCAGATGGGCTGGGTGTTACCCGGCCATGGTCAGACAGCCAGCTCTCTTTTGTGGGTTGTGTGAGGTCAGAGGACCTTGAGAGACCAGTCCCCACTCCCGTGAAGTTGGGATGATCTCGACCCCCCTCATGGGCTGATGACTGGAGAATTAAGTGAGAGAATCTCTGCAAACACAGCAGCTTGGGGGCTGGACACTGTGAGCCTGAATCCCCGTTAGCGAGTCCAGCCAGGACCCACCTCCCACCTGCACCCTCGCCCCATGCCCAGCCCTCTCGGAAACAGACCCACCAGCTTCAAGCACTGGCTTCGGGACAGTCCCCACAACGGGAACAAGGTGCTACCGGATCTCGAGTGTTCAGTGGTCACCCCCTCGCACCCCCAAGATTTCTCCCTGAGCTTCTGGAAGGAGTGGCTTTGTCTGTTCCTCTTGGGGTCCTGATGCCTAAGAAATAGTTTATGTACAAAGAATGCTCAGTCCAGTCACCCCCTTATCCATGGTTTTGCTTTCCCAGGTTTCAGTGACCTGCAGTAAACCTAGTTCCAAAAATATTAAATGGAAGATTCCAAAAATATTAAATGGAAGATTCCAGAAAAAAATAATCCATAAGTTTTAAATTGTGAGTTAAATTTTAAGTTCTGAACAGGGTGATGAAATCTCACACCATCCTGCTCTGTCCCACCTGGGTCCCCAACCTTCGACGTGGTCCAGGCTGATGACCCAGGTTCACCCGAAGCAGGTGGTCCTCCTTCAGACTCATCCAGAAGGTTGGTAGTAGCCTGAGTCTACATCAGGATGCCTCCGTCATTCACCTCACTGCATCTCATCACCTGGCATTGATCATCTCACATCAGCACAAGAAGGGGAGGTACAGTACAATGAGATATTTTGAGAGAGAAAGACCATATCTGCATAACTTTTAAGGTATATTGTTAGAGCTGTTCTATCTTATCATTGTAGTTCATCTCTTACAGTGTCTAATTAATAAATTAAACGTTATCGTAAGTATGCACATATAGGAAAAAACATAGTATAAATAGGGTTGGGTACCATCTGAGGTTTCTGGCATCCACTGGGGGTCTTGGAATGTATCTGCCAAGGGCAGAGGGGACCACTGTTCACTCTTGCTAGAGGGATGTGTGAAGGAAAGAAAAACACTAACTGTGCGCTCAGACATGCAACTATTCCCTTGGTTGGGGAGCCTCTTCCTTCACTCTGCATTTATCATTAGAATGTGGAATTTTCATCCTTTGCCTGAAAACTTCGCTATGTCTCTGCCAAAAACAGCCCTGGTGGCAGGAAGCGGGTCGTCCTGAAGTCAGCCCCCCACGTCTGCGGGGACTGCAGACACGGGGCCTCTCCACCTCCTGCTTCCATTTCTTCATCATTAGATTTCTCTCACAGTCTAACACACACACAGAATCAACGAGAAGAATCCCTGTCTTTATAAAATGATATAAAATACAAACCCGCCTGTTACCCATTTTGTGTGAATGGACAATGTGGTAACTCTTTGCTGGGAAGTTTCTATTTCTCCAGGACAATGGTTCACACTGAACTCATTCTCCATGGGGTTTTATGAATTACAGTGGAGGACAGGAAAAAAAATCCACATGTCTCTGGAATCCCAGAAAACCAGGGCTAAGAGGGACTTTAATGATTTTGGAGTTTGAAAATTTTTAATGTGCTCGGGAGACCACTAAGACGTCGTGATATATTAAGCTTGAAAAACTAAAGTTATTAACTTATATGAAAGCTGATGCCTTGTTATCATAGATTCTAACAGAGACAGGCAGTGCCGGGCACAGAGGTTTCAGCAAATTCGTGGGGGACACCTCTGGGCTGAGACGATTCTGCCCTTGCCTGTCTATCCTCCTGCTTGGGGACATGCCACTCCCTGGGTGTGGAAGGTAGAAGCTGCAGGCGGAGGCAAGGGGGTCCCTCAGAAGTCAAACTGAGCACTTTTGTCCCAGCCCAAAGCCCACAATGGTGACTAGGACATTGGTGGGGGAGTGCACAGATGCTCCTGCTGGACTCAGGAAGTGGGACCCCCTTTCCTACTTCAGTCCTGGCCCCCGTAAGTCACTGCCATTTATTCTTACTGAGCACCGCTGTTTAAGGCCTCCCTGTGGGCCCTGAGGGGGGAGCTGGTACAAGGGGGAATTGTGCATCCCGGGTGTGCGTCCTCTCAGCTTCCCAGCTGACGAGTCTGACCCCCCCCCATCCCCCAAGATCACTGCACTGACCTCATCACCACGGTGGGACGTGAGAGCACATTTCATGCACTCTTTTCAACGACTGATATAGTTTGGGTGAAAAAACATACGTCTTTGAGGCTTAACGTTGCACATCCTTTACCACGGAGATGCGATTATTTACAAACACCAGTGTGCACACACGCACAAGCACTCTCTCTCTCTCTCTCTCAGGGTGGGGAGGTGTTCTTCCCCTCCCTCAGCATCTGCGATTAACCTGGACTCTTAGAGAGTGGGGTGGCATGCCTCGCCTCAAACTCCACCTCCCAACCTGCAGGAGGACTTCTGACAGAGCAGGGACACACGCTGACCTGTGCAGGAGCCGGGTGACCTGTGTGCAATTAGATCACCAAGATGTGAGGGTCCTTGGACCTGACCTCTCCTGGTAGCCAACTACCCCGGCTGCAACACTTCAGAGTCCTCAGAAATAGAAAGAGGGAACCTCGTAGATCATTAGAGGGGGCTGGTGTAAGCTGGGTGCCCACGCTGGAAAAAACAATAAACACACACATACACACACACAAGTACACACATGCACACACATGCATGCACACACACATACATGCATAACACACACACACATGCATGCACACACATACATGCATGCACACACACATGCATATACACATATACACACGTACACAGAATTAAAACAGTCTCACTGATGGCAGCAGGTGCAGGTGCCCCGTCCCAGATCCCACCTTCTTTGATGTGACTTTGCAACTCCTCCCATCAACAGGGGGTCACGGTCCCACCCTCTGAGTCTGGGCTGGCCGAGGCACGTTCTTGGAAGGGCACAGAAGTGCTTAGTGCCAGTTCTGTGCCAACCTGAAGAGGCCCCCCAGGCCCTCGTTCCCTGTCCTAAAAGGCTGACGCCATGGTGGGAGCAGGCCGGGCAGTCTGGCTGGGGATGAGACGCTGCCTGGGGGGGTCTGGATGCCCCAGCTCAGCCCCCATCGCAAAGAACGTTCCTGCAGGGTCCATGGAGCCGCTGCTGAGACCAAAAGCGCCCCTGGGTATGTGCATGCGCCCCGCTGAAACTAGCTGAGCCCTGCCCATGGCTGCAGACCCCCACCCATGCTGGCCGGACTGTGGACTCGTGCGCAGGGGTGAACCACTGCGGGGCCTTGGGAAGGCATGTTACTCAGGGACAGGTAAAGGAAAGGCCAGCAGCGTGTCAACTGGAAACCATGACACAGGGCAACTTCGCGGTGTTCATCCCAGGAGCCTGGAGACTGGGGCGTTGGGCCCAGGACTGAGCTTTCTGGAAGGAAATGGCTGAAAAAGTTTTGAACTTCGAACAGAATGAGCAACAGCCAGGTTGTGAAACAGCCAAGGGTTGGGAATGGAGCAAGCAGATGGGGTTGTTGAGAACAGGTAAGAGCTGAAATGCACACAGCAGGTAGGTAAGCACTTTACGTAATCAGCACCTAATCTTTAAAACAGCTCTAAGGGTGGGGACTATTCTCATCCCTTTTTGCAGGAGAGAAAGACAGAGACACTGAGCTCCCCAAAGTCATAGAGCCCATCCCCTTCCAGGGTCAGAGCTCCCTCCCGGCCTCTGTCTGTAAAATGATTCAGAGCGCGCAGCAGAGGCTCAAGACAGGTGGACCAGATGGACGTTGGCCCTTGAGGGAGATTTGAGAAAGTGGTTACCGGAAGGAGCCTGTGTCTTGGATTTGGAAGGGGGGGGGGGGAAGCCATGGGCATCACTCCAGGTTGTGTCCAAGGTGGGCTGAGTTTGACAAGGTTTTGAGATGCAGCTCAGCTGGCCTGACAGCTAGGCTGGAGCGCGGGGGCTGGGCATCACTGGAGGAAACTTGAGCCCCCTTGGCTGAGAGGGGGACCCCCGTCTGAGCCCGTTCCTGCTCCCGGCTCCTAGGGATTCTGCTGGAGTCTCCTTGACATTTGGAAATCTCTGGGTCCAGAACACCGCCTCCTGGATTTCTCGTTGTCATCGAGCGATTTAGAGAGCTATGGGGTCACCCAGCCTTGAGGAATTTCTGAAGAAAAAGAGGGCATTTGCAAATGAGGACATTACCCCCATCACCAAAGAGAAGATCAAGGAACAAAGAGGTTAATTAATTTTCTCTGAGGTCTCACTGAGTGTCAACTGCTTACCTGGACAAGAAAATTTAACTCTAATGATTTTACGGGTGACGCACTCGGCGTCTACCCTCCTGCTCCCCACGTGGCCGTGGCATGCCCCCCACATTCACCAGCCACTCCTGCGCCCACTCCTTCTACCAACGACCCCAGAAGAAGCTCTCAGTATAATGTTAAGATTGATGAAGCTCCCTCGTAAGTGCCAGATCATTTGATCCTGAGACCATGCCCACGCGACAGGCATGTTTACGACGTGCATTTTGCAAACAGCTGGCCTGGACGGAGCTGCTTCTGCACACAGGGTTCTCCAGCGGCTGGGAGTCAAAGCGGTGCTGCCTTGGGAACCCAGCCGGTCACTCTGGGGGACGGGTGGGATGGGCCCCACGCTGGGTGCCTGGGATTCGGCTCCAGATGCCTGGTGGGGAGCAACTGAGTGGTGAGAAGAGGCGTCAAGGTCTGGATGGGGGCTGGTGAGGAGGCCCCAGGGAGGCAGAGAGGCCCGGAGGCATCGCCGTGGGTGTGCGCCCTTCACTGTGGCACACGACTGGGGATCTCCAGGGAGCCACAACTTCCCTCCTGAAGCCACAGACTCCCTCCCCGTGGCCTGGTCAGCTCTGACCCATCTAGGAGGTCTCTGCCCCTATCACTGTCTCCTTGAGGCTCCTGATCTGAGGGGAGCCCCAGAAGCCTGGCTGGAGGCCCTTCCCGGCGCCCCAGGACTGTGCTCTCACTTCCGGACAGCTCGCTGCCTGTAATGTAGCTTCCTACCTCTGGCCTCTGGGGGCAGGGCTCCCTGCATCTTATCCCACAAGTGCTCCCCGTGGCGTCACCAAGTTCCTGGGAAACATCATCACTCAGTGAGCGTCTGCTGAGTGGGGGGATGTTGGGAGGATTGAGTGAATATGTTCCCCGTCTGGGCCTCGGGGTTGGACATATACCAGGTGCTCAATAAACACTTGCTTGATGAATGAAGGGAGTTCTCAGCTGTGTGACTTGGGCACTTTAGTAAGGCTGTGACTTTGCTTCTTTAGTAAAAAAAAAAAAATCACTTCTGCAGAGAATATGAGAGAATGATCCTGAGGCCCCCATTAGTTTCTGTGATGGGCTGAACTGTGGCCCCCAAACACACCAGGTCCTGCCCCCTAGAACCTGCGACTGTTCCTCTACGTGGTAAAAGGGACTTGCACTTGTGATTAAATTAAGGATGTTGAGATGGGGAGATGGGAGCTGGTTTTGGCATATCCAGACACCCTGTAAATGCAATCACAAGGGTCCTTAACCAAGGGAGGTGGAAGATGAT
This sequence comes from Balaenoptera ricei, assembly GCF_028023285.1. NCBI lineage: Eukaryota > Metazoa > Chordata > Mammalia > Artiodactyla > Balaenopteridae > Balaenoptera > Balaenoptera ricei. The sequence goes on from NC_082648.1 coordinate 104,692,134, forward strand.
TTGATCACGGAGGAGAAGAAGGTAACATGACAAGTGAAGCCAAATGCTCCTAGAGGAAGGGGCCGCGAGCCCAGGCCTGTGGACTTAGAAGCTGGAAAAGGCACGACAACGATTCTCCCCTAGAGCCCGTGGAAAGAATGCAGCGATGCCAGCTCCGTGTGAGCTGGAGCTCAGACTTCAGACTCTCCCACTGGAGGAGAATGTGTGTGTGTGTGAAGCCACCAGTTTGTGGAAATTTGTCACAGAAGCTGAAGGAAACTCAGACAACCTCTATCCGTCCTTGACCCTGAAACCCTGTGCTGGAATCGAGGCTGGGGGCTCACATGCTCCTGGGTGACCCCCTCTCCTGGTCCGAGAAGAACAGCTGAGGATGCCAGCTCCTCCCCCAGGAGCCAGGTGGGTCTCACACACCCCAAGGCCCTGCTGGTCCCCCACCCCGGCACCATGGCCAAGTTCTCAGAATCTGCAGCGGAGGACTCCAAGGGCAGAGCAGCATTCTCCCAGACTCACGCCACTCCCGGGGTGGAGGGAGGGGGTCCCCATCCCGAGGCTGCACAGCCTCCCTCGGCAGGGGGCAACCTCTCGCCACCACAGCTACCGAGAACGAAAGCTTTGGGTTCCTTTGAGAACGAAGCCATAGAGAGATCGTGTCCTGTCTCAGGAATTAGCCTTAACTATGTCCTTCTCCTTGGGGCCATCAAACTTTCTATTCACCAGAATATTCTTCACCTGTGTCATCACAAACACAGATTGGCAGAGTTAGACACACTCCAAAATGTGTCTTCCAACTTGTTCTATGAGAAAAGAGACCATTTCTTTAGGTTCATAGTGAAGCCATGTTTTCCACTCTAAGAAGGAAAGGGCATCTTTGAAAATCAACGCTCATCCTAATATCCATCTGCAGTGATTTGACTGTGAATGTCAAGTTTAGTTATTGGTCCACGTGTCTGAGAAGCTGCCCCCCCTGGGATGCTCGCCCAGCTCCTGGGAGGACTGGGGAGTCTTGGAAGTGGGGGTCTTCCCTCCCAGATGGGGAGCCGGGTGGCAAATCTCACACACGACCATCCCTTAGCATCAGACATCAGAATGCCTGGATTCCTCTCCTGGGTCCCTGACCTCCCCATTGTAGCTGCCAACTTGGACTGTCCACTATTAAAAATGCAGCAGATGGTACATAAAATATGAAGCCACTTCCAAAACTACCTACACTCCAACTCTGGGAGGCAAATAAAGTCTGATTAATCATCTGGAACAGAAGCCTCGACCTCCAGCTCATTGAAAATGTGATTATTTCTGTCCATGTTTGAATATCTTCTGGAATAGCAAGAAAGCGCTCATTCAGGGCCTGACAGCTCTGGCTGAGCGAGAATGAGAAGCGATTACCCTTGGCTGGCAGCTCTCTCCAGGGCTGCCCATTAAGCCCTGATTTCCTCCCGGTTTCTTTTTCTTTTTGTTAACCACCATCAATGCCACGGCAGCGTTCAGATTCTCCATTTCTTGCGAAGAGGCCATGCACGTCCTCCAGTTGTGTATTTGCTGTCTGTATGAGTGTCCTGTGGCTACTGTAACGGATTGTCACAAGCCTGGTGGCCGGAAACAACAGAAATCAATTCTCTCACAGTCCTGGAGGTGAGAAGTCCAAAATCAAGGTGTCTACGGGGCCACATTCCTTCTGAAGGCTCCAGGGGAGTGTCCTTCCTGCTTCTTCCAGATCCTGGTGGCTCCTGGCTTGTGGCCGCATCACTCCAATCTCTGCTCCATCTTCACAGGGCCTAATATTCCTCCCCTTTCTTGTGACACTTGTCGTTGAATTTTGGGCCCTCTCGAATCCAGGATGATCTCATCTTGAGATCCTTCACTGTATCTGCAAAGACCCTTTTTCCGAATAAGTTCACCATCACAGATTCAGGGGTTAGGATGTAGAAGATCTTTTGAGGGGTCACCATTCAACACACTACCCCCCCAGTATTATCTCATTGCTTTTGCTGGCTTGTATGGATTCACTTTAGGGGAGAAGATCACTATCATGTTAAAAAGTGGATCTGCTTTGCCTGTACGCAGAAAAGCATGAAGATTCTCAGAGAGGAGGGGCCACGTGACTCCCCAACACGCCCGTGCTTCTTTCTGGTCCCCAACACCGGCCGTCGCCACTCTGCTGAGCCAGCTCACGGTCATAACAAAGGACCTGTGAGGTGTCTCACAGCTCTTGAGGCCTCTCTCCTGAGCCTGTAGACGGCCGTCTTCTCCCTGTGTCCTCACATGGTCATCCCTCAGTACACGTTCATGTCCTGATCTCCTCTTCTTAGAAGGACCCCAGCCAGATTGGATTAAGGCCCACCCGTACGACCTCACTTTACCTTCCTCACTTCTTCAGTGGCCTCACCTGTCTCCAGTAAGGTCACACTAAGAGTTAGGGCTTCAATGTGCAAATTTTGTGGGGGACGGAATTCAGTCCATAACAGCCTCTAAAACTGACGGGCAGTTTTGCAAGCCCCCGCCCTTGACTCAGTTCCTCTAAGGCGTGTCAAGGCCCGGGTCGGGGGGAGGAAGAGAGGGAGGAAGTTGGCCTTGCTGGCTGTGTTGACAGAACACCGCAGGGCTTGAATCTTGGATGTGAAAGCCATGCCCTTTCAAGGCAAGGGTGTCGAATCTCCAGGGAGGGTCAAGGAGGAGGGGGCCATCCTCTGGTCCAGGTGTAGCTGTTGGACTCATGGGGAGGCAGGGACATACGTGGTCATGTCACCAACAGTCTGGTACAGACCCGGCTCTGATAAGTGTTGTGCCGGACGGGAATAAAGCTCCCAAATTTTGCTCCCAAATTAGCAAAACTAATTTAACAAATTAGTTAAAGTTCAAGTTCAGATAAAAGCATCATTAGTTTTTTTGTAGAAATAAGTCTATATTAGTCTGCTCAGGGAACAAGTACCACAGACGGGGCGGCTTAAGCAACAGACGGTTATCGTCTCACAGCTTGGAGGCTGGATGTCCAAGGTCAAGGTGCTGAGAGGCAAGGTTAATTCCAACGTGTCTGCCCTTGGCTGGCAGCCAGCCGCCTGCTCCCTGTGTCCTCACACAAGGTCACCTTTGCACAGGTGCAGGGACAGGGCAAGGTCCCTGGTACTTCTTCGTATAAGGACATGAATCCTGCCAGGTCAGGACCCGCCCTTCTGACCTCACTTGACCTTCATTACTTCTTTAAATTTTATGCAACACCATTCAGTCCACAGTGAAGTCCCAAATACTCCATGGGGCAAAATTATACTAAAAATGTTCATTGTTTAACTGAAATTCAAATGTAGCTGGTCCTCCTATATTTTATCTGGTAACACTAGCCTAAATCCAGCCTTCCTCTGAAAGGCCAGGCAGGTATTGCTGGCCAGAGATGCAGACCTCTTAGGGTAGCTCACTCCTCCCACAGATGTTTCATCCCAGGCACAGAAGACACAGCCCTTTTGAACACCCGGCGCTCAGGTGGGTCCAGCCTGGGCCTGGAGGCAGGTGACCTCAGGGTGGGCCCTGGTACGAGTCCCAGCTCCACTGTGAATTTCGTGTTATTTCCATCCGTTCTGAGAGAACACGCTTTTTGCAGGTCTGATGAGGGCTGTGTATATTATGCACAAATCCGGTGAAATAAACAGCGGGTCTCCCATTTTAGGAGACAGAGAGGCCCCTTAACTTGCCTGGACCCCGACCCCGGGATACGGCCAGCAGCTCAGCCTGCCTGACAGATTGACAGTAGTGCATCATGTTAACTGCCCTTTCCCCGAAGTTCCAAAATTACTTTAAGTCCTAATTGTGTTAAAATCTTGATACATTCTTCAGTTCTAAAACAATTAACAATTTTAGAAGAATACATTTCCAGGTTAAAGGTATCCAAACCCAATGGAGTTGTTCACATGTGAAATAAAATTTGCACGTGCCAAGCAAAAATACCACACATGTTGCTCACAGGCTACTTTCCTGTTTTAAGTTTCAAATGCAAATGGGAACTTCAGGTGGTCCCACAGAATGACGGAGCTGAGGCATCTCATGTTCCAGGTCTCATGTTCCGGGTCTTTCTCTTTACGCTGTGCACTGCTGCTTATTCTAGATCTTCTGCTCAGATGAAAGCCTACGTCCTGATGTGGGTGGCAGGGCACAGACTGTGCTCCGAGGAACAATTCCACACTGTCCAGAACTTTCACTCACAATAAACCCACATCAATGAATCCAAATGTGCCTGGGCCAATGCTGTAACCGGGATTTTTAAAAGTCAAAATCCATGTAGAATATGGCACTTATTAAAGGTGGAATAATAAAAACCAGCTAATTTGAAGTTTTTTTGTAAGTGTGTGGGTATACGTGTGTGTTTGTGTGTATACGTGAGTGTGAGAGTATGTATATGTGTGTGTTTGTATATGTGTGTATGGTGTGTGTGAGTGTATATGTATGTGTGTATGTGTGTATGGTGTGTGTGTGTGTGTGTACACTCACATATACAATGAAAACTCCACAGTAAACAGAGTAATCATTTAGCACCTAGAACAAAAGGGTGTTATTTGGGGGGTGGGTGAAGGATATTTTATCCTGTTCAGAATTAGAGGTGAAAAGTAACGATAAGAGCCTACTGACTTTTCTCCATTCTATTCCTGTTTTTAAATTTTCTACAGACAATGCATCCTTTTACGGCCTGTCCTGGACTGAACAGCCCCACCCTGGGGGCCATACTCCTCTATTGACTGCCATGGGGCAAGTCTCTGGATCTGTAGGGTCTCGGACTGGGAAGGTCAAAGGTGCTAACAGCATTGGCGTTTGGCTCTCTGACATGGAAAGCATGACCCCCGAGTCTGACCCTGACGATAAACACAGGGTTCCAGCCACACCTCACTCCTGACATCAACCTGCTGAGTGTTCCCTTCCTACCCACCAAATAGTCTACTTAGATTATCAACTAATGCAGGCCCTGCTCCTGGGGGGAAGGGTCACCGTCCCCTTCTGCGGATGAAGACACTGAGGCTCAGGCATGAGTTTCTAAAGCCGTGTGGCTCTCGGCACTGGACCCAGCTTGGCGCCCAGGCCCGCTGCCCACCAGGTCCAGTCCGTTCACACCGGCCGACCACTGCCCACCAGGTCCAGTCCGTTCACACCGGCCGACCACCCCTCCCTGTGACCAAGCAGGGTCCCCTCTTGGGGCCCTCGTCTGTGGGCTCGCCCAGGTACTTGCAGATTTCTCTGCAAAGTTAACACCTTCTTTGTGTTTTCGGGAGGAGAGGAAGAAGGTACAGGGCTGATTCTCCGTGGCCATTCCTGCCAGCGCGGCTGCATTTCCCAGTCACCCCGACGCTGGCACTGGGACCACAGTGCCATGACGCAGTGGGGGTAGAGGTGGTCATAAGAGGGCAGCCAGAGGGCCGGGCCTGCACGAGACAGCGCGGGGGCCGTTCATCCCGCCTAATCAGATCAGCCTGGCAGCCCTGATCTGCCAGAGATGTCTGGCCACGTCTCCGATCAGATTGGTGACAATATGCTGTCCTGTTCCCCAAAGCGACTTGGCCAGAGAGCGATGGCTGGCGCAGGGCACTAACCCAGTGCTGTCGGGCTGAAAGGAGGCCTAGGCTGGATTCCCAAAGCCCTTCGACGCCAAGCTCAGGAGTCTGTCCTGGATCATGCGGCACCAGGGACCTCGCCACTGCCAGATGACACAGGCCACCTGGCTCTCATGATTCCAGGGCCGGAAGCCACTTTGAACTTCATCTGGTGACTGGGGCAGGGCAGGCCCAGGGCTGGTCTGAGGGCGCTGGCAGGGTTCCTAGGAAGGCCAGCCTGGTCCATACGCAGCCTCAGGCACAGCCCAAAACCTCGGCTGGTGAGAGGCTCGCCCCAGCCAGCCTGGGGCAGCCTTTGCTCTGCCAGGAGGGGGGTGGGTGTGAGCTGGGCGTGCACTGGACGTGCCTCGTGTGTGCTCTGCAGAAGAAGAGCCTCCCCCTCCCCCAGGGCTTGTTGGCCTTCTCTTCCTTCCATGAGATAAATGACTGGGGGAGGGGGTGCCCTGAGGACGAAGGTTTTGGATTTCCCTCCATCTGGGAAGAAACAGGAGAAGCACTCGGCTGCAGACAGGAGTCACGCTGAGGACGGCAGTGTGCACGCTTTCCAAGGCGGGACCGCAACCCAGACCCCCACCTGGAGAAGATGCGTGGCCCAGACACCCTTGCTGCTCTGCTCTGCAATCCAGGGTCTAGTCATTGCTTAACTGGCACTTTCTTTGTTTTCATTATGTGTAAAGCAGAGGGAATTTTTAAATGTCTGCCCACCAGAGGAGCATGTCCCAGCCCCGCCCTCTGGGTGCCCTGCGCGCGCTCCTGTTAGGAGAGGACCCCGAGATCTCCCGATCGGGGCTGCAGGGGTTGCAGGAAGCCCAGGCACATTTGAGTTGCTGGTGAACATGCATCATTTTCTAGAGTACATTTGACCTAGAGACATAAATGCATCCTGTGCTGTATTTGTTCACCCGGGCGGCCCGGTCCCGGTCTCCCTGTTGCGGGAGCCATGAAGAGGGGAAGGAATTCCAGCTGCGTCCCTGGGAAGGGAAGAGCCGACAGGCCTGGAGGGAAGGAAGGAAGTCAGCAGAGTCGGGCTGCCAGCAGGGTGGACCCCTGTGTGCACACCGGGTCCCGGGGCCAGAGTGGAGAATGCTATACTCAACCTTCAGGCTCCTGTGTCTTCAGCCCAACCAGTCGGAGCTGGAATTTAATTCCTTTCAGGTACCGGTGAGCTGCATGCAGCAGACCAGAGGAAAACTGGGGCTGCCTGGCTCTGGAACGCTAGACTCCTGTCCTGGAAGAGGAAGGGGGTGTGGGAGCTGGGCAGGTAGAGGTTCTCCTATGACACCGAGGAGTCCTTCTTGCTTATCCTGCTTACAAGCTAGACCCGCAGACCAGGGTTAAGTATGAGTCACATATAAACCAACTGTGCATCCTTTGCACCACTGTCTCCTGTCCAAAAAGATGCTTCGTCAAATCCAGGTCTTCAAAAATATAGTTATTTTATTTTTAGAAATAAATTTACCAACAGCTGGTACTTCACCACCACCAAACAGGTTTCCTCTTGGACTAGTTAGCTTTCTAGCCATGGAAGTGTTCAAGAAGGGTCTTGAGTGAACTAGCAGGAAAAATACATCACCAAAAGGATTGGAATAAAAGCCCTCTAGGGTCTCTTTCAGGTTCTAGATTCATTCACTCAACCATCCATCCATCCAACCATCCATCCATCCCTCCATCCCTCCATCCAAGATTTATTGTAAACTCTTTTGTGCCTGGCTAGTATATTTGGGAATACAAATTTATTAGTCCCAGCCTTGGAGAAGCCTTCTAGTGGGAGGTGGGGAAATAAATGGGTGAATAGACAGTGACAGACAAGACTCACTGTCTTATAAACGTCATGAATTCAAGGACCACGCCTGGGTTTCTGCTCAGAGCCTTCATCGTAATTATCTGTCGACTAGGTGAACCAATGTGACATGAGTGTCATGGCCCAGACAGGGAGTGAGGCTTTGGTCCTGACCAGCCTGGCTTCCAAGTCCAGCTCTGTGTGGCCCTGCACAAATCCCTAGCCTCCTTCCTGACCTTCAGTGTCCTCATCTGTAGGCTGGAAATTAGCGTGTATACTTTGCCGTTTAACGTTAAGCGATAGAATGGTATGTGTGACATTGCCGCTCGATCACTGGAGGCGTTGGAATGACAGTGGTGATGATCACAACAGCAGAGCTTGGGGCCTACAAGGACCAGCAGGATGGAGAGAAGGCAAGACACTGTCTGGAGACAAGTGGGCTCAAAGCAGCAGGCAGACACATCAGGAACAGGATCCGGTCGGAGGTGGAGGTGGCCATCACAGTCGTGTCTGGAGTTAAGCACTTGGAACCGGGGAGATAAGACAGGATATGAGTAGGTTGGGAGCAGACACGGGAGGGAAGGAAAATGCTTAAGCAAGGACTGGGAGCAAAACCCACGTTCTCATCCTGTTTCCATGTTTCTACCGAAGTGTGCCAGCTCAGCCTGAGGACAAGGAGCAGGGACCCGCCGAGAAGTCAGAAGGCCCCTCAGCTTGACACCCCGTGGCTTCCCTACAGCATGGATGGTCAACACAGATCACGTCCCAAACCAGCTCCTGGAGGCTGCATGGAGGATCTCCAGGGGGATTAAGACTCAATGGGAGAGAAGCTGAGATCGATTAGTGATGTCTGCCATGGGCAGCAGTGGGTAAAGCCGCAGTGTGTGTGCTCTGCTTTGCCCCTAAGTTAGAATATATGATTGTGATCCTCATGGATTAGCCCCTCCCAGTCAGACTCACAGTGACTCATCCCACATGGGGTGAAGCAAAATAAAATCATTCCTCCAGGAATGAAGCCCCTGTCCTTTCCTATCTGGAGAACTCACCCACAATTCAAGTGCCTGCATGGCTGACATGATGCTGAGGAAGCCGCTGGAAGATGCAGGATCACAGCATGGTGTGGAGGTGGGTTCTTGTACTGGGTAGCATTTCATGGAGGCCCAGAGAGGGCGGGAGGCCCGCCACAGCACACTGCAGAGAACAACCCAGCCAGCAGAAGCTCCCACACCTCTAGGACTGGACCAAGCTGGAAACCTCCACCCAGCACCACGGCCCTGCCTGTCTCTGTTGGCCTCTGCAGTCCCACCTGCATTTCTTTTCAGACCCCTGCACCCCAGGGATCTCAGTGCCCTCAGGTCATGCTTCTGTGGGCCCAGGAGACATCTTCCTCCTCTAAGCAGAAGACGATTCGGTTACTTAACTTTTCAGGAAGCTATTTTTCATCTCATATTTAAGTTATGTCTCCCCATCTCCACATTTTTATTACACTGACTATAAGATTCTGTCTCAGGGGCTTCCCTGGTGGTGCAGTGGTTAAGAATCCACCTGCCAATGCAGGGGACACATGTTCGAGCCCTGGTCCGGGAAGATCCCACATGCGACAGAGCAATTAAGCCCATGAGCCACAACTACTGAAGCCCGTGCGCCTAGAGCCCACGCTCTGTAACAAGAGAAGCCACCGCAATGAGGAGCCCACGCACTGCATCGAAGAGTAGCTCCCACTTGCCACAACTAGAGAAAGCCGCGTGCAGCACCAAGACCCAACGCAGCCAAATATAAATAAATAAACTAATTAATTAAAAAAAAAGACAGAGAAAGCAGATTGCTCCATCTCCTTAAAAAAAAAAAATAAGATTCTGTCTCACCATCTATTTCCTTAATCAGACTGAGTCCTTCAAGGACAAAGACTGTTACCTGCTGGTGGATGCCTGGGCCCATCGCGGATCCCGGTGGGGGGCGCTGGGGCTGCACACAGGGTTACTTTGCTGATGAATACTACACAGTAGAAGCATCCAGGATTCACAGGTGAAGACTCTGGGTCCCAGCTTCCCTCGCCCCTCCCTGCGCTCCCCTGACAAAGCCTGGGCTCTCTGTACAAACACCACGGAGGAGAGTGTGGCTCCCGGTGGGTGTGCGGGACGAGAACGCTGACTGCCCTCCCAACACCTGGGAGGCTCCCTTCAGGAGGGGCAGCTGATCTGGCCCCGAGGGAAGAGCAGGCTGGGAGCCTCATCCTGACAGCTGGCTCCCTGCCTCAACACCCCCGCTGCTGTGCTGCCAGTGGCTGGACTCCTCTGCTGGGGTTTCTGACCCAGTGGAGAAGGAGAGCAAGGAGAGGGCTTCTGCTTTTCTGCTTTAGGAGCAGGAGTTAAAAGCTTGTCATGTTAATATACTGCAGAAACAAAGTATAGTTATTAGCTAAAGGGAAGAAGACACCTCTAGTCTAATAATAAGTGTATTAACTTGGATCTATGTGGTGTTGCCTCCTTTCCAGAGTTCCAGGTGCTTTTATAGAGGTGACCTCATCTGTCCTCATGGGACAGGAAAGGGCAGGAGGAAAGGTCTCTCTCTGGGAGCAATTGGGGAACCACAGCTCAGAGAGGTCAAGTGACTCCTTCAAGGTCATGCAACCCATCAGCAGAAAGAGTGGGACCCCATCATCACGCCTGCATGCGGCCTGGGGTCTCTGCACTGAATATTAACATGCTTCTTTCTGTGGTGTCTTGGAGCCAGTCAGGTCAGGAGGGCCATCCCGTCCCACTCCACCAGCCAAATCCCGTCCTACGGGTAGAAGATGACAGTCTCTGTCTGTACATTCTAAAGGGGGCACTGGTCAGGGCAATGATCTCATACAGCTGTTTGAACTGGTGCAGAGGGTGATGAAAGTGAGTGTCCTTTGTAAAAAGCTCATCCCTAATACGTCCACGAACTGGGGCCAAGGGTTGGGACCTGGAACACAGAGGCATGAACGCTGATGTGTATGCCTGCTTCCAGATCCCCACTCGATGCCCACCCTAAACAAGCAAGTCAGGCTCTCTGTTTCCTGTGGCGGCCACAACAAAGGGTTCAAAACATTTATTTTCCCACAGTTCTGGAGGCTGGAAGTCCAAAACCAAGGTGTCAGCAGGGCGTCCCTCTGGAGGCTCTCAGGGAGAATTTGCTCCTGCCTCTTCCAGCTGCTGGTGGCCACAGCCCCCTCTGCTTGTGGGAACATCACTCCAACCTCTGCCTCCCTCTTCACATGGCCTCCCGCTCTGTGACTCTTCGCCGCATCTTCCCTCTGTGTGTATCTCTCTCTGTGTCTCTTCTCTTCTTATGAGGACCCCAGCGATTGGACCAGAACCCACCCTAATGAGCTCATCATAACTTGACTACATCTGCAAAGACCCTATGTCCACATAAGGTCACATTCATAGGTACTGGGCTTGAACATGTCTTAACCCATAACCAGGGGGTGAGAGGAGTGGTGAAGAAAATCACCCTCCAATAATGACCCAGTAATTGTCCAGACACGGTCCCCGGCATGCCTGTGAGTCCATCAGCACATCCCAGGATGGCAACCATGAGCCCAGTTTTCAGATGTGACAGAGGCTCAGAGCACCCATTACTCTTCATGGTCACCTAAACTTGGGGGCAGAACAGGTCTGCGAGCCTGGTGTCTGGACCACAAATCTGGGACCCACACTTTCTTGTCCTCCATCAAATGTCCCATCAGAGCCAATGTGATCAGAATGGGAGCAAAGGAAACAGAGAGAAATGGTCGTTTGTCCCCGCTCCAGCCTCAGCCTGTCCCCTGGGAAAGAAGGTGCCTACAACAGCTGCTGGCTGGGACCTGGGGCTCCAATGCACTGTGTTCCTTTGTGTTTAGTGCCTGCCCCTGTCTCTCCCCAGAGAAGGGCTGGGGAGTTTGGTGGGACTCAACAGACTGTCATCCGACTGAAGACCCACATGTCATTTAATCCTGAAACAGGACCGTGGAGGGTTTGCATTGTTTTCCCACTTTCAGGTGAGGGAACTGAACGGCCCAGAGACACAGGTGCCTAAGGTCCCACAGGCGTATAAGGCCTGGCGCTCCGGAGCCCCTGACTCTGCAGCCCCACTATTTCCTCTTCCCCAGGCAGCTCCCCATCACGGTCTTCAAGCGACCAGGATTATTGAAGTGGGAGACAGGTGTTCAGAGGGCATCCCGGAGAAGACAAAGCTTTGTCACAGCCCCGTTTTCATTTTCATGCACACACACACACACACATACACACACACAGAACAAAACTCAAGTCTGTCCTCTCAATATCCATCAAGACTTGGGGGAAGAAATGTCCATCAACAGAAGAATGGATAAAGAAGATGTGGTACATATATACAATGGAATATTACTCAGCCATTAAAAAGAATGAAATAATGCCATTAACAGCAACATGGATGGAACTAGAGATTGTCATACTGAGTGAAATAAGTCAGACAGAGAAAGACAGGTATTGTATATTAACACATATATGTGGAATCTAGAAAAATGGTAGAGATGAACCTATTTGCAAAGCAGAAATAGAGACACAGGCATAGAGAACAAACATATGGATACCAAGGGGGGGTAGTGGGGGGTGGGATGAACTGGGAGATTGGGATTGACATATATAAACTACTATGTATAAAATAGGTAACTAATAAGAACCTATTGTATAGCACAGGGAACCCTACTTGGTGCTCTGTGGTGGCCTAAATGGGAAGGAAATCCAAAAAAAAGGGGGATATATGTATATGTATGGCTGATTCACTTTGCTGTACAGCAGAAACTGACACAGCAGTGTAAAGCAACTATACTCCAATTAAAAAAAAAAGGCTTGGGGGGAGGTACTCTTGGCCTAATGAACCCATGCCCCCCAGGGTGCCCTAAAGATGCCCCTCCATCAATACAAACCCACAGGAGCAGCAGACTGTTCTGTTATCTAGCAGCTCAGCACAAAGCGAGGCAAGGTGCCCACCTGAGGACAAGGGAGCAATCTACGCTGAGTCCGCTCAGTGGACCAGCATGTGCTCATAGGAAAGAGCAAAGAACTCTCTGCGCCAGCGTGGTACTGTGGCCAGGATAGTTGTGGTCTGTGGAAAAGAGCAGGGTGCAAAGAATGTATATAACACGTAGAGTGTACACGATACAAATAGTATATCTAGTGCGGATCCTTCCTTCTGTGTAAGAAATTAGAACACGTGTGTATTTGCTCAAATGAAAAAGATAAAATAGAAGCAGATGAACATGGGGCCTCACGGGGGGATGGGAGTGACGGGAGGGGAGGAGTGGGGTGGGAGAGGCTCCAAAGGACGTGTATGAATAGGGATTTGCCTTTGGAAGGATGTAAATGTTCACATTTGAAATCAGGTACATGGTGTTTTACATCATTCCAAAACAGATTCATTCAGAAGTAATTTACAAAGCAAACTCTAAAATGGCGTTTCCACACACAGAAAGAACTGCTAAGCAAACTGGAAGTTGAGGAGGTGGTTCATCGTGGCTGGGAGGGCTGGGGTAGTGACACCAAGCCTCCTCCACGCACCTGGGAGGGTGGACCACAGGAGGCCCTGCGCTGCTGTGCGGAGGAGCTGGGATCTCTTAGTGTGAAAATAAACATACAGATTTGGAATGTGGGAAGGTGAGCGAGGCCCTGAGAATTTGTGCATGCCTTGGGGGGTGTTCATGTGAGCTCCTGTTTTTAAAAACAATCTAAAAAAGTTCCTGGTTCTGTCCTTTGAAAGAGACTGGAAGCAAGGAGTACACCTAGCGCCCAGGTCTTGGTTTCTAAATTCAATCCCTCATGAACAAGAGCCAGAGTTCCCTGGAGACGTAGGTCACTCCAGGCATGGGACGGGAAAGTTCAAGGTGAGCATGGAAACCAGTGGTGCCAGAAAGCCAGGAAGGATTCAAAGACTAACGAAGACATGCATGAAGGACACCAGGTCCTAGAGACGCGGATTCACTTGGACCAAATTTGGGACAAGTTGACCATCAAAAGAATAATTGACCATGAAATACTAAAAAACACTAAGAATATGAAAGTCCATAATAAGACTCAAAAGAAGGGAATGCCAAAGAATAAATTCAGAAAAGGGAAGCATTCAGGAAATAGGTGATCTGGGTGGGGGGCATCCGTGGGTGCTAAACCACTGATGAACTCTTGTTGGGGAACAGGATACTGGCAGGGTCTCCATGTGTCCCCCATAGACTGTTCGTTTCCTACAAAGAAGAAAAATGCACCTTGAAGGGAGGGGGCAGGTGGTCACTACCTTAGCCAGGTGACCAAGCTTAGCATCAGCAGGTGTGGAAGGAAGGACCACGGTGAGCCTCCTGTGTAGTGTGATGCCAGGAAGCTCACAGCATCCCCACGTAGTACACCTGCCGGAAGGTGATCCTGTATCTAATGACAGGAGGACGGCATCGGACAACTCCAGACTATGTGGACCACTTTACAAGAAAAGTGGGCCAGACTTTTTGGAAATGTCACTGTCACGAAAACACAAAAGGCAGGTAGATGTACCTGGCTGAAGTCTCTGTTATGGGCTGAATTGTGTCTCCCCGGCAAAGATCTGTTAAAGTCTTAACTCCCAGTACCTACAAATATGACCTGACTTAGAAACAGGGTCTTTACCGAGGTAATCATGTTAAAATGAGGTTATGAGCGTGGGCCCTGACCCAGTCACTGGGTCCTTATGAGAGGATGCACCATGAAGACAGACACAGGGAGAAGGTCATGGGACATGTGACATGTGATGACAGAGGCAGAGACTGGAGTCATGCGTCTACAAACCAAGGACACCAAGGATGCGGGCACCACTGTGGGTTGGAGAGAGGCCTGGGATGGATTCCCTCAGGGCTCCGGAAGGAATGCACCCTGCCCACACCTGATTTCAGGCTTCTGGTCTCTGGACTGTGAGAGTCCATACCCGTTGGTCTGAGCTGCCGAGGGTAGGGTTATTTGTTGTAGCAGCTGCAGGAAACTGCACTGACCAGGGAGAAAAGGAGCCCCACGCAAGACGCTCGATTGAATTCCGTATTTTTATAAGAACAAAAGAACGGAAGAGCAGACAGCTGTTGGTGACATTCTGACAGAGAATTGGGAAAATTTGAACCAGGGCTGTACGTCAGAGGGCTGCACTCATTTACAGCTCCTGGGGGAGGTGACAGCGTGCCTCTGGCAGGGACACTCTTCTCCTGGCAACGCCTGCCCCGTGAAGGGACTTGATGTCTGCAACCTGATTTCAAACGTTTCAGCAAACAAAGGAGAGGGAGAAATGAAGAGAATGCAACCAGACGTCAACAACCGAGGGTCAGGAAAAGAAGTTTGGGGCGTTCGTGGGACTCTCAGCCTTGCTTTCAAAGTCAAAGTTTTGTAAAAATCATTTGGGGAAAAAGAGATAAGGGGGAGGCAGAGGTCCCGTGGGTGTTTGGCGTCTGGAGGCCTCCTGGGGATCGTGGGAGGTGCCCGACCTCCTCTGGACAGGCCGTGATGGCTCATGGCCCACAGCTGGCCCCAGACTCAGCTGGGACCACTTCTGACTTGTCCCGCCCGCAAGGGTAAGGAACGCAGGGCCTGTGCTCTGGCCCACACATCTGGGAGGGGGCATGTGACACACACACACACACGCAACCACACAACCACATGCACAGAGCTAAGCCCGCACACAGCTGCAGCTGCTCCGTGCTCCGAAAATTACATTGTCACAGCTGCTGTGGGCAGGAGCCCCCTGTCTCATGCAGCAAAGTCCGCTCCCCCAGGAAGCCAGCTGAGCCCCTTTTCCCCAAATCCTCTTCTCTCTTCCCTTTATCCTCATGTCCCTTAGGGCACGGTCAAAGCTGGGCCTCGGCACAAACACCAGGTGTTGTCCTTGGCTATGTGCACCTGGGTCTCATCTGTCAGGAGGCTCCAGATGCCCAGCCTCTGGCCCTTTGCCATCTTCCCTGAGGTTGCCAGGATGGAGGCCCCTCCAGGTTTGATTTCCCTCAGACAAGTGAAAGGGGGTGTTTCCTGGAGCTTCATCTTGGAAATCAGATGGAATCAGCAAAGAGAAGCCTGTTCCCATACTGGGAACATTCTGGAAGAGTCAGTGCCTGTGGAAGGATGTGGAGGGCTTGGCAAGGTCAGCCTGAGCCCCCGTGCCCCACCAATGCCCTCATCCTGCCTGCGTGAGGACGTGTATGTGAGGAGATTTAAATGCATCTCCGCCGGTGCTGATGCTGAGATGAAGCCAGAGCGGCCCTGGAGTCTGGGATGGGCAGACCCACCGGCTCTGCTCGCCACCGCCCGCCCTGGGTCCCGGAGGCTGACCTGTGCACACACGTCCGCAGGCTCCCAGCGCTCTGCTCCCCAGATGGGTCCAGCTGAAGGGAGGACAGGAAAGATGCAGAAGATGGAAGGATGCCGGGATTGACAGGCCCGCGCCCTCCTGTGGGTGGTCCCTGTGGGTCCCCTGTGCCCCTGCTATCGGCATCCTCCGTGGCAGCCACTCTCTGCAAGGGAGGAAAGCGCCTCTCCCTCGGCCTCCGGGGGCACTTGGGAGGGAAGCGCCCCTCTGCTGCTGGACCGGGGTGCTCACCTTCCCTCACTGGCTCCCCTCGCCCTTCTGCGCCCTGTTAGCAGAGGGGACATTAAACATCTTGAGCCATCATTCGTGTCTAGCCAGCACTCTGATTGACATCGCGCCTTGATGACAATTCTTTCCCGAGATGTTCATTCAGTGACGGTGTTGAAATCTGTGTGTCCAGTGGATTTGGACGGGCATGTTGGCCAAAGATATGGGACCACCTTGCCCGTCTCAGAGGCGGGAGGCCACTCTGTCTTCCTGAAGCCATGCAGTTCAGAGGAAGCAAGTTCTGCCTTCCTGACACTTGGAGACCAGCGCTTCTGTTCCTCAGGCAGTGCCAAGGCTGTGCTGCGCCCCCCACAGGCTTTGGGGGCCTGTCTCATCCTCAGGGGACCCATAGGAAGCAGCTTTCCCTGCCATCTTCCACAGACCAGGCGAAGAGAGTTAACGTCCCGCTTTACAAAGTGCCATTTGGATGTAAGTGGCAAGTCGCTCTGCTGAGAACTTCCACAGCACCCCAGCCCTATGTCCGTTGTCCCAGGAAGCTCTTTGCTGCTTCCCTTCCCCAGGGACAGACAGCAGGGCCCTAGAAGGCCTGCTGCATTGACCAAGAGATGCAAGGCTGCTGGGGACATCCTCTACTCCTTATGAAGGTCACCGAAGCCTTTTTCTCCTCCAAGGTTCACAGACGATGAAAAATGCATTTAATTCTCCTATGGCTGTGCATTCATTTCACCTCGCCTGAGATGGCCAGTGGAAATTAATGTGCAACTAGGTGTCCGATAGTTTATCAGTAAAAGCCCTGGTCTCTATACCTTTGAATTCCACAAAGAAAATCAGCCATTGTCAAGAGGGCAGCACCCTCCCAATTCCAGATTCAGCAACGTAATCAAACTCTATGGATCCCGTAACTGCACACCTTTAATTAGCCCCCAATTCGAGTCTGGGGAGCCCTGCGGTGCATCACAAGGCAGCAGGACTCGTGTGCTTCTTTTTAATTTCCAGCAATGACCCGATGGTTATGAGGATGGCCATTTTACGTATTTATACTGATTGCTTTTTCATTGACTCCACTTTCCATTATGAAACACACATGGAAATTTGTCCCAGACCAGCTTAATTGAGTTCAAGTTGTGTCATTGGACACCTAGGGATGTTAAAAGCACGCTCTGCCTCAGCTAAGTTATTATTTGGCCCTAAACCAAATGGACCTCGATTGTTCAAAGAGAAGGCATCAAATAAACACATGTGGGGAAAAACGCTAAACAAAGCATCTTCATCGTGTTGACTCTCTCCGCGCTGAAACAGACGGTGGAGATGAGCCTGGCATTAGATACAACATCTTTCCTATGTAGCACAGGAAACATTTTAAGGCGCATCTTAAAATACGGGCGCTTCACAACTCTTAGACAAGTGTCTGTCACGGACCAGGCATTCTGCTCTGTAGCGCGTGATGTGAATTATCCCGGTCACACAACGGCCCTTGGAGACACGTGTTAGCATCTGTGCATGAAAGACAGAGGAAAAAGTTCAGAACGGCAGGAGGACGGGCCCAGGTCAGCACAGCTGCCAGGGGGCGGTGCCGCGGATCCAGGTCTAAAGCCAAAACCCATGTCCTTTTCACGATCTTATCCTGACACCCCTGCCCCAAGGTCTTGGCAGGTCAAGCTGCCCATTAGCGGTTGTTTACAAAGTTTCACAGTTCAATTTTACTACCATGCATCTTGCTGAATACTTTTGCCCCGAGTCAAAGGTGGAGCAAGCTGAGGTTGAACCGGAGGAAAGTTCCCATTCGGCAGGTCAGAGTCAACCCTAAGGCAGGACTCAAGTTCACTACATTGGACTCAAAAGAAAAAGGCTCAAAGCCAGACAGAGCTGCCAAACAGGCCACGGGAGAGGCCACACAAGGAGTTCTTCCTCCAGAGAGACCTTCGGGAGGCCTCCGCCCGCAGCTGGAGACTGGCTACTGCACTTTGAAGCCTCTTCAGTGCCTAAAGGGCTGCAGGCTCCGTGAAGCAGCCTTCCAGGTGCCCACGGCTGGGCGTCTGCCTTGCAGACACCGTCCAGCCTCAGCTGGCACCTCCATCCCTGGGTCTACCCTCCGCTGGCCGTCTCCAGACCAGGACACAGGATCTTCACCCATCACACGGGGACCTCCTCGTGCTACTGGAGTCCAGGGGCTCCAGCTCAGACCTCAGCCGCCACGACATCACGCACGGGCTGGTGGGAGGGATGGATGAGGGGGGAGTGGGCAGGCCAGGAGGTGATGCGTGAGGGGTGTGGCCTGGGGCATTGGCTCTGCAACCAATCAGACTCAGGACGGTGGGCTGGAGATGTTTCCTCAAGAAAGGATGCCTGAGCTGCTCCTAAAGAAGGCCCTGCAGGGAGGGCTGAGGCCTGAGGGAAAGGATCTCAGGTAGGTGGGGAGCACATGTCAATGTCCGGGGGCACTAGGCAGCCTGAGATGCGTAGGGGCAGTTTTTTTCCAGATGATTATGGAGACTCATTAGAAGACTCATTTATTCATTCAGTTAGTAAAACCTTCCCGTCCTGGAAGGATTAAGTTCCAGGTCCTGAGAGGAGAGACATTTACAGAGTGATGGGATCCAAGGTAAAGAATGAGGCGCCTGAGACCCTTCCCTTGAGTTTATTTCCGTTGACCCCCCAGAGCATCTTGCCCTGCCCCACCCACCCCTGGCAGCCTTTCCAGTTGCTTAGTGTGTGTTTTCCCACATAAGAATTTTGACTAAATGTGGGCCATTGTTTTAAAACTATGAACTTCAATGCATGTGAATGGGGGTGCCTTATCTATGGCATCCTGTCTCCTCTTCCTTAAGAACTTCCGTGGTGTTATCTGCGCATCTAACCTGTTGTCACGTGCTGGGCGGTGGAGGGGGCAGAGGCATGCTTTGTGCAGATTTCCACGTGGGGGGGGGAATGTTGCACAGCAGTAACAAGGGGGGGCCTCCATACAGCAGACACATGAGCGGGTCACACTCTGCAGGCGCTGAGCAAAGGAAGCCAGGCACAGAGGGATGCGGTGTGACCCCACTCCTACGCGACCCAAACCCAGCACGGGTGCTCACAGAGGGATGGCAGGTACGGGCTGGGTTTGGATCTCATGAGAGTGGCGGAGTAGCTCCTACCTGTATGGGGATGTGGGAGCCCAGAAGCAGTAGCACCTTGGTGACAGGAGGGGCTGGGAGAGGCTTCCCAGAGCAGGTGAGGCTGAGCTGGGCTTTGGATGGTGCATGCGTGAAGCTGAGGGTTAGGATTAGGGCTAGGGATGGATGCCTTGGTTTGAGAGCAGAGTGTGGGTTTCCTGGAGAACAGAGCAGGGCTGGCTGGGGAGGGGAGGGGAGGTCAGGAAGCTTGGGGAGGCAGGAAGAGGGGGCGTGTGCACGCTAAGAAGCTCCCTTGAACTGCGCACATTACATGCAAATCCACACAGCAGGGGATCCCACAAACACAGCCCCTCCCAACACATCTGCTTCAGGGTGTGTGATCTGTTGCCAAGTGCCCAGCTTTCTGGACCTAGATTTCTCCCGGACGGGAGTCTCTCATCATCCTCACTGCCCCAAAAGCTGTCCTCTGTCCTGATTTCAGCTCCATCCGTCCTCCAGAGTGGCCAACACAGATACGGCAGCGGTCTGATGTGGCCCTCGCCCCAGGCTTGGCCATGGCTGCTGCACGGCTGCGTCCAGGGACCCCTGCGGGGTCAGGATTGGGGACCTGCCTTCTGCACGGTCGGTCCTGGGTACACTGCCCTCCTGGGAGGGAGGACGTGCACATTGAGCTGGCAGCTCTCTGAGGGGGAGGGCGAGGGTGCCTGCGACGTCCCCGAGGCTGAGGATATACAGAAGCCCATGCTACCGCTTTCGTTCCTAAGCCCCTAAATCATCTCCAAAGGCACATAATTAAACCACAAATCAGATAATCTGAGGGCTCTGGATTTGTTTTGTTTTGTTTGATCACATGTCACACGTCTGGAGCAGTACGCAGTAAAGTCCTCCCACACAAATGTCGCCCAGGATGACTCACGGTCCTTTGCAGCAGGATGCAGCAGCGGAATGCCAGCCAGAGCAGACCCAGGTCAGGTGCTGGGGCTCTGGGTACCACTCCTGCCTCAGTTTCCTCTTCTGTAAAAGGGGAGTAAAAATGGCCCCTACCGCTCAGGGCTGCTGAGCGTGGATGCCGTAAACACTAGGTTATTCTTCTCGGCACCCAAAGCAGCGTGTTCTCAGTTTGTGCACTTGTGTGTTTGTGGAGACCAGGGATGGAGCTCCGCCAAGACCTGGGAGTCCTGTGACCTCTCTGGGCTCAGTCCTCTCATTGGCAGACTGTGGGTCCTTCCTTCCAAGGGTGCCTGTTCCACACCTGTAGGAACAGGAAATCACGTGAGCAAGGCAGCCCAGAGCACCACGCCCAGGCCCACTCACTCAGGGCACAGGTGAAGGGATTGGGTCAGGTACCAGCCCGTGGACCCTTCTGTGGGCAAAGCAGGCAGAACAGGTGACAAGGTGTGGGTGGAAAGCTTTAGGACCCATGGCCCGCACAGCCTTGCCCATAGCGGGAAGGTGGGAGAGAGAGAAGGTCTGCAGTACCTGGCATTCTCCTGGGCTGGAAGCCTGGAAATCCCACGGCAGCCTTCTTCAGCGTGATGCCCAGCAAATCCTGCAAGACCGGGACCCATCCTTCCCACGTGGCCGCCCACACACACCACCTGGTTCTCCATCTCAGAGTCTCTCTGGCCCCTTGTGAGCCCACATTAGGCCTGCTTTCCCAGTTCCTTCCATGCAGGAGCTGGAAGCTTCTTTCTTAGGATATTGGCCGACCCTGCCTACCAGGGGTTTAGATCTGTTTTCTCACCATGTTTCTAATATTTCGGAGTCTTCTTTTATGTTGCAGTGACCTGTTTTTGTTAGGTTAATTTTTATTTACAAATTAAATAAAAAGCAATTTATTTAAAAAGTAGTTTATAAAAAGTATTTTATTCTAATGCATCACCCTTACATTCATTTACAATTTTTTTTTTCCTGTAGCCACTGTGTGTACGGGCTGTGCTAGGAGCTGGAAACACCCAGCCCTGCCCTGGAGGCCTGACATCGTCTGGTGGGGAATGGGGCCTATTCAAGCGATGCTGGAAACGCAGCCAGCCGCGTGATGGGCTGGAATTTGTCCACATACAAAACGTTGTTTCAAGAGGGCCAAGAGCTTCACCTTGCCTTGCAAAGCTGATAGCATGCTCTGCATTCGTGAGATTAGTAACACTCTGGTTTAAGAAATAAACTCCAAACATCGCTGGCATAAGGTAACAGAGGTTTCTTTTTCACATGGAGATCTTCCACATGGTGATTCAGGGACCAGACTCCTTGCATCTGTGGCTGTGTGGTCCCCTAAGGCCTCAGTCACCTCTGCTTTTAGCCACAGTAAAAAGAAATAGAGAGAAAGAGAGGTGCTTCTTAACTCTGTCAGCCGGGAATGTCAATATATTTGGGAGGACTAGTCACATGGCCTTAACTAGTCACAAAGGGGATTAGGGAATGTAGTCGCGCTAGCTGTGTCCACCATGGCAGACACAACAGTGGTCCTCAAACGGGGCCTGCCTTCGTTCGGGGGTAAACCATTGTCTATCAAGAGATTCAAGGCAAGTGCCCACCCACTGTCCTTGGGAATCCACTCTATCAGGAGATGAACCCAAATGCAGATCCTTCAAATCGAGATGTTAAACATTTTGTTTAGTAATATAAAAGTTATGTTCAATGTAGGCAAAGGGCATCTCTCCCTTGACCGGTGTGCATCTTCTCTGGTCGAGCCAGCAAACTGGAAGATGCAGGGTTGGGCTCAGAGAAGAGAAGGAATGGACAAGGAGAACTTCTACCCCAGGGCTGAGCACTGTCCCCTGACACTGTCCCCTGACAGTGGTCAGAAGCCAGGACAAGGGACCAAGAAGACCAGGAGTCGACACCTGTGAAGGGGCAGAGCTGCAAGAAACAAATGTAAGGTTTTCTCCCCTACCCAATAATCCTTCCACCATATGGTCAAGCCGGTTGACACTTCCTCCTAAATGTCACGGCAATCTGGGCATAATGCTCCATCTCCACTGCCACCAGCCTGGCCCAAGCCAACATCCTGCCTGGACTCACACAGCCGCCTCCCAGTGGTCTCCCTGTTTCTGATTCACCACCAGGTAGACATCACAGAGCAAGTTTAAAATATAAGTTAGGTCATGCATTCTCTTACAAATATCTTCTAATCATTCACTGAGATATTATTAATAATACTGAAAATCTGGAATTGGTGCAAATGCCCATCAACAGGGACTTGTTAAATCAATGTTGGTCCATGCACACAGTAGGGGCAGTGCAGGGGTACAAGGAATTAAGAGAGAATTCTCCGTACTATTAGGGAGTTATTGCCAAGATATAGTATTAAATTTAAAAAAAAACACAAAAGAACAATGGTCTAAAATATTTTTTTTCTGTTGAAATGGAAAGAAGTGGAATAAAACGATGAAACAATAAATCAAAAATGAGTTAAAATGGCTACCTACGGGGAAGGGGGGGTAAGGAGGTAGAAAAGAGAGACATCTCTGAAAACACCTTTTGTTAAAGATTTGATTTTGAAACCACATAAATCTTTAAATACTTCTAAAAGATGAAGTCAAAGAGAAAATAAAACCATAAAAATTTGAAAACAGCCTGAAATAACCTGTATTTCAAGTCGGTGGCCTACACACACAGGAAAAAAAAAATTATTATAATTGACTTTAAATTCAGCATTTTGACTGTACCTCCCTAGAGGAATATATCATAATACAAAAGAACACATTCAGAAGTCTTGTTGGTAGAAGCCATACTGTTACTTTGAAACTATCTCTTGTATATTTGTATGATAGAAACAAGTAGTAATTACACTGATGTCATTGGAGTCAAGATTTCCAGCAGAATAGAGAACAGATGCAAGTGTAACACAAAAGAAGTTAAAGAAAAACCCAGCAGTCTTAACTCTGAACTGGAAATGGGCTAAACTAATGTTTTTTTCCCTTTAAAGATATATTTGATATGTATTTCCCAGGTTAGTCTAGTTAAAATGCCCAGAAGCATTGACAGTCCGGAGCCATGAGCACTCTCAGACCTGGATTATGTTCTCTAAACACAGCTTCCCAGGAATTCCCTGGTGGTCCAGTGGTTAAGACTCCACACTTCCACTTCAGGGGACGTGGGTTCGATCCCTGATCAGGGAACTAAACTCCCATGTGCCATGCAGCATAGCCAAAAAATAAAAATTAAAAAAATAAAAATAAGAAGATGTAAAAAAATAAACAAACACAGTTTCCCACTGGAGAGAATCCGGTTTTTTGTGAGGAATGGCGAAGTCCAGCTCTCAGGCAAGAGCTTCGGAAGATGAGCCTGGGGAACGTCCTAAACCAGAAGCTGATGAAGCTACCAGTCGTGACTATGGCTGTGTCGAAGGGACAGGGGGCTGAAGGAGATAATTTGAGCATCAGAAAGAACATGGCCGATACTGACTGAAAGCGCTCATAATTGACAAGGACACTCAAAAACAAAACAGAAGTCATCATTGTTGGTTGCTAATGTAACCACTCATTCCTCTGAAAACTGAAGAAAGGGAGGAGAGAAGAATCACAATTGACTTTGCTCTTTTTGTATGAAGTATGTTCCAGGGTAAATAAAAAGTTGATGGAAAAACTATTTTATAGAAATACGTCAGGGTAGGCTTCCCTGGTGGTGCAGTGGTTAGGAATCCACCTGCCAATGCAGGGGACACGGGTTCGAGCCCTGGTCTGGGAAGATCTCGCGTGCCGCGGAGCAACTAAGCCCGTGCGCCACAACTACTGAGCCTGCGCTCTAGAGCTCACGAGCCACAACTACTGAGCCCGTATGCTGCAACTACTGAAGCCCACATGCCTAGAGCCCCTGCTCGGCAACAAGAGAAGCCACTGCAATGAGAAGCCCGCGAACCGCACGCAAGAGTAGCCTCTACTAACCACAACTAGAGAAAGCCCATGTGCAGCAACGAAGACCCAATGCAGCCAAAAATAGATAAATAAAATAAATAAATTTATAAAAAAAAAAAAGGATCATAGAATTACAAAGTCACCATTTTGCAACCAACAAAGAACACGTGGCTCTAGTTACAGTCATTGATGGATGATACACCTGTAGCCAGGAGTTGAGGGGGCAGTTATGATGGAGGGATCAGGCTGGCAGCACCTGACCCACCCATAATCTTGACCTAAGTAAGTGGCACAACCCACATAATCAAGCCAAAATCTAAGTCTCTGGATCTAACTACCATTTATCGGAAATTCAAGAATTCTAGAAACATTCTAAATAGCACCAAAAAAGGGAATGATACACTGAACTGAAATATTCTTCAGGTCCGATGACCTGACCTGATGCTTCCACGCCAAATCTTAACACCACCCACCCCCGAAAACGGGAGGAGGAACCATTAGAGATGAAACGAGGCTGAACAGACATAACAGCCGAATGGAGGTGTCAGCTGATGTGGACTCAAGCAAAACACATATAAAAAGACACTTTGAGACACTGAGGGCGTTTGGATATGGTCAAGTGAACTTAATCAGTTGCCTGAGGTCGTCTTTCAGCAAATGGCAGAGTTAGGGCTCAAATCTGGGACACGGACATCCTAGTTGTTTACACCATCCCATGACTCCTCCTTGGGTATCATATGAATTAATATAAAAAAATCTGCTGAAGAAGCCGGCATCTAACGAGAACTGACACAGAGTTTGCTGAATGAATGAATGAATGAATGAAAGAACGAACGAACGGTCCAGTGAAGGAGGCTGAGCCTTTCTCACAGGAGAGCTCGAAGCCTTGCAGCTGGTGGTCACTCTCAGCAGGATCCACCCCACTGGGTTCATTCGAAACCAAGAGAGACTCGAAGTGACCCAGATACGTGAACATCACTCCCGTTTCCTGAAGCCATGCAGAGCTGACTTTTCTTCTGAAAACAGAATAACCCTCCTAATGAGAATGGAAATGCAGACCTCATTTCCATGGTTAATTAGGAAGTGGAGAGCTCAGTGTCAGGGAGCATCTCCTGGTTTCTCCTGAAGCTGCTCCCTCTGCATCAAGTCTGTGCGCAAGATCCCAAGCTGGATGCTGACTGTGGGGGAACAGGTACCCAGAGGAGAGAAAAAACGGGCTTGGGGAAGAGTCTTTTCCCCCTGAGAACACACAGCACCACTGCGGTGATCTGGGACATGGCTCTTCCCGGAGAGAACAGCTAAAAGCTCTGAATTCAGTGATTCCATGAGCAGGATAGAACCAGCAGGCTTTGGCCAAAAGGGATGGTTTTTTTTGGTTTTTTTTTCCCTGGAGGCAAACACTTTCTCTTCAACAGGAAGGAAAGCACTGGCCCAGCCTCTGCCCAGTGGGAATTTAAGATTTGGTGAGGATTCTCTTGAAATGAAGGCAGCCTCTCTGAACTATTTGCAAGGCTCTTGTTTAGGGACCCCCAGCACCTGGGACAATTCGGGTACAGGGGCAACTGCAGCTGGAGACAAGCCACGGGGGAGATGGCGTTGAGATCCTGTCTTGCTGGGTCTCTGGGGTCAACTCCTGCAGGTTCTGTGGTCCAGGCTGCAGACCATCCTGAGCCGGCACAGAGCCTGTTCTGGGGACCCGGCCTGGGGGAAGATCTGGAACCCATCTTGCAGTGAGCGTGAGTGTGACTGTGGTTTGGTGCGTGATTGAGGAGATTCCACGGACCATAAACTCAGGCTGAGAATATCCTCAGGGTTAGAGAATGATGCTGCAGCTTTCAGGCTGCTTCTCCCAGACCCACCATGGCTCCAGGTGGGTCAGCAGCAGACAGCTTGCACTTGGCGATGGAAAGAGGGGCGAAGAGGCCCCAGTGTCTCCTCCAGGATTGGAAGGATGAGAGATGCTGCGTCCCTGCGCCCCTGGAGCGTGTGGAAGGCAGAGTGTACCAGGAGGAAACATCTGGCCAGAGGGCCCTGACGCCCGCCTGCCTGCCCGCTGGTCAGCAGAATCCGCCCCTTCCCCTCCTCCAGCGCAGCCCCCCCAGCGGCTCCTCCCAGCAGCCAGCTCCACACCAGGGGGCCCCCTGCTCCCGCACCTGCCCCTCCGCCCCCTGCTTTGTCAGGAAGAATCTGCTTTCTTCTTCCAAGTCTCACTGTCCTCACTGGATCCCACTTGAAGTTAGGGCTTCAGGCCAGACTGCCCCAGGCCTCAGGGAACCAGGGTCTCTGGAGTCTTCCTGCTGCATCTCCACTGCCTCTAAGCCCTCTCTGGCCCTGGGACTATTTCAAAATGAGACCAGAAGGGCCTGTCCTTCCAATCCCACAGATGGTGACTGAAGTCCAGCACCGTCCCAGGCACTGGGGGAATAAAGACGGACACCTGTCTGCAGGGAAAGGTGCAGGCGTGGGGCGCCCTTCATCATGGGTGCAAAGGACCGGAGCAGGACACGGTCAGCGCTCTCTGGGAAGGTCAGAAAGGGCTCCCAGGGGAGGTGGAATTTTTGAGTAGGGTTGTGAACTGCAGAAGGTAGGAATCCATCAGGTGCAAAAGGAAGGGCTCTTGACTCCCAGAGCCCTGGGTTTAAATCCTGGCAGGCTCTGTTAGGAAAAAGCCTACTTGCACAGGCCTGTTTGGCCGGCCCTCTTGATTACAGAGTTCAGGGAGGGTGTTTCATCCTTTCAAATGAACACAGCCCGAGGGCCCGTGAGTGCCAGCTGCCCAGGGGAGTGGAGTGCAGCTGAGTGCCGACCTCCGCCGGTGGCCCCAGGTCCACATCAAAGTGCCCACAGGTTGACTAGAGCAGCTCTGCTCCACCTCCACCCCCTGCAAAACCTGGGGCTCAAATGATGACATCATCTCATCTCTTCTTGCCTTTTATGTGAGGTTGGAAAAAATAACTCCCCAATCCAACCTCGAAATGAACAGTCATACAAACAAAAATAACAAAATATGGTTTTAATCTATTGCAAGGGCCAAGCAACTAACACATCGATGACAGTGAAAGGGACGTGGAGCTTTGGGGACTTAGTTTTTCATGGAAACACAAACTGGAAAGCGCTTTGGGGAGCAACTGGAGAGCACACATCAGTATGTAAGCCGTGCAAAACAACTCACGTTGAGGAGTCCAGCCAGAAAGACACAGGCAGCTTGGAGATTGATGCGTAACCGCATTCATGCCAATGCTTTTTCTAATAGAAAACACTGAAAAAAGAAACATGAGTGATGGAAATGGCCGAGTGAGGAAATGAAAGAGGGAAGTGGGTCTGCGCCCAGCAACCTGTGGGCGTGTCCACCCGCGGCTGTGCGGGAAAAGGGTTTTGCTGTGATACCACTTCAGGAAAAAATGCCTGCGAGTGTTAATATGTGAAACCAGAGAAAGCACACGTTGACTTGTGAACAATGATGGCTTCCAGGAATGTGTGTAAGGAGGGGTGTGAATGGCTGGGTATTCTGAATGTTTTTTAATCAACTCTTACTACTTTTACAATTAAAAAAAAAACTGGAAAAAAAACCCCACTTCCGTGCTAAGGTAAACACTGTCTGCTGGTTCAGGTACTCAAGCAAATGAGTAGTTTGTCTTCATCTAAT
Organism: Balaenoptera ricei; assembly: GCF_028023285.1. NCBI lineage: Eukaryota > Metazoa > Chordata > Mammalia > Artiodactyla > Balaenopteridae > Balaenoptera > Balaenoptera ricei. The sequence goes on from NC_082648.1 coordinate 104,719,694, forward strand.
TTGCTTAAAACGTGAATGACTTGAGAGATGCTGGCGCTCTGATGGTGGGTTCCGAGTGCCAGGGACGGCGGACCGTGCTTTTCACTTATTAACTCGCTTTGTCCTCAGAGCGTCTCTGCGAGGTCTGTGCTGTCACGATTCCCACTTTCAAAGTGGGAAACCTGAGGTGCAGAGGACAGAGAACTTGCCAGGTCCCCAAAGCTGGTGAGAGGCACAGCTGTGGTTTGAACACCAAGCTCCGAACTCTTGCCGCCCTGCCAGGGGGTGCTTCCGAGAGCCCCCATTTCTCCCAGCTTCAGGCCACCACCACCCAGAGAAGAAGTCCTCTCCTGCCCATCTTCTCTCTCCAGGCACTTGCTACGGTATCCCTAAAGGCTGGGGCACCTAGTGAGTCCTCTTCCCTCTCGGGGTTTGAATTCCGTGAGAGGGGGAGACAAATCTGGCTAAAATTTTACTAGCAAAACTCCAGTGACTTCAAACTGCCAAGCCTCTGGTCACAAGTCTCAGTGGGCAAGCTTCAGCCCTGAGGCCAGCTGCCTTGGCCCCCAAACTGAAGACAGCCAGCTCTGGGAAGGGTCAGGCTGACTCTGCACACAGCACAGACCCCGGCGGGGCGGCACCGGCCGTGGCCCCCAGTGGAAATCCACTCTGCTCGCGTCCACGCTGGCCGGCCCAGCTTCGCATCCAGAAGCCTCCCACACGGGCCACAAAGGGGTCTGCTGAATCGGACCCCGGGCCTCGATGTCCCCGCCGGCATTCAGGGACATTTCAAGGAGCCCTAAGGATGAAAACGTAAGGGCCTCCTTGGGGCCATGAGAACACTTCCAATGACTGTGTTTCCAGAGAACAATTAAAATCCAAATTGAAATCTCCTTTACCTTGGCAGTTAAAGCCCAAGGAAGTGAAAACCTGCCCTGTTTCCCTCCGGGTTCTGATTCCCTCCGCGGGAGCCCAGCACAGCGTCAGGACACAGGGCAGGGGGAGATCCCAGAGCCCAGCCCCGGGACTGCCCCTCCCACCCCAGCCCCTGCCTCCTGGGGACCAAGACTTTGCGGGGGGTCTCAGGCCGGCTGACCCCCAGCAGGGCTGCCACCTCGGAGACCCAGGAGGGCGCTGCCCACTGCTCTTCTGCTGAGCCCTGTGCCCTGCAGCTTTGGGGCCATCCTGGTGTCCCGTAAGGACACTACTTCACCTGCGCCCCCCTCCCCAACCCTCTGTCCAGCAGGAGTGTCTCCCTCATGTCACGGCCCCTCCCCTGTCTCCTCCTCCCTCGAGCCAACCCAGACATGGACGGGAAGAGGCTGACCTGTCCTTAGGTCCACTCCAGCCTGTCTTTCCTGCCACCAGTAATGCTGAGTGCAGATCCCAGTACCCTCCTTCCCTTCTCCTCCCTCCTCCCCCTCCCTCCTCCCCCTCCCCCTCCTCCCTCGTCCTCCCCCTCCTCCTCCTCCTCCTCCTCCTTTGATCCTGGTGTTTCTAGGACCCCCCAACTCTGTACCCACGCAGCCTACGCAAGTCATTGAGGAAACGCATACATGGGACCAGGAGGGAGACCTCGGTCCACCTGCCTGTGTAAATAGGAACTTTCCCTACCCAGAGGTGTTGGAAAGCCTCCCCCTCCTCTCAGTCCTGCTTCTCCAGGAGAGGGAGTGACAGGTCAGAATGTGAGCATTTGGCTGGAGCCTTCGGCTCTCCCACTGGCCTCCCCTGACCAGGAAGCCCTGGCTCTGCCCTGGGAAGGACACCCCGCTTTCCAGATGTTCCTCTCACTTGAGGAAAAGCCGTGGCCGGGCACACGCCCCCAGCCCCAACCTGTAGACACAGGGAGATGGCGATGCTGTCATCCTGAATCACACCGTTTCCGTTGCCCAGAGACAGGAGGGGGGCACCTGCTCCGTGTTTCACACCCCAAACCCCGACACACACACTGCTCCCCTCTGTGTGTCTCAAATAAACTTTGTTTGGGTCTCAAAGGAAGAACTTAAGAGGCTAAGTTCCAAAACGGTTAGGCCCAGCAGTTGACAAGGGGTTTCCCGGGCCCCTCCCGGGCCCTCAGCCTCGGCCGTCCCGTCTGTGGGATGAGGGTCTGCACCAGCCCCATCTGCCGAGAAGAGCCCCCGGGTCCCTGACAGACGGCGTTCAGCCTCTACCCGTCACAGCTGGCAGCTCAGCTCCTGCGCCGGGACGCGGCTCGCTCTGTAGCTAACAGCTCTTGTCAGTAGGTCTGTCCTCAAATCCGGCCGAACTTCTGTCTCCCTGCTGCTGGCCGGGCTGCTGAGGGAAGGCTGCTCTCCCCGGAGAGGCCCTGAGTGGCCCGGCGGAACCCTCCACTGCTCAGCAGCCTGCAGCCGCTGTCTGCCCCGCAGTGCCCGGGGCCTTGGTTCTCAGCCCTGGGCGACTTCCTGCAGCCTGAGTCCCCGGGAAGGGGCGGGGACCCCTGGGCACGGCTGTGACTCTGCAGCCGGCAGACCACCCGCTCCTCCCTGGGCCGGGCCTTGCTGTTGGGCTGGGGTCCAGGGGGTCGGGGGCAGCCTGTCTACAGCTCAAGCCTGAAGCCGGCGCTGCAGGAACCGCACATAGGCCAGACCCTCCCTCCCTCCCTCCCACAGCTGCTCCCGCACTTGTGGTTGATTTTTTTTTTAAACCAGCGAGCCAGACTTCACACTTAACCTTGCTAAATTCCATCTTGTTCACTTCAGTCCATTGTTTCAGCTTGTCAGGAGGCTTTTTGTACCCGGAGTATTTCTTCCACCACGTTAGCTATCCCTCTGAGCTTTGATCTGCAAATTTGACAAGCAGGCCTGTTACGCCTTTATCCTGGTCGTGGATAGAAACGCTGGATGGGGCCAGGGCAGGACGGGGCATGTCACTGGAGGTCTCCCCCCGCCTTGACATTGATCCATTTCTCAATACACTCGGGCACCACCGTGCTGGCAGCTCTACCGCTACCTGGCGGCAGAGGCCCGTCGCCCAACGCACGCGGCAGACCAAGCTACGCTGCAGCCCACCTGGCCTGGCTGCGGCACCCACCGCAGCCTCAGGGTGCTGCTGGCTGCATCTTCCAACGACGCACCTTATAAACCCCCGGGTGGCCGCATCTTTCCTGGCCTCTCCTCCACACTCTGTCCTCGTCACTCCCTCAGCCGGCAATGCCCCCTCATCGCCGGGTCCTCCTGGAACTCTTTTTTTAATTGAAGTACAGTTGATTTATAATATTGTGTTAGTTTCAGGTGTACAGCAAAGTGATTCAGTTATACGTACATATATATGTATATATCTATATTCTTTTTTTCTATTCTTTTCCGTTATAGTGTATTATAAGATATTGAATACAATTCCCTGTGCTATACAGTAAATCCTTGCTGTTTATCTATTTTATATATGATCGTGTGCATCTGTTAATCCCATAGTCCCAATTTATCCCTCCCCGCTCCCCTTTGGTAACCACAAGTCTGTTCTCTATGTCTGTGGGTCTGTTTCTGTTTTGTGAATAAGTTCATTTGTATCATTTTTTAGATTCCCCATATGCGTGATATCATATGATATTTGTCTTTCTCTGTCTGACTGACTCCACTTAGTATGATCATCTCTAGGTGCCCCCTGGAACTCTTAAAGGCCCAGCTCACGTGCTGCCCTTCCGAGGAGCCCCCCCTGTTGCCTCCAGCCGATCCAGGGGGGACCTCCCTGGTCTGTCCTTGGCTTGGCTGTGCTTCCAGAAGCCCCCGGCTCAAGGCTGGAACGCCCACTGGGTGGTGCACGCCGCATCTGGGCAGGACTCTCACGGTTAATTCATCTTGACTCCTCCCCACATCCTGGGTGGGGCCCATGGTCGTCATTCTAGGATATCAATGGACCGAGTGACCATGTATTGGCACTCTTTTATGATCTGGTCAGGCAAGGACCAACAGACTATGGCTTGTGTGGCCAAATGCGGGTTGATGCCTGGTTTTGTATGGTCTGTGGGTTAATGATTTTTTTTAACATCTTTAAAAGATTGGAAAAAATTATGAATGATAATATTTCATGACGCATGACAATGATATGAAATGCAAATTTCAGTGTCCATAGCTAGAATCCTACCGTGGCTGCCTTCCCACTGTAGCCGGTGGAGGCCACAGCCGCAGGGCCACAGGGCCAAAACTACATGCTCACTGGCCCTTTAGAGAAAACATTTGCTGCCTCTCTTGGAGAGAAATGGGCCCCTAGTAGGGCACACATACATCCACAGACTACAAGCATTTATTTATTCAAGGAGTAGTGACTTGTAGCCGGTTTGTGCTGGACCAGGAGCTAAGTGCAGGCAACTTGAGGAAATCACATTTAACTGGGGGAAAGAGACAAACAAGGAAACACAAAATAATTCCATACTGTGAAAAAGTGGCATGAATCACAGGGAAGGAGAATGTCTTAGAGCAAAGGGGCTGGGGGTTGGGGGGGTAGAGTGGCTACAGAAGACTCTGGCAAGGGGAGCCGCCCTGCGGGAGCTGAGGGCTGCCTGGAGGAGGGAGCAGGGGATGGGCGGGGTGGCTTGCGGAGGTCCTGCCAGAGGCCGGAGCAGCCAGACTGGATGCCAGGGAGGCCCCGCTCGCTGGACAAGGAGCCGGCTTTCCTCCAAGGTGCCCTGAAGGCATCAGGGTTCAAACAGGGAAGCCACGTGACCCGATTTGCATTCTGAGAAGTAACAGGCAGACACACAAATTAGCGCCGAGGACTGGACACGTGACAAAGAGAGGAAAACAGGCTGGTCTGGTCCCAAGTGACCCCTCATATTTTACTGCGGATGTGGAGGCTGGAATCCACGATTTCCCCCGCGCAGATCGTCTGCTGCCTGGCCTGCTGACGTTCATCCACCCTCCATTCACCCTGCTCCCACCCCGCTGTCACTGGTCAGCCTGCTCTGGCCCGTCCTGAGCGGGGACTCAGGGTGGATAGCGACCAAACACCCCCTTACATAGGAGGGGACAGCTCTAGGTGGGAGGGGCCCTCGTGTGTTCACACACACACACGGCCTGCGGTGGCAGCGTCACTGCACATATGGAGGTCGGGGCACAATGTCCCCGCCCAGGGCAGCACCCCAAGGAGGTGACAAAGGAGGGATTTAAACCCAGGAGGTCTCCAGCCCAAAGCCTACAGCTCCCAGGATGAACAAACGCTCACAAATGCACTCCAAGTGCCGGGGTCCCACACCCCTCCCCGGCAGACAGAAGCATGACATCCTGGCTCTTTTCAGCCCTGGCCTAGCATAGGACCCGGGAAGCCCTGGGCAGACTGAGATGGGGCCCCTGTGGTGCGGCAGGGCCCTTGGATGGGCAGGGCCACCCCACTTTGCCCGTGGGCCCCTGGTCTTCCCAAGGGCTCAGGCTGGCTCTGCTGTGACAGGCATTGGGTCAGTGTCCAGTTCCCCACTGGGATGGAAGCTGGGCTGGGGCAGGTGCCAGGTCCTGCCCTCTGGAGTGTCCTGGGGAAAGCAGAGCAGAACATGAGAAACACAGAGAACACAGGCTGGGAATGCCAGGGTCTCTGATGATGTGATTTGAAAGCAGAATATCAAGGGTCCCCACTTGGTGCCACCTCTCCCACCCCACCCTGACAATGGCTCAGACTGCCCACATTATGCTCAGCAAACCCTTCCTGGGGATAATGGCAGCAACAACCAGAGCACAGGCCTGCTGGATGCCAGATGCCTCACCCCACAGTTCCAGGAGGATAAGGGATATTTCTCTTTGCTTTATGGGTCTCTCTCTAGTGTCTGGAACACAGAGCGGGCACTCTGGGAAGATTATGGAATAAATATACTGACCTAACCCTTGATTACAGGAATGACGGGAAGGAAACTCAGAGTCACGGCTGCAGTGTCTGCTTACACGGCAAATACCACGTGTCCATCTGGAAACTGACTTGCTTCAGGAGATTCACAGCAGACACTACATATTCTGCTCTCAGATCACATCATCGGAGCCCTGACATTCCCAGCCTGTGTTCTCTGTGTCTCTCAGGTACTGTGCTACTTTACCCATCACGATGTATTTGCTTGTCAAGCTGGCTTGGTTGGTGTCTGGTTCATCGCTGTTAACACAGAATCCTGTCCAGTCCCAGGACTCCCTGCCTTGCCAGACCCCTAGTGAAGGGTGCACTGTCCCTGTGGGCACCTCTAAGGTCTCAGCACAGCTCCCAGATCTGACCAGTTACCTGTCCTCCCTTCCCCATGCACAGGTCCTGCATGTCCAGCTGCAGGTCATCTCTCTTGATTGGCCCATGGCACGCCAGTCTTATTCAGTACACAGTGTCCTTACAGCTTCCCCTTTCGACTGACTAGGACCTTTCAAAACTGCAGGCATCCCTTGCCTTTTGCTTCTGCCCAAGATGCCAAGCCTTTATTGATTGTTCTTCCCACATTTTCCCTAACAGCAACCCAGACTGAGGCATAGTCATTCCTGGATGAGTCAAATCCCTTCCAAATCAACATACTCCCCAATTCTCTCTGCTCCTATAGATCCTGCATTTGGCTTCTGAATTAATCCACACAAGGCAAAACCTCCACTGTTCATTCTTTCTCAGGAGACCCAGAGAGATAGCAGGGAAATGTGGGGGACAGAGAAGCAATCTGGGTGATGGGGCATGGGCCTCGGAAAATCCACTCTTCCATAAAAGCAATGAGAACGCTGGAAAAATTTATCAAAACCAACCTTTTCAGAGCTCTGTACATTAAACAAAGTCTTGCAACAACTCAAGAAATTTTTCTTTTCAGGAAAAATGGCTGAATCTTAGTAAAAATAGTAAAGTTTGCGGCCTTTTGACTTACACCATTCCCACCTCCCTTCCCTTACTCTGTGGTAGCTTTAAAAGCCAACAGCTTTAATGCCCCTGCAATCATGGTCCATTAGTCAGATGGCTCCAGAGAAACAGGGCCAACAGTACCAATAGGACACACACACACACACAGGTACATATAACCTAGTATGTATTTTCTATACATAAATATAGAAAATAGATTTACTATAAGAAATTGGCTTATATGATTATTCAGGCTGAGAAATCCCAAGATCTGCAGTTGGCAAGATGGAACAGGAGAGCTGATGGTGGAGCTCCAGGTCCAGTCCAAGTCCAAAGGCCTGAGAACCAGAAGAGCCTACAGTGCACATGACAGTCTGAGATCCAGCAGGCTTGTAAACCAAGAAGAGCCAACTTTTCAGTTCAGGCTTCAAAGCAAGAAAAGACTGATGTTCCAGTTCAACCAGACAGGCAGGAGGAGTTCCCACCTACTCAGCCTTTTTGTTTTATGCAGGTCTCCAACTGACTGGATGGGGCCCACCCACCTTGGGGAGGGCAATCTGCTTTACTCAGCCTAACAATTCAAATGTTAATCTTATCCAGAAACACTCACAGACATGCCCAGAGTAATGTTTGACCAAATGTTTGGGCACCTCATGGCCCAGCCGACTTGACATATAAAATTAACCATCACATATGGTGAAAATCAGTAGCCTCAGAACCATGGTAGGTATAAAAACTAGCAGCCTGACAGCCATTAGCAGGGACTGAATGAGTTTGCAGCTCCCCCCAAATCTCCAAAGCTAGAGAACTATCACTATGTGACCTGTTTGACAGTTAACTGGAAACAGCCACTCAAAGGGATAGTCTTTATTTGACTTAACCCAGAACTCACTCTGTGCAAACAAGCTATATACCCGTGATGTTTGTCAGAAACAATCAGCAGTGATTACTTAATGTTGCAGCTGCCTGAAGCAGTGACACCAGCTGCAGAAAATGGAAACTGGCTTAAAAATCTTAATAGGAAAATTGGGGGAACTCAATGTCCACAAGGGGCTTTGAAAAACTTTGAAATATTCCTGGGGATCTAGAAGGCCCCACATACTTCCAGAGCTGTGCACAAGCCCAGGAAAGACCTGAGAAGGGCTCAGTCTCTCACCTGGACTGACCTTGAGGCTCTGTGAATGCAGGAAGTGAAGGCTGAGGCAGAGTTGTAAACTGCCTGCCAAAGAATCGAAAGTGCAGCCCAAAGACACACAGACCCCCTCAGCAAAGCCTGAGAGGCTTATTGATGAAGGCATTAAAGGAAACCTATGTCCAATCATTAGCAGAGAACTGAACTAACCAAGGAGAGACCTTAGTTGCCACACACAGCAAAGAACACAAATTTTACAGAAATAGTTTGAGAAATTAACTTAACAAACAGCAGAAACAACAATAAGCATGGGGGTTGAAGGGCAATCTGATTTCCAGAATTGTTACATTATATTATTTAAAATGTACAGTTCTCGGAAAAAAATTATGAGACACACAAAAAAATCAATATATTATTGTTATTGTATATATAATATATTCTTGTATATATTACACATAGTATATATTCTTTGTATATTGTGTATATACAATTAAATTATCTATAATATTATTCACCCATTAAAAATTAGGAAATCCTACCTTTTACAAAAACATGGATGGACCTTGAAGGCATTTTGCATTGTGCTAAGTAAAATAAATCAGACAGAGAAAGACAAATACTGTATGAACTCACTCGTATGTATGTTTAAAAAAAAACAAATTTAGAAAAACAGATCGGACTTGTGGTTACCAGATGTGGACAGTGGAGGAGGGAAAATTGGAGGAAGGTGGTCAAAAGGTACAGACTTCCAGTTATAAGATAAATGAGTACTAAGGATGTAATGTACAATATGGAGACCAGAGCTAACGCTGCTGTATGATCTATATGAAAGTTAAGAGAGTAAATCCTATAAGTTCTCATCATAAATAGAATATTGTTTTCTCTTTTTCTTTCTTCTCTTTTTACATTATAAGATGGATGTTAGCGAAACCTATTGTGGTAATCATTTCACAATAAATGTAAAACAAACCATCATGCTGTATGCCTTAAACCTATACAGTGACCTATGTCAGTTATTTCTCCAGAAAACTGTAAAAAACAATTTAGAGACACACAAAGAAACCTGAATATATGTACAAAAGTGGGGTGGGGATGCAGTTAATAGAAACTCTCTCTAAGGAGTCCAGACATTAGGCTTAGTAGACAGACTTTAAACCAGATATCATAAATAAAACAGACACAGATATCACAAGAAAACTACCGACCAATATTTCTTATGAATATAAGGGCAAATATCCTCAATGAAATACTAGCAAACCTAATCCAATAACATATAAAAAGGATTATATACCATGACCAAATGGGATTTCAGTGTTAGTTAAACATCCCCCAAACAATCAATATAATACACCATATCAGTAGAATAAAGAACAAAACAACACGACATGTCAGTATATGAAGAAAAAACATTTGACAAATTCCAACACATTTTCATGATAAAAAACATTTAAGAACCTAGGAATAGGAAGAAATTTCCTCATCTTGATAAAAGATATATACAAAAATCTCACAGCTAATGTCATACTTAATGGTAAAATACCGCTTAAGATCAGGGATAAGACACTGATGTCTGTTCTCACTACTTTTATTAGACATTTTACTGGAGGCCCAGTCAGGGCAATTAGGCAAGACAAAGCAATAAGAAGCATCCAAATTGGAATGGAAAAAGGAAAACTATCTCTATTCACAGATATCATAATCATGCATATTGAAAATCCTAAGGAACCCTCACACACACAAAACTATTAAAACTAATAAACAAGTTCAGCAAGGTTTCAGGGTACATGATGACTATTTGAACTCAATTGTATTTCTATACACTTGCAGTAAACAATCTAAAAAATTATTAAAAACAAGTCCATTTACAAAAAGAGTTAAATACTTAAGAATATATTTAACAAAGGAAGTGCAGAACTTGTTTACTGAAAACCACAAAACATTGCTGAAAAAATTAAGAAAGATCTAAACAAATGGGAAAAAAACCTATATTCATGGATCAGAAGACTTAAGATTGTTAAGATGATAATATTCCCCAAATTGACCTACAGATTTAACATAATCCCTATCAAATTCCCAAATGTCTTTTTTTTTGTAGAAACTTACAAGCTGATCATAAAATTCATATGGATATGCAATGGATCCAGAAGAGTCAAAACAACCTTGAAAAAGAAGAACAGAGTTAAAGACTTACATTTATTAAATTTAAAACTTCCTTCAAAGCTACAGTAATCAATGTAGTGTGGCACTAGCATAGGGATAGAAATATAGATAAATTGAATAGAATTGAAAGTCCAGAAACAAACCTTTGTTTGGAACAAGTAGTGTTCACATGTGAAAGAATGGTGTTGGACTCCCTACCTCACACCATATACAAAAGTTAACTCACCATTGACTCTAGAATATGACTCTTCTAAATAAGATTATTGGCTCTTACTAGAGATAAAACTGTAACACTCTTAGAAGAAAAAAATCACAATAAAACTTTGTGGTCTTGGTTTAGGCAATTGTTTCTTAGATATCACACCAAATTGGACTTCATCAAAATTTAAAACTTTTGTGTTTCCAAAGTTCATTAAAAGAAAACTTATGTAATGGGAGAAAATATTTGCAAATCATCTATCAGGTAAAATACTTGTATTCAAATATATAAACAACTCTTACGACTGAACAATAAAAATAAATAGATTTAAAGGTGGGCAAAGAATTTGAATAGATATTTTTCCACCGAAGATATATAAATGGTGGATGAGCACATGAAAAGATGCTCAACATCATTAATCATTAGAGTAATGCAAATCCAAACCACAATGAGATACCACTTCACACCTAATAGGTTGGCTAAAATTAGAAGAAAAAAAAAAAAAAAAGACAAGCAATAGCAAGTTTTAGCAAGGATGTGAAGAAATTGCAATACTTGTACATTGCTGGTGAGATTTTAAAATGATAATGCCACTTTAGGAAAGAGTTTGCTTATTTCTCAAAATATATGGCAACGCAGAGTTACCATATGACTCAACAGTGCCACTGCTTGGTAAATATCACCCAAAATTGAAGCATATGTTCACACAGAAACTTGTGTATGAATGGTCATAGCAGCATTATTCCTAACAACCAAAATGTGCAAAACAACCAAATGCACATCAATCGTATAAAGAATAAATAAAAAGTAGCATATATATAGAATACAATATTTTTCAGCCATAAGAAAGAATGAAGTACTGACACATGATTCAACATGCAAGAACCTTGGACACATTATGCTAATTGAAAGAAGCCAATCACCAAAGATTCTGCTTACATAGAATGTCTAGAATAGGTAAATCCATAGAGATAGGAAGTGGATTAGTGATTTCCAGGAGTTGCAGAGGGAACAGATGACCGCCAGTGGGTACAGGGTACAGAATTTCTTTTCAGGGTGATGAAAATGTTCTCTAATAACCAGTGGTGATCATACACAGCTCTATGAATATACTAAAACCCACTGAACTGTACACATCAAAAGAGTGATTTTTATGATATGTGAATTATAACTGAATTGTTATAAATTACATTATAAAATGAAATTAGATCTTCAGCATGCTATAAACTACACAAATAAAGTTTGCCTGTTTGGGTCAGGGGAAACTTGAAAGAAAACGTTACTTTATCAGTGAGGCTGTCGAAGATGACCTGCTTTGTTTTTCTCTGTGGTATCTATCATCCTCTGACATCCATATATAGTAAAACCCAATCACGTGTGAAATCCAATAACTCCAGTTGTGTGATTGAGGTTACCGGATAGCTGATGAGTCCATACAGATAGCCATCTGGGTGTCTGGGGGTCCAACTGCACAATTCAGATCCTTCCCAGACCCTGCCCAAGTTTGGTGGCACCTGTCAATATCAGTGGAGATGATCTTGGACCCTGTGGTGTGTTTTCGGGGTTCTCCAGGGAAACAGAACCAGTAGGATGTAAAAATATGATGTATTATAAGAAATTGGCTCACAGGGTTATAGGAGATGGGTAGCTCCCAAGACCTGCAGACTGCGTAGGCAAGGCGGACACCCAGGGTGGCTGACGTGGAGTTCCAGTCTGAGCCCAAAGGACTGAGAATCAGGTAAGGCAATGGCGTGGTTCTAGGCTAAAGGTGGGAAAAAAGCTGACGTCCAAGTTCAAAGGCCACGGGCAGAAAGAATTCCCTCTTCCTTGGGGGAGGGTCAGCCTTTTTTGTTCTCTTCAGGCCTTCGATGGATTGCATGAAGCCCACCCACATCAGGAGGGTTCACTGATTCCAATGTTAACTTCAACCAAAATCACCGTCACAGAAACACCCAGAATTGTATTTGACATGATACCTGGGCACCCTGTGGTCCAGACAAGCTGACAAACACAACTAACCATCACACGGGGTCACCAGCTCTACCAGCCCAGTGGCCACAGTCCTAGGAGTATCTGGGCTAGTTGGCAGGTATCCCAGCTGCTCAAAGCAGGAAGCTCAGACCCAGAGAATCCCCCCACCCTGCGCCCCAACCTGGCTGGTCCATTTCTCCCTGTCTATGGAGCTAAGAAATTCAGTCCCCTTCCACTCGGGAATGGAAGCTGGGTAGGAGGTTAGAGCCAATTTCCACCCCTATTACTTGTATCTTGTGTGATGGTTGGATTTGTTAGTGAGGGGTTTTACATATTTACTTGCATTGGTTTATATCATTTTTCCCAACATCTAAGTTCTGTGGGGGAAGACTGGCATCCTTTCTCTTTTTCTTTTTCTTTTTTTTTTAAACTATTTTACTTACTTTATTTTCTCATTTTCTTATTTTACTTATTTTACTGTTTCTTCTGCCTGGAGTAGGGAGTGGTATAAGTTGATGTTTAATAATATTTTGAGTAAATAAAAATGAACCAAATTACATATGGATAAGTTAACCATAAATAGAATAAACCAGGTAGCTATGGTTGAGTTTTTGTTTTCCATTGTGATCAGTGTTCAAGATGCCTTTCCTGCTAACACCCATCAAAGCCCAACTTCATAACCTCTGAGAAACTCAGATCTCCCCACGATGTCTGTCAATTCCAGGCCTCATTCTCTGTTCTGGGTTCTGGAATCTAAGAGCGTGATAGGGTTGGGCTTCCCCAACCCTGATTCACTGAACCTACTCTGCCCCAGCATGTCAAGAGCATGCTGGCAGCTGAGGGTGACTGAGGGTCACGGAGGGCACAGGGCAATGGCGCCTCAGTTCCCGCTGTTTCATACTTCTCATATCCAGATCTTCACGCCTACATGAGCTCCCTAGAAAGCTCTAATTCTTCTCCTTCTGCCCAGAACAGTACAGCTATCCCACCTCCCACCCCCACCCCAACCCAGCACCGTCTCAGCAGAGAAAGAGCCCTTAGGTAACAAGACCCACCCTCTGTGGGAGATGTTTAGACTTAGCATTCCTATTTTTTCCTATCACCGTATATTTGGTGCATTCTGGTATTTCCCAATTCATTCACAATGGATGCATGTTACTTTGTATTTAGGAAACAATCAGCATTATTTTTTAAATCCCTAAAACAGCTCTCTGCTATTTCAGTAATTTGCCCAGGTTTAGTGAATGGTGGGGGAAGGAGGCAACTGGCCCCCAGCCTGAGGCCACATCCAACAGATCCCAGAGCACCCCCCAACGCTGACTTTCCCTTCCGCCTGGGCGTTTCTTATGGGCCGCTGGCTCCTTCATGAAGTCACCATTTTCTTAGCCAGCCCAGGTTTAATGTTTCTGCCCTCCTCTGTTCCTCCCTGCAGAATGCCCTACACGTCAAACCCATTGCCAAGGTCCCCAACTGAGACATTCCAAGGTCTCCTCTGCCCCACAGTCTCCATCGCGGCTCTCTCATTTAGGTCCAGGTGACGTCCCTAGGATTGGAACGTCCCTGCTTCCAGACTCTTCTGTCCATCCTGCCTATCACTGTGGACGTCCTGTCTTCCTCCAAAACCTGCGACTGATCCCTTTTCCCCTGAAATAACCTCCAACTCCCTCCCCCGCACCACCACCCCGCCCCACCATCCCAAGTCCTCTACTTGCCCCATTCACTCCTGCTGGGTCCTCTGACCCAAATTCAGGAACTTCCATTGAAGTCTGGCATGCTTTCATGCCCGGATGCCCCTGCTGGTGATGGACAATGGTCTCCTGCCTGGAATGCTCCTCTCACACTTCTCCACGTTCTAGAACGTAAGCCGTTTTTAAGACCAAGGTGAATTGCCAGAGCTTCCACAAGCATCTTTCAGTCTTCCACTCAGAAGGAATTGTCTGCACTCTGTAGTTTATGTCTGGCATAGTGGCCCTGCCCTTGGCCCTGGAGTAGTTGTTTCTGGGCTGTCCCGCTGGCAGGTCACCCTCACCCGCCTGGTCTGGGCCTGGCACACACCAGGGTGGGAGGCTCAGGGCGGTGGGGCCACGGCTGCCCTCTGGAGGGGCTCACAGGTATGCTGGCTGGGCTGCCCGCAAGCCCTTCTTTCCTCCCCTGGACTGAGGGGCAAAAGCGGGGGCTGTCACCCCTGTGGATGCCAGCCTGCATCTTGTCTGCTCCTGAGGCCTCTGAGATCCTACTAGGGGCGTCCCCCCGAGTCTCTCCGGGACCTCCCTCCCGCTTTGGCGTGTTCGCGTCTGCAACTTCATCAGAGATTCTGCCCTATTATTCCTTGTCCCCTGGGTCTCAGTGCACTTCTGGGAACTGCATAGGTGCTTAATAAACGCTCTCTAATAAAAGGGATTAGATAATTTATGGCCAAAGATAGAGAAAAATTGCCAATGAGAATTACAGACTAATAATGCGAATAGCTCCGAGTTCATCTTGAAATTTCTGTCTTGGCCTGATTCTCAACAAGGGGAACATAAAATCTAAGGTCAGCCTAGTTAGCCGGATGGCACAGAACTGCGGAGCTTCAACTGGCAGCCGGGGAGGCCTGATTACACAGATTAGAAATGCGTTTCTAGTGGGCCCTTTAATCCCCCGGTAGAGAAAGTAGGAAAGGGAGCCCGTGAATCCTTCGATATTTCCGTGTCTTTCTTTCCCACCTTCACATGGCACAGCTGGGAATCTGCCCTTTTCATACAAGTTTAGTTTCAATATTTGGACGTGGGCTTTTCCTCCTTGGATGGAGAAGCCAGGTCTCCCTTTTGAAAGGTAATCCTCGGACCCTGCAGATGAGCTGCCTGATGGCTGAGGTGGTTTTCCACATGATGGGGAAACACACATGTCACCACCTGCACGTTGTCTGGAAGCTTCTCAAGGAGGGTCAATCATCTAACTCAGGTCTGTGTCTAAACATAGGATGATATGCAGATTGACCATTTTCTCCCCGAAGCAGTAACTCTGTCTTTCTCTCTCATTTACATAAAGTCCCTGTTGCCCAGGCACCTGCTCGAGTTCCCTTCCTGGGATGACCCCCACCCGCTGTGTCCTCAAAGCTCCCAGCCTGGCTTGGAGGCACAGCCTCTGACTACCCCCTGCACACAATAAGCCCATTAACTGTGAAAATTGGGAGCACTGACATTTGGTGCCAGCGTAATTCATGAATAAGCAAAAATACACTGGCAATCCACGGGAGCTCTGGACAGCAGGACTTCCGGGATCCATTTCAGAGTCCCAAGAACTTTGGATGGTGCCTGGTCATCCCATTACTCAGGGAAGTTTGTTTATGGAAGGAAGGGAAGGAGGGAGAGGGAAGAGGAGAGAAAGGAGGTGGGAGGGAAGGAACAGGGGAGGAAGGAAGGAAGAGAAGGAGGGAAGGAGGGGGAGGGAAGAGGAGAGAAAGGAGGTGGGAGGGAGAGAGGGAGCCTTGTAGGGCATCTATTCCAGTAACTGAAAACAGGATGGCATTTCACGGAGCCATGAGAAACCATGGACCTCAACTTTCCCAAATACACAGTAATTGATGAAAAGCATACAGTATCAGTTGTGTAAAGATAATTATATGTTCTTAATAATATACACTAATTATATACACACTTGTGTATATAAATGTGGCACCTGGGTGACACCTGTGTGAAGTGCTTGTGACTAGAGCAGCTCCCCAGGAAGCAGCCCTGCAGCCACGGGGGGCTGGAGTGAGGGGTAGGGAAGTGGCCCTCTCCCTTGTCTACACAGCTTTTAGGGAGACCTAGCCCTTTATTACAGAGAGTCAATATTTGTACAGTTGGTTCATCGTAAAATTGTATAGTTGTGAGGTGACACGTTTTCCTAACTGGTCCCCAACAGCAAAAGTTACACGATGATCGAGGGCAATAGGAGGGAGTTATCGAGTGCTTAGGGCATGCAGGGCCGTGGCGGGCACCACCCAGGTGTCCCACGCAGCTCCGAGAGATGGGATCAGCCACCACCCTCACTTCACAGAGGAGGAGGAGAGGGAGGCATAGGGGGTTAAGAATTTACCCTGAGGGTCCACTGCTCCAAGTGGGGTCAGACATTCCACCCTGGCGTCCACCCCCAGTCCGTGCCCTTAGCAGCTGGACCTACACTCTCTAGCACCTTCTTCTTGACTCACTTCAGCTGTGATCCTTGGGGTCTAAAGTCCTGGAAAGATATGTTCTAGAAACCAGAGGCTTCTTTCCACCTCCTTGGTGTTTGTGTGTATGACGGGCATTGATAGGATTTAACATTGCAAAGTACAAAGTTTAACAGGTTTTACCCCCAGACTTCATTTTCTCTGTAAAGACACTGACGTTCTGAGGCCCTAGGAATTTGTCCACAACCGCAGAGCCGTTCAGGGTAAGAGCTGGTGGCCAGGGCCCGGTCGCCAGCCACCTCATGCCATGCTGCTGGGAGGCTCCTCGCCCAGCTGGTCCTTGGCCTTTGCAGGTCCTTTCTGACCCCCCGCTGCCCTCTCTCCCCTACTTTATCTGCTCAGGTCAGTCCCAGACTAGATGAGGCTCCAGTTCTCAATTCAGAAGTCACTTTTCATTTCTGGTTTTAAAGGACATATTATATTTTAATTTTAGAGTGATCTTTTTCTAAAATCATAAGAAAGAGAAACCAAAACCCAAAATGGGGAAGCACGCAGAGCCCTGAATCAAGATTGAGACACAGCAGCCAAACACAGTGGAAGTCAGAGGAGGGTAGGAGCATCGCGAGAGGACAACTATGACCCCGGAATGCAGGTGACTCCACAGGGACATGCAGCTCCAAAGTGGCAGGTGGAGAGAGGGACCGGGTCTGAGTCAGGTTCCCCCCCCTCAAGTGGCAGCATCAGCCACCAGGAGTGCCACCAGCTTCACTGCTGGTTCTGAGCAGACACAGGGGAGCACCCCTCATGGAGAAAATTGTGAGGGGCCCCTGGGGTGGCCACTGGCTGGGGCTGGCCTGGCTGGGGAAGCTGGTGGAGCCCTGCACCTTCTCCCCCAACGTGGGCCTGGGGCGGACAGTGAGGGCTTCCATTTTTGCTCCACCTGGAAGCTCAGGTCCAGAGCCCAGGAGGAAACCATGGAAACACTGACGCTTCTTCCTGTGAGAAGCTGAGAAAAAGCAGTAGAGGCCAGCTAACTTCCAGGAAGCAGGAGTGTAATAATCTAGACAGCGTCCTCCCACTGTCCCTGCCTCCGGGAGGCAGTCAGCCTTCACTGGCAGGTCACCTGTGTCCCACCCTGGGGTTCACTCACCACTCCATCCTCTGAGCTTCCTGAGCTAACACGGACAGGGCCTGACCTTTCCTCTGGGGGAAAATGAGCTGAAATAACAAGGCGTTTGAGCACAACTATTTCAGAGAAAAAAATAGAGAAAATGGATTTCAGATGGCATTAGAAATAAAAATGTAAGAACTGATCAAAAATTAAAATTCATCTAATAAATGTATTTCCTGCACCCAGGGTTACTGTTGAAAAACCTATTAATCTCATTCTTGTTTCTTTGTAAGTGATCTTTTCTTTATTTCTGTAAGCTTTTAGAGTTTCCTGTTTGTTCTTTTTATACGTGAATATTACTATAATATGTGAATGTATAAGATGATAATGGGGTAGTGTGTTCAAAGCATTAAAGGAAAGTACTTCAAACGTGGAAAATAGTATTTTTCTCCAAATAGGCTGTCATTCAAATATGAGGGCATGGTAAGATATTTTCAAGAATACAAGAGCTCAGAAGCTTTGCCGCACAAAGAACCATAATGAAAATAGTTTTTTTTTTTTAAATAAAAAAGGAGATGTTAAAGGAAATATCTGAAATAAAGACAGTCAAATATCTTGGGAAACTTGGATGTTCTTATCAAAATAGGAGAGAACTAAGACTAAGTAAAAAGAGAAAATATATCTAAAATAACTTGGAATTAAGGTATAGATACAATCAACATGATAGGGGTTTTGGCAAAGCCTCAACAGTAGACATAAGAGCTTGCTGAAGTTTGTGTCTGTGGTATAATAAAAAATAATAAATATTGGTCTCTCCATCCTTCACCCAGCTCCTTAAAATCCTTGGAGTCTCTGGGGTGATGAGTCTCTTTTGTGTGCTAATGAGATAACTGGTGGTGGGGGCACCCTAAAGGCTCAGGATGGAAGCTGGTCCCCAGAAAGACCAAGGCATGATTAGAGGTCTGGATTTTTCAGTCCAATCCACAACCCCAAGGAGGGGAGAGGGGCTGGAGATGGGATTCAATCACCAAAGGCCAATGATTTAATCACGTTTATCTATGTAATGAAATCTCCATAAAAAGCCCTAAACCATGGGGTTCAGCTTCTGGGTTGGTGAACATGTGGAGACACTGGGAGGGTGGTGTCCCAGAGAGGGAGTGGAAGCTCCACACATCCTGCCCCGATTCCTTTCCCTATGCTTCTCCTCCGTGTGGCTGTTCCTGAGTTGTATCCTTTATAATAACCTGGTAAAAGAAAGAACAGTGTTTTCCTGAGTTCTGTGGGATGGGAACAGATCCAAATCTGTATTTGGCTGAGCAGAACTGTGGGTAACCTGGGCACCTGTTTTCAGTTGGCATCTGATGTGGGACAGTCTTGTGGGACGGAGCCCTTAACCTGTGGGGTCTGCAGTAGCTCTAGGTGGTTAGTGTCAGAAATGAATTGGATTGTAGGACACACAGCTGGTGACAGAGAGTTGAAGTGGTGTTGGAAAAGACACCATGGACTTGGCATCAGGAGGAAAAAAACCTCAGTATCTTATTAGGAAATGTTAAATATATTAATTTTTAAAAGAGGAACAAAGAAAAATATATAAATAATGGACAGATTTTGATTAATTATGATCAGTGGAAATGATCAAATATGTCAACAAGCATAATAAATGTAAGTAAATTCATTGCACCAATTATGGAATGATAAATTGTCTTAAGACCGGAAATCCATATACATGCTATTAATATTATCAGACCTAAAATATGACTGAGGTCTGAGAATAAAAAGAAGAACACTTTCTGGCAAATATTAACCCAACAAATTTGGCACGGCAACATTAATATATAACAAAGTAAACCTTGATGGAAAAATATGTGTTATTGGGAATGCCTCTACTATACAGTTTTGGACAGCCTTACTTCACCAAGAAAACTCATATTATTATCTTACTAGATGTAAGAAAAGCTTCAACATCTATTTGTGTTAAAGAAAAAAAAAAAACACAAGGAAAAAAATAAACTCAGCAAAATAGGAATAGAAGGGAACTTCTCTAATCAAATAAAGTGTATCTGCAAAAATAACTTAAATACTATACTTAAGGTTTCCCATTGAAATACAAATTGAGAATGGGACAAATTGAGAATAGAATGACATCTATTCAACATTGTAATAGTGACCATAGCTAGAGCAATATGGTAAGGAAAAAAAAATAAAATCCACTTGAATTGAAAAGAAAGAAATAGAACTATTATTTTAGATGACATGATTATGTATTTGGAACAGACTCTAAACTATTAGGACTAAGAAGTTAATTTTACAAAAATGCTGGATAAGAATAAATATATACAATTGAATATATTTTGCATATCAAGAAAAAATAAATATAAAATAATTTAAATGATATTTTTTAAAAACAAAACAGAAAACTAGTTCTTCACTACAGATAGTTTGAGAAGCACTGTTGCATACTAAAACCTTTAATTTTTTGAGAATAATTAAAAGCCTACATAGAGAAGTACTCCATGTTTGTTAATTAGAAGACTCAATAATGTAAACATGACAGTCTTTATGAATCACTCAATAGGTTTAATGTAACTTCAATAAAAATTCCATGAGTTTTTTTTCTTTTTGAGCGTATAGAAATTGATACATTGAATCTAAAGTTTATATGGAAATTCAAAAGACCAAGAGTAACTATGGCAACTGGAAGGAAAGGGACAAAGCTGGATCACTTGCAATTCTACATGAAAAATTTTATTATAAAACTGTATTAATTGAGACAGTGTGGTATAGGTGCAAGGGTAGGTAAACAGATGAATGGAACAAAACAGAGTCCAGAAACAAATTCACACATTTACAATCCCCTGACAAAAGTCATACTGCAGTGAGGTAGAAAAGGATAAGATTTTTAGTAGATAATGCTTGGCCAACTGGATATCCATGAGGAAGTGAAAATCACAGTGTTACCTCACACCATATGCAAATGTCAATCAGAGGTGATTTTTTTAACACTAAATATAAAAGGTTAAAACAAGGTTTTTGGAGGAAAACATAGGGGGACATCTGTATGGCCTTGGAGCAGGTAATGATCTTAATCTTGATATAAAAATTGATAAACATATAGGAAAAAGAATGGCTATATTTGACCTTGTTAAAATTGGGACATCTGTTCGCCAGAGGACACCATTAGAAGTGAAAGCCAAGAAACAGACTGGGAGAAAATTCCTGTAAAACATGTAACACATGGGCTTGTGTCTAGAACATAATGAAAAATACATACAAATTAACAATATAAAGGCAAGCATCTCAAAATCAAATTAGGCCAAAGATTGAAGAGACACTTCATAAAAAGAAGCATTCAAATGGTCAATAAAGTATATGAAAACCCACTGCTCTTCATTAGTAATCCTGAAAATGCAAAATCCATTGCCAATATGTATCTACCAAATGCTCAAAATACGGAAGACAGACAATGGCAGGTCTTGACAAAGATGCGTAGTAAATGAATAGAACGTGGTCCTATTGCTTTGTGAAGCCATTTGGAAGAATTCTCTGCAGCTCCACAAATCTATGTCTTATGCAAAGCAATTCGATTCCTAGGTTCATACCGAACAGAATGTATGCACAGACTCTTCACAAGACATAGAAAGAGTTTATACCAGCACTATTCACTAGAGTCTACATCTAGAAGTTTCCCAAGTAGATTACATGCATCAGCCTTAGGATACTCATAGGTATGACATCCTTGCAGCAGGAGACTCAATAGTCCACAATGATGCCCAGAAATATGAATGCTCCTTTTACTGAGTGGAAACATCAAGGCACAAGAGAGTGTGTGCAGCACGATTCCATTTACACAAAGGACAAAAAAAGGCAAAACTATGGGGTTAGACCTGGCTGCCCTTGAGGATGGGAGAGTAACTGGTGGGGTGAATGAGGCAGGTTGTGGGACCTGCAGCATTCTGTTTCCTGGTCTTGGTGCTAGTTACACGTGTGTGCTCATCTACACACCTGTGAAAATCCATCGAGTGGTACATTTATGTGATATGCCCCTCCTGTAGGTATGTTATACATCAGAGAGGAGTTACCTTAAAAATATGAACCCTCATTTATGGTTTAAAAACCACTTTTCTAAATAAGAAAATGACAAGATATCCTTATCTGAAAAATAATGTGTATTACAATAAGCAAACAAACAAAAAAACCAGAAATATGTAGAAAGAAATTATCCTACAGAGGGACATCTTAGAAACAGTCCCTTTAAAATCAAGAATGAAACATAAAAGTCAGCTATCAGAACCTTTGTTAACTCTGATATGAAAGTCCTAAACAGCACAAGTACCAATAAACAACACCAAAAATAAGGACATACGATGCAAAGAAAATACTAAAATCATTATTAATTTCAGAGTAAGTAATTGTTAGCACAGAAATCTAATCTATAGAAGGATTTTTATGGGAAAGATTAACAAGGAACATTAGATGAAAACTAAGGAAATATGAATCTATTATCTTTGGTTAATAATAAAGTATCAATATTGGTTTATCAATTGTAAAAAATGTACCATGCTAATGTATTTAATGATGTCAAAAACAAAACTTTAAAACTTCTCATAGAAAACAGGGATATCTTTTATACCTTGGAATAAGGAATGATTTATTAAATGACACACAAAATATATTAACTAAAAACTTTAAATGAAAATGTTTGAGTATATTTAAATTAAAAATTTTTGCTTATCAAAATAAACTTAAGGAAAGTCAGAAAGTAAGTTACAATTTGGGAGATGAAATTTGGAAAACAGAAATAAACCAATTCATATCAAGAATGTATAACTGGGAGATTGGGATTGACATATATACACTAATATGTATGAAATAGATAACTAAAAAGAACCTGCTGTATAAAAAGTAAGTAAAATAAAATTAAAAAAAAAAAAGAATGTATAAAGAAGTTCTTTATTTCAATAGCAGAAACAAAACAAAACATGCAGCAGTGGTCAACATTAACAAATAGATATTTTATTCAAGAGCAAACACAGAGAGCCAATAAATATATGAAGACTTTACCATCATTACCTAACAGGGAAATGCAACTGAAGACCACATTCTACACGTGTTTGATTGAGAATATTTTTTAAATCTGAAAAAACTGTTGCAGTCTCTTGTGCACAGAGTTTGGCATCATATTTTGAAGCTGCACATTCATATACTCTCTGGCCTTCCAATTCTACTTCGGGGTGTTTATCCAAGTGACACTCTCGCATGCCTACACCAGATGTGCTCAAAATTGTCCCTGAGATCTCAGTTCACGACAGCCAAGCTGGACACAGATTGGTGAGTGTTGCTAGGAGGGGGACAGGGAAATGGCTTGTAACAGTCAAAATGCATACGTCACAGTCATGGGAGAAATGCTGATGAACACTGGAAATAAGATAAGCAAAGCACTTAGGCCAGGATGATTACACACAGCATGAGGTGCTTTTAAATAAAGTTAAAAACAATAAAAATTGAGCACATGTGTCTATTGGGAACCTTAAAAATAAAAGGATTCAACTTTTCTGTAAATGTAACTGTTCTAAAATTAAAAGTTTATTTTTAAAAAAATGGGGCCACGCAACTTAGGGATAAACCAACCATCCCCAGAAAAGTGTGTGCAGACTGATGGTATGAGTGTCAGTGGCCCCACTTTGGCCTTAAGGACACAGAGGATGACAGAGCTGACCAGCAGTCACCCTGTGAGGCTGGGGGAGGGGAGACAGGCACAGAGCTTGCAGAACAGGAGGGGAGAGAAGAAAAGGCTGGAACCAAGTGCTGATACATATAGCCCTACTCCCAAGGCACATCTCCAGGGAGATTCCCAGAGCTGGGACATATTCTGCGTGAACCTTGCCGCTTTAAGTCTTCCAAGAAAAATTCTCTCATTGAAAAGGAGAAACAATCAACAAGGAACAAGCAGTTGATGTGTGCAAAGACTGAAAATTAAAAGGAAAAAGGAGTAAAAAACTATAGACAAGAAAAGGCATACTAAAAATATTCACCAAAAAAAAAAACTGTATGAAGAGTCTAAACATTTTAACCAACCACATCACCATGAAGAGAAGAAAAACGACAGTAAACAAAATGAAACGATTCTTCTAAAGAAACAGAGTACAAAAAAAAAAAAAAGCTATTATAGTCAGAGATGCTACAACAGGAGAAGAAAGATGGGCTGGCAGACCTCAGAATAGAAGTTGAAGAGAAAAATAAAAACATGACAAAAATGAAGAGTGGGACGGATGCCACATACAGGAGACCAGACGGGCCTGAGGTTCCCCGTTTCCAACCCCTCCGTACCACCGTCCCGTCCAGGCCTGGCTTAGATCTCTGTACAGATGCTAGAATCCCTCTCCCTGGAATACACTCTCTCCCCCATCCCTGTGGTCCCTGTGATGACTGTTGGATCCAACTCCCCTTCCTCTGCACTGGGCAGAGAGATGGACACCTGGGCCCAAAGTTGACACCTACCTCTACGTTCATGAACCTCAGGCTGACATCCACCCTCCCCCAGACCTCTGCGTCCCAGGAAATCCCCTGGGCTCGATGCTCAGCTCTGCGTTCATCCCGGGCAATCCACCCTCCCAGGCTCAGGCGGTCAACTTGCATAACTTCTTTTTCCTTAAATATCCGTTATTATCGAAACACCCCACCCCATCTTACAACCTCATTTCTTATTTCACACACAAAACCCAGAAATAATCATTAAGAGACCGTCTCCCCATCACCAGGAAGCCAAGCGCCCCTCCCCAGTGACCCTGTGTCCAAGAGCTATCCACACCCCCACTGTCTGCAGGTCTATAGCCAACGCCCCCGTCACATGTGCACCTGACACTGACTCTTGTCCCCTTCCAAGGACTTTGTATGGTTGTCTCCACTCTCCAGCATCACTGGTTTTCCCTTCTTTTGTGGATATTCCCATAGCCGAACAAATGTGCTCTAAAATCACTCTTCTAAAAAAGTTATTTCATGTCACATTTCTTTCCAGGTACTGGCCCGTTGTTTGCTCCTCTTTATAACAAAGTCCTTTGCAAGAGTCATCTCTCTGCTTTCTCTCCTCAGAGTCTTTTTCGAACTCTCGATTCAATCACATTTTTAAAAACAGCATCTGTGTTGCCGCATCCGACACCGACACCCCTTGACCTGGCAGAGCTCGACCGCCCCCACCATGCCCTCCCTAACATGTTCCCTGCTCTTGGGTCCAGTGCGCCCCGGCCGTCTGGTCTCCCTCTTGCCTCCCTGGCCACCCCTCCAGGTCTCCTCATGGACCCTCCTCCTCATCACAGCCTTTCACTCTGGCTTCGCTGAGGTCCCATCCCCGGGCCCCTTTCTTCTCTGCCTTCCCAGGAGATCTCTGGGATCCAGTCCTGGGTTTCTATCACCATTTCCTCCCTCATCTTTAAGCTCAGGAATTGTGTACACAAATGTTCACTCTGCATCTGTACTTGTTGTCTAGTGAGTTTCTAAAATTTAGCATGTTCAAGTCTAAAACTCTTGTCTCTGCACCTTTCAAATCTCTCTCATTCTTTCTTATTCATTGAGCTTCCAAAATTTACCAAACTGCGGAGGCAAAAACCTTAAAATCACCCATGATTCCCCTCCCCTTTCTACCCCATATCCAATCCACATCCATCACCACTCAGAGGGAAACTCAAGCTGCATCCTGACTCTGAATAGCTCTCATACATCTTATACCACAGTAGCTGATGCCTCCCTTTTTGCATCCCCATTTTGGCCTATTGTCTACACATTGTCAATATATCATATTCCCCTCCTACTTGAAACCTAGTTAGGGGGTCCTTGTATTTAGAATAAAGTCCTTAGCCCTCCCCTGGCCAACAACCTCACACAATCTCCCTGGGGGTCCAGAATTCCAGGAGACATCCATTTATTTTGGATGGGCTGGGATACCAATGTTTCAATCTTAACAAAAATAACATTTAAGTTGAACAATTTATATCTTGAGATCAAGGTCAATGACTTAGGGCTTCCCTGGTGGCGCAGTGGTTGAGAATCTGCCTGCTAATGCAGGGGACACGGGTTCGAGCCCTGATCTGGGAAGATCCCACATGCCACAGAGCAACTAGGCCCATGAGCCACAACTACTGAGCCTGCGCTCCGCAACAAGAGAGGCCATGCTAGTGAGAGGCCCACGCACCGTGATGAAGAATGGCCCCCGCTTGCCACAACTAGAGAAAGCCCTCGCACAGAAACGAAGACCGAACACAGCCAAAAATAAATAAATAAATAAATAAATAAAAAAGAGATCAATGACTTAATCATCCGATGTAGGCAAAACGGTGGAACAAAGTGTAGTCTACAAGTCTGGGGATGGGGGAACAAGTATATACATATATACAGCAACACAAAGCTTCTATTTGAATAAAGGCTCTTTCTGAAGTCCAAAACTTTCTGAAGAAATGGAATACAAACAAGACAGACTGAAATAGGTATGGGACTGTGGAGAATTTCCATGTATACATGACAGAGATAAGAGAAGATAAAGATGAACGGGAAGTATCCTGCCATCAGTAAAAAGATAAAGATATCATGCTATCAATAACAAGATACCAGTCCTTGAAAAAAATAGCTCATAATAATAATACCGATAATACCAATAATAACAATAATACCAATAATAGCTCATAAAAATAATACCAAGATTATCAAATGATGAATGGGGTATTTGAAGATTAAAAAGTCCAAAAATTAAAAAAAATAAAGTACAACCAGAGTTACCTTATAACTATCTCCTCACTCTTATCTTGAATCAGAAAGAGGTTTTCAGTGGATGAAAATATTTTCATGAAAAAAAACCCACAAAAAAACAAACTCAGTATTCAACCATCATGAAACCAACAACAAATCGTGTTTCTTATGATTGCATTTTAAAGAAATGGATAGATTTTCATATTTGTGGTTACTTTTATCCTACACAGTGTTTATTTTATTTCTAATACTTTAATTGTATTATTTTTTCTCCCAATAATTTATGGAACAACAATGTGTACTTAACTACATTTTTAAAGATTTTATATTTCAGTTGATTTTTTAAAATATGTTTTATCATTTTTGGTATGTATATCATTTAGTTTCAATTTCTTTTTTAAGTGACTGTTGAACACCTAAAATAAAATGTCTGCGTTTTGACCCTGCATAAAATACCCCAGGGGCAGTATTGTTACTTCATTACAGCCTAGGCATCATCGCTAACCCCTCCCCCACTCCACTCTAGCCCCGCCAGCCACCTGGCTGGACTTCACTGTGCACAGTGGTCCCTTTCTTGGCCGATGGCACTTGCTCTGTGTAGTGCCTGGAACGTGTTACTGGGAAACTCAAATGTCCTCTCAGTTCAGGCTTTTCTGCACGTCATCATCTCAGAGATGCTTTCTTGACCATCCTTTCCGGAGAGATTCCCTGTCACTCTCTGTGCCTGTACCCTGTTTTATTTGTCTTAATGGAATTAATTGATCTGAGGTTAAATAATGTATTTGTTGCTCGTGATCTGCCTCCCTTGTTAAAATTAATCACCATAAAAGCAGGGATATTGTCAGGGTTGTGATAGAACAGTACCTGGCACGGAATAACATTCAATATGCATTCCTTAAATAAATGAATGAGCATCGCCCAAAACAGGGGTGTGGGGAGGAGGAAAAATGAAATGTAAAAACCAAAGCTCAGAAGTGGAAGGAAATATCAGAGACGTGGAAAGCAGAAAAAAATGAAGTCCAACGTTACTGATAAGTGGTGTCCCTTAAAAAAGAATCCAAATAGTGTCTTTGAAAATGTAAAAAAGTAATTCAAAATGTTATTTCAGACATTAAAGGAATCTTTAATCCATCCATTAAAAGGGCACCTCATTATCTGGGAAAAATTGATGTCAAACAAATCATCACTGAATCCTATCACAATAAAATTCATTGAATTTTAAAATAAATAATTTTTGAAAATGCATGCTAAAAGATTAAATCATCTAAAAGGGGAGAAACATCTCTTTGCTTAAGACTTCTCAACTATAATACTCAACACAATGAAAAAAAATTCCCCAAAGAAAGAGAAAGAGACCAAGAACCTACTACCCAGCTATACCCTTTATGAAAATAGAAACAACAGATAGCCGTTCTTAACACACGGGACCCATGGCCACTTGACATATAACAGGGTAAACTTTGCAGGTTAGTGGGTAAAGAATAGCTCTTCAATAAATTGTGCTAGGTCACCAGTAACTATAAGAAAATAATAAAGTAAACAGATCTCTACTTTGATGTAAGTACAGAGGTGATTTAAACACTCAAATCTAAATGACAAACTTTGAACATCTAAAACAAAATATAAGAGAATGCCAGGGAGAGGTTTTTAAAAATAATAACACTGTAAACATACACCTAAAATTAATACTTTGTAAGTTAATTAAAAATTAAAAATAATAAAAACAGTGCAAATCATAAAAGAAGAGAACTTCTTTTTTGAAAAGTTACCATGAAGGAAGGGAAAATTCAATCTACAAAACATATTAGCAATTCATGTGATTTATAAAGAACTAAAATTCAAAATATGAAACAAAATAACTTTTCAACAATCAATAGTTTAAAACAATCCAATTGGCAAAATATATGAATAAGCATTTTATAGAAGAGGAAAAGGACAATTAATACATGAATCAACAATATGCCTGATTAATAACCAGGGAAATGAGAATTTAAAATGACATATATATTTTAAGCCAAAAAGATTGACATAATTTTTAAAAATTTGACGTTTGTAGGCAAATATGTAAAATAATAACATTGCTTAAATATTGCTTGTTACAAACACTTTGGTAGTGAAAACAATTAGGCTTTATCTTGTAAAAAGTAAACATATTCATAAACTATGACTCAGCAGAACCATTCTAATTATATACACCTGAACCAAAAAGGAAATAATCAGAACACAAAAATTTATATGAGCACAGCAGGAAACATACAAAGTATTCAGAGCAGCTTTACTTATAATAGCATAAAACTTGGAAACAATCCAAATGGCAATAGGGCAATGAATGAATAAATTGCAATAAAAAGATTCTGCACTATATAACAAAAACATTGAATAGAGTTATGTCCATCTATATGTATGAATCTTAGACCTTCACCATTGAGTGACAAAAGCAAATTGCAGAAGATTGCAGAAACACTGGTACCATTTGTATAAAGTGCACAAGCAAGAAAAACTAAACAATCTGCAGCTTAGGGATATATATTAGTTTGGTAAAATAATAAAGGAAATCAGAAGATTCGTGAAACCCAGACCAGATTATTTGGTACCTTGGTGGGATGGAGCTGGGACGAGGAAGAAGCACATGGGAAACATTAGCTCTGTCATTCTGTTTCCTAAACAGGGAGGTGAGTGCGCAGGTGCTGGTTTATTATAAACATGTATAATATATCTTCTTTTGCATATATTGATGTATATCTTTAGCTCCTAGAACACTGCTTGTTACATAATATATACTCATAAATATATGTTGGGTGAATGAGTGATTACACATTTTCTCAGGATGACCTCCAAGAAAGCAAGGGAGTAATTCACAGGAGACCTGTGATCCAGGAAATCGGGGATCCACCAAAAGAGAGAGTTAAAGACATCTCAGAGGACTCTGTGAGCCCACCTGAGGGAGGGGGAGACGTGCAGGGACCAGAAGTGAAAGGCATAGAGAAACTGGTGTATCTGCCTGTGACATCATGGCGATGGGTGTGCAGCTCTCTAAGGGGATCTGGTGAAGGATTCATGGTTGTATTTAGATCAGCAAATGAGGCATTATTGGCTCCAGGGAAAATAGCAATGGTTACCATAGGGAAAGCGGTCATGGAACACTACAATACTGACATGATCATTATGCAGTAGGTACTGAAGGCTGATTCCACCAACACGGTGGCACCACCCATGGTGCTGGGCAGACAGGAGGAAGGGAGTGCATGCCTGGGGTGCGAGACGGGGGAGAAGGAGATTGTTAGATCCTCATCTTCGGACTCTTGCTACACCGGGCTTGGGAGTATACAGTAGGAAATGTCTACAATTTATAAACTAAGACAGAGCAGTGCAATTATATAATTTAGAATCTTGGAGACAAGTAAAAGATGAAAGAGCTATAAGAGATGGGACTAGGTGCCTCTGGGGAAGACTCAGGAGAAAGAAAAGGAAGGAAAGGAAGAAAGAAAGAAAGAAAGAAAGAAAGAAAGAAAGAAAGAGAAAGAAAGAGAGAGAGAGAAAGAAAGAAAAAGAAAGAAAGGAAGGGAGGAAGGAAGAAAGGAAGAAAGAAAGAAAGAGGGAAGGAAAGAAGGAAGGAAGAAAGGAAGGAAGGAAGAAAGAAAGAAAGGGGGAGGGAAGGAAGGAGGGAGGGAATAAGAAAGGGAAAGGGATGGGGCCGTTTGCTGGTCATAAGTCTTATTATAACAGCATCTTATTAACCTTATGCACTCATTTCTTTAAAAAGTTAAAATTAAACATAAAATACTTAGTTCAGTAACTTAGGAAAACAAAAGCAAAAAGGGAAAAATAAAATTTCCAAAATATCACCAGAGGGGGGAAAATATATATTTTTTCATCCAGAAATATATATATTTCATCATCCAGAAAGTTATTTTATTGCTGTGAAAATCTTATTCTTTTGCAAACCTAGCTGGCAGGCTCTCATTTACTTCACTCTATAAGGGTGTGATTTTACCTGAATTTACTGCAAAATTAATGATGACCTTTAATGAAACAGTGTTCAGACCCTGGTACAACCTGGTTACCTAATTGCAAATGTGTTTCCTAACATTTTAACAGCACTTTATGGCTTACGAAATCCTTTCTAACACCATTTCATTTTATCCTCTAATGCTACTTTTTAAATTATTTTCATGTTGCCCATATTTGGATTTCTATCAACACCCCAAAAAAAAAAACAAAAAATCATGATATCCTCAGACAAGCTTTTGATGTGAATACAGGAACACAAAGCTTTGCTATTTATATTACTTCCCTTGAGTTTGTTTTATCTTCCATTTTTTTTCCAAAAGATATTTCTGACGCTTGAACAATGATAGGTCTCAGCATTTTTCTCCCAGAAACTATCTTCCCAAGACCATTCTCCCTTGTTCTCTTTCTCCCTCCACACTAATAAAATGTCATACGTTTTCCACAGTTGGATCACTGTTCCCTGTAACTCTAGTTGGCTCCAAAAGCCTTCTTTGAGGCACAAAGGGTTCCTTTCCTCTGACTCAGTCTCTTGCTATTTAAACAGTCCAAGAGTACAGAAGAAAATTATAAACCAATCTCAGTATCAATATATATATGTGTGAAAGTATGACTTTTGTATGTGGATTTTTTTTTTTTTTAAGAAATTTTCTTAAAATTTTATTTATTTATTTATTTTTGCTGTGTTGGGTCTTCGTTTCTGTGCGAGGGCTTTCTCTAGTTGCGGCGAGCGGGGGCCACTCTTCATCGCGGTGCGCGGGCCTCTCACTATCGCGGCCTCTCTTGTTGCGGAGCACAAGCTCCAGAGGCGCAGGCTCAGTAATTGTGGCTCACGGGCCCAGTTGCTCCGCGGCATGTGGGATCTTCCCAGACCAGGGCTCGAACCCGTGTCCCCTGCATTGGCAGGCAGATTCTCAACCACTGCGCCACCAGGGAAGCCCTCTATGTGGATTTTTAAAAAATCTTTTATCTATCTTGTCCTATTCTGAATCTCAAAATCTTTCTTTATGGAATATTCTATTTCCACCCTTCATTTTCCAATATGAGCAGGTGGATTTTGGAGTTCACTTTCAAATTGTTTAGTCTGTTTAAAGATGAAGTCCAGACTCAACACTGACCAGGTCTCTCCATCTTTGATTCAGGAACTGGTCACTTGCTCACTTATAAATGAGCCCAGAGTACTGTGGGGCTATCCAGAGGTCCCCATGGTGAGGATGAGACAAACTCTGCTGATAAAAACCACAAATAACGCATACCCAGGAAATTATCACCAGAAACTGCCTGTTCAGATTCACTGTTTCCAGACATGAATTCCCAAAGCTCCCATGTCACATTTCTTTGCTCATAAATTTATTTTCACCTCCAAGAATTCTGGTATCTCTTTTCCTGTCAGAGTTGATGCTAAAATTTTCACCAGCCTATCTTCTATTTTTATATTTCCATAATTTAATATCTCTATTCTCTTATTTCAGTAATTTTGCTCATGATTTTCTAAGTCTTTTGTATATGTATGTGGGCTTGTAACATCATTTTGATGTGTCAAAAAATTCATATTTAAAAGTATAGACAGATGAAATTAAAGAAAATATTCTATTTATAATAGGGATATCAAATTATAAAAGTGTGTAAGAATAAACCCAAATAGAAATGTGCAATATTGTGCAAAGAAGAGTATTAAACAGTACTAAGGGATTCACCCAGAAAATCTTCGAACAAATGGAAGGTCATAGAATGGTCTTGGCAAAGCAGCCTGGACATCTTTAGATGTCTGAGAAATATATGATTTCCCTGAGAAATATATGAGTTTAAAGTGATTTCACCAATGTATACTACCCCAATTATGGTTGCATACTTTCTTGTACCTCCAGTGGTGTGTTTGTGTATGTGTGTACAGTATATATATATACACACACACATTATATATATAATATATATGTCATATCAAGTTGAAGTATCCATATATACTAGCAAGAATATCCAAGAGAGATATGTTTAAAAAAAGAGTCAGAATTTGCACAATTTACCAGATATCATAACATAAACTTACACTAATTAATACACTAAATAAAACAATGTGGTACTGGAATATCAATGGATCAATCAATTAAGCAAAATGCATAATATAGAAATTCACCAAGTGCATATAGTAAATTAATATGAGATAAAAACGTCATTTCAAAACAGTAGGAAAAAATGGAAAATTTGATAAATGCGTGGAGACGAGCATGGCTATTTGTAAAGAAAAAATAATCCTGTGAGATTTTTACCTTATGACTCACATCACATAAATTCTCCGTGGATTGCTTAAAGGTAAAAAAGAAAGAAGGATAGGAGGGAGGGAGGGAAGGAACGAAGGAAGAAGGAGGGAAGGGAGGACGGAAGGGAAGAAGGATGAAAGGGAGGGAGGGTGGGAGGAGACAGGAAGTGTAGCTGGTGAGGTTCTGCCCAGACCCCATTGCCGGGCTTTTCTTGCCTCCCTGGTTGCTGCAGATGTGGGCGCCAAGTGTTCCCACTGACTCTTCCCCAGAGGGTCCCCCTGTCTGTGGGGACACTAGGTGCCTGGAGCCACCTGCAGCCAATGACACTTGGGAGGGACAGTGCATCCTCTTTGCCCCCCCCCCCACCCCGGGGGAAGGGGAACATGGTGCTGCCTGCACTCCGGAGCCCCCATGGGGCCGGGCAGAGACCAGGCTCCTGAAACCAGGAATCTGCTGCCCTCTCTGGCACGGTTCTGCCCCTCACTCGCTGACACTAAGTCGCCAGACCAAACACCCGCCCTCAATTCATCACTGGCCAGTGATCTCCAGATCAAGTTCTGCTTCTAAGTGATCTGGCCCAACACAGGTATTTAAAAAGCATAGGACGTTTTTTGAAAAAATTTTAGAGTAAGGAAGCTTTTTCTAAGAGATTATCACTAAAACTGTAAACTAAAAGAAAAAAAAATGAATTCTACTAAAATTACAAATATTTAAACAGCATGATAAAAAAAGTAACATAAAGAAAGCCAATAGACAGAAATAAAACAAAAAATGTGTAGACATATGTCTCTGTATAGATACAGATTTATATCTATATGTATTATAAAGAGATAATTTTCTTAAAATTTCAAGATCGTTATCAAATCATTAAGAAAAATGCTAACAACTCAATAGATAGTTAAAAGATATGAATGAAGATTTGGCCAAAAAAGGAAATGCAAATATCACTTAAACAAATGATGGGCTTCTCAATCCACTACAAAAGACTAGAAAAGAAAAAAAAACAAAAAAAAACACTACAATAAGACATTGTTTTGAATTTGTCAGGTTGGAAAACCAAAAAACCAAAACCCCCAAAACCTCACTGGGATCTCCGTAAATTGTCAGGGTGCTGGTAGACAGTCATGCTTATAAATAACTGAGAAGAGTGTAAAATTTTCCAACCACTTTGACGGTCTGGCAACAGTTGTGAAATTACTAAGGTATCCACCCTTTGACTCAGCAGCTCTGCTTCTAGGGATTTATTGTACAAACATTCTTATGCATGTGCCAGATAATATATGACCAGGGATATTCACGGCAGCGCGGATGACAGCAGCAAAAGAATAGGGATAAAAGGGAATGTCTGTGAACAGAGGGGAATGTTTAAATAGATTGTAATACAGCCCTACAATGAAATGCTCTGCAGTCATTAATTTATTTAAAAGAGAGAAAGAAAGAAAAAAAAGAGTACCATATTTATTGAAAAGGAAACTCTCTCCAGTAACTTTTAGGTGACAGAGGGGGTGCAGGACAGTGCACCCATGCTAGAGTCTGTGTTGAAACTGGCAGCATGCCCTTGAGAGCGTTTTGCGCACATCACAGAAGTCGGCAGGAAGGATTCCCAGGGAGCTGCTGCTGACTGTCTCCACAGAGCGGAGTTTGGAGGCTGGAGCAGGGCTGGAGCGGATCTGCATGTGATACAAGTGAATTCCTCCGAGTGAGGGATCAGGTCCTGTTTCTCCTCGGGGGGAGGAAAGCCTCTCCCGTGTTACCTGCTCAGCCCCCCTCCAGAGCCCCCACTGGTCAGCTCCATCTCCCTCCTGCTCACCCCTGCTCTCCATCAGCTGTGGTTCCTGGTGTCCCGCCGTCCACTGCTCCTCTGATGACGGCCACAGCGCGTGTTCGGTGCCCACTTAGTTGGCCAGGCTCCGCAGTATGTTTTACTAGCACCATCATCATCTCCATTTAGTCCTTTGTCACCAACCCCCTTGTAGAGATGGGCAAAATCCAGCTCAAAGACCCAAAGTCACAGGAGAGTAAGCGTTCTACATCAGGGTTCCACCTGGTCGTCCTGGGGCACCAGTGCCAGGCAGGTGCAGGAGGTGGTCGGTCTTCCAGCTGGTACCCTCAGGGCAGTGGGCTGGCTTTTAGCTGACCAGCCTAGTGGGAGCAGACTGCAGCCATTTCTACATCTACAGTCCGTTCCCTGTCAAAGTGAGAAAGCCCCAGGCCTGGGGGGGGTGTGGTCCCCCAGTTCTGGTCAGGAAAGGAGCGTGAGTGGAAGCCACCAGCTCAGAGAACAGCAAGGGCCAGACCACAGAGACCAGGGTCGGGCATTCACCCTAAGGGCTGGAGATGGAGAGAAAGCTGAGGGTGGGGGACCTGGGACTGTCCAGGACCTGCATCTCGGAGGGTGGGCAAGTGGGAGGGTATAGAGCCTCGAGCTGATGGACAGGGTGTGTACAGGTAGCTGACTTTACCCACCAGCTGGCTCAGGCCCGGGTGGCCCGGAAGGGGTTGCATGGACAGCTGTGAGGCCTCCCTGGGGCCTGGGCCTGTGCTCTGGGAATTTTCATGGTGAGGTAAGGCCAGGAAAGCTATGGTGCAGAGTGAGCAAGGCATGGAAGACATCAGCCTGAAGCCGGGGTGTCTCGCCCAGGGTCTCCATGACCCCCAAAATGCATCAGCCACACTTTGGCACCTGTGTGCACACTCCATCCCAATTGTGGGTGGGGGAGGTCTGCTCCAGGACCAGGGACCCTGAACGGGGAAGGAGAGTGAAGGCCAACACGGTCCCTGGGGAATCCCGGTGCTGTGTCAGCCGTGTGCCCCAGGGGACGGTCACTCCTCAAGAGGCCAGAACAGGCATGCGGGTGAGTAAGAGGGTGGCTTTGAGGTTGTGGGTCTGAGCCAGAGCTGCTGCTCAGCTGCTGTGTGACCTTGGCAGGGTCAGGCCCACCCATGCTGGGAGCAGGGCACCCCGTCGAGGCTCTGGCCCAGCTGGCATCCAAGGGAGGCTTAGCCAGTGGGTGAAGAGCCCGGCCCAGAGGTCAGAACACAGGCTGCTCCCTGGTTGCCCTGCGTTGAGCATCTGATCGGGGGCTGGCCTTCCTCCCCTGGATGGCAGCGTCCATCTGTAAAGCCACGCTATGGACTTCTGACAAAGCATCTTTCCCACTGACCTGCTGCTCTGCATGGCCAACTTGATTTATTTTCAGACTGGACACATTTCCACCCCGGACAGGGTCCTGGCTGCTTCTGGGAGGGCTCAGACTGAGGACACTTGCTCTGGAGTACATGTCGGAGTCCACGAGGCTTCTCTTGGGCCGTCCCTCTGCCTGTCTGAGCCTCAGGCCACCACAGATGGGCATCTCACCCACCCCGGGCATTGCCCTCTCCAGCCCCGCACAGTCGTCCTTCAGGGGCAGCTGGAGCTCTCTGGGATGGTTGTGGTCATGCCAGCGGCGCCCTGGCTGGGAGCCCTGCCGTGCATGGGGGCACGTCCACCTGGAAGCCGTGCACAGGTTAGCACTGCCGCGGCACCGGGACTCTGCCCTTGCACTTGCACTGCCTTCAGCCACTGCTGCAGAGACGGTGCATCCCCAGCCGGGGACCCGCAGGCGCTGCAGCAGCTGTGTGTGGTCACAGAGGCCTCCAAACCAATGACGGAGACGGAGGTGCCTCGGAAGACCCGGAGGAATTGCGGGGTCCCAGCTCCGTGACTCAGCCTCGATGGCACAGGCAGTGGCCACTTCTCCTAACTCCTGCCCTCCCACGGGGATAAATGCCCCCCGGTGTCCTTCAGTTCAGAGACCTGCATACAAGACGGTGGGGACACGTGTCGGCAGGGAGCGTGTCCTGCTTCCAACCGCCCACTCCTTAACCAGCTGGGAATCCTTCGGTTTGTGGAACAGAGAGCACAGAGCACGTGTGGCCTCATTTCAACCAAAGAGCGAAACCAAAAACAAAGAGGCAAAAGGGAGGTTGTTTTCTCCCCGCATCTAAACGAACACAGGGCCTCATCGGGAGCGTGACGCAGCCTGGAAATCAGGGTGGGGACGGGGTCCGGGCCGGAGCGGGGCCAATCTGGGCTTCACGAGAGCCCGCGGCTCCCGCCTGGAGGAGCAGGGGCTGCGCCCCCTCCTGGCCCACCCCAGCCCCGGGCGCAGCCCTCTGAACATCCCTGACCTGAGACCCTCACACGGTGGTGCCAGGGGTCAGGTGGTGCCGTTCTTGCGTGCACAGTCCCTGGCCCAGAGTGAGGGCGCCAGGCCACCACCAGGTGGACAAGGTCCACCCCCCCGGCCCCCAGGGTGAAAGGAGCTTAGCGGTCAAAGCCTGAGTCTCTGGATGGAGAAACTGAGCAGAGAGCAGTGATCTGCTCCGAGTATCCCCTCTCCTTGGGTCTGCGGCTGCTCACCCCTGGGTCTCAATCCAGCATCAGGCTGTCCGGGCGTCTCCCTGCCTCTCAGACCCCCGGGCATGGTCCCTCCTCAGTCCAGGCGCTGGGCGGAGCTGCAGCTCAGCTCCATCCACAGAGACTGGAATATGGGGAGGAGGGAGGTCCCAGGCCTGGGGGACTCACAGCAGGGTCCCTCGCTGCTGGGGCCACAGGATGAGGGTGCCGGTTTAGAAGGGAGATGTGCACACACGTCTTCCCACCGTGCCAGGGTCACAGACCCGGCCCACGTCTGAAACCAGGCGGACGTGGTGCCCCGTGTGCAGTCCTCCGACGGCACCGCCCTGTCCTGCGGGTGCCCCGGTGGGGCGGACGGCAGGAACCTGTCCACTGAGGCCTCGCCCTCCCTGCCTGACGCCCTTTGAACATCTACACCTGCCATTCTCGTGAGAAGGGAGGGCCGTGGCTGGGGCGAGGACCCGTCCGGCAGGGCTTCTGCTTCCTGGGCCAGTGGACGGGCCAGGCGTAGCTGTGAGCCTCGTGGAAAGATGCTGGGAAGCGTCGGTGTGGCTGGAGAGATGGCTGCGAGGCCCGCAGGGTGTGAGCCGCTGGGCCGCCATCCCCCCACAACCTAGAGGTGCTGAGTCGTGAGATTCAATCCTTTCATCTCCCAAGAAAGGAAAAGGAGCCTCGATTCCCGGCAACCGTGGAGAGGCTCCAGGTTTGCTCGGCTGCATGGGGATTGCACGTGGTGGGTGGTGATAGCCACGGAGCTTCCCGGGCTGGCATCTCAGGGTCAGCCCTTCCCTCCAGCCACCCCTCTGAGCATCTTCGCTTCCTGGAGCTCTGTCCACGAC
Source organism: Balaenoptera ricei (assembly GCF_028023285.1). Lineage (NCBI taxonomy): Eukaryota > Metazoa > Chordata > Mammalia > Artiodactyla > Balaenopteridae > Balaenoptera > Balaenoptera ricei. Next base: position 104,757,416 of record NC_082648.1, read on the forward strand.
AGCTGGCTAACTCCGCCTCCAGCTACTGCTCTTGGGGCCCAGTGGCTGGCGCCAACCTCGGCTGTCCATCGCATCCTGGAGGTGCTCAGCCTCGCCCCCAGCACAGGACCCCCAGGACTTCCTGTCCCCCTACCTGCCCTCGCGGTCCCGTGTCTGCCGTGTGACGCTCCCCGGCCACTGGCAGATGCCTCGTGAAGCAGCTGGCACACGCAGGACCAGAGGTAGAGGGCCTCCCACCCACTTCCCCACCTGGCGCTGCTCCCGAGCCCCCAGGACCTCAGCCGGCTTCGGGAAGAGGTCGTGGTCCGGGGACTGCCAGCTCAGAGTTCCTGGAGGGACAGATTCTTCCACTGACAACGTCGCTGAAGTCAGCAGCAGCCTCTCCTCCTGTAGCTGATCTCTCACAGTTATAAGACTACAAAGTCTGCTTTTACCTTATTAGGCTGCTTCTATTCTCGGCGTGCACTCAGAAAGGCACCGTGGGGCTGTCAGGTGTGGGTTGTCCCTGATGAGGAGCCCGTGGGGACCGTGAGCCTCCACAGAGCTGCCTTCACCCCGGCGCTCACACCGTCATCCCCATCAGCCTGGAGATAACCTCCCGCATCCCTCCTACCCCGTCTGGTCTTCCGAGTCCTGTGGGGCATGTCTGAGCCCCTGGGGCCGGTCCAGCATCCCTGTCAGGAGACTTTGGGGGCAGAGATCTGATTCTGAGGCCCAAGGACCAGCTTTGAGGATGTGCTGGACAGCACTTTCCAGGAGATTCCGGGAGAGCCGGCCGCCCAGATCTCGCTCTCCAATTCAGGACCTACAAGCCACGTGTGGTGTTTCACCCTGAAACTGTCAAAACTAAAGAGATTTCAGGATTCTGCTCCAACACTCTGCTTTCAGGCTCCAGCCTGAAGGCGCTGTAAGGAGGGTGGACGATGAGGAGGGTGGATGGACCCGGCCCAGCTCAGCCGCGCTTCACTAATCCAGAGCCTGTCGCTGCTTCCTTGGTCCTTAGCACCCACATCTGGAGGAGCTTTGCCCTATGGAAGGGTCTGGAAGGCTGAACGAGGGCTTCTGACTGTGACTCTGACATGGGCGGAGGGGGAAAGAGGAACGTGCATTTCTGGAGGTCCCTGGGCTGTTCCCTGCAGGGTCCAGGATGCCAGCATCACCCAGGACTCTGCTCATTTCTTTCTTTCTTTGTTTTTTAAATGAAATCTTGTGGGGGGGGTTTTGTTTGTCTTGTTTCGTTTTTTTAATATTTATTTATTTGCTTATTTGGTTGTGCCGGGTCTTAGTTGCGGCACGTGGGCTCCTCAGTTGTGGCATGCGAACTCTTAGCTGTGGCATGCATGTGGGATCTAGCTCCCTACCAGGAATGGAACCCGGGTCCCCTCCATTGGGAGCGCAGAGTCTTAACCACTGCACCACCAGAGACGCCCCTCTGCTCATTTCTCACAATCAAAAATACCCAGTGTTCTCGTCCAGTTGAGCTCAGGGCTTGAGGGTGGGCTTTGGGCAGAGCTGGGGCACAGGTACCTCTGGGGTCATTGGTGAGTGACAGTGGTGACCATGGCTGTTGTGTGTTGCACATTCACTGCCCAGGGTGTTCTGCACGTGCATGACCTTAAATCCAGAGACATTATGAGGAAGGGATGCTCATTTCCACTCAGCCGTTAAGTGAGCTAAATCTCGGGAAGGTGGAATCAGACGGTGCACATAAGATGTTCACAGTGTTGCCTACACACCGTAAGCTCTAAAAAGGTCTCCGTTAGCAAAATCATCTCCATCGTCATCTCCATCCCCTGAAGTCCTGCATCTCCCAGTGTCCAATGGAACATCCAAAGCAAGATTCTCAGCCTGTAAAATGTGAGGGCATTCCCGACACCACCCCAACTCCTCTGGAGGGTAGCGCGTCCTTGGCGGTGGTGGTCCCTCAGGGGCAGCTGACTCCACGCACTGTCCGTGCCCTTCACCTCACTTCCTGCTGGGTTCTGTCCAAAGGCTGTGTTACCTCTTCCAAGCATTTATTTATTTTACCCCTAAGGAAAGCTCACACCTTTGCCGAGAACTACATTTATTTTTATCTGTTATTTATTCCCCTGACTCATGAAATTGCACCCTTCAAGATGCCAGTACAAAATGTTAAATAAAAATTAGTAAAAATGCATAAAGTGGATGAAAGTTGTTAGGCTTCTTTTATCTCCTGAAATATGAATTTCAATACTTTCACTTTATGATCCTGAGAGAAAAAATTAAATAAAAAAGTAAGCACAAATATATATATATATATATATATATATATATATATCAAACTCTCACTCCTTCAAACTTAAATTGAAAAAAATTAATAAACAAAACCCAAAGCCTTGGCCCAGAACAATAGTTTTGTTGTCCTCTGAATGGGCAATGAGAAATCATTTACTGATTTACTGAGTGGTAGGTAATTACTCCAACTTCAGCCCCAGCCCAGGTGTCTGCAGCCTGATGTGCCCCTGACCCCTTCCCCCACAGCCCCATCCTAGACCCCGGCCTGTGGTCCAAAGCCGCGGCTGGGAGGGGCCCTAGTCTCTCCTGCCTGTTGATGGGGGAGAAGGTGTGAAGTCCCCAGCCATGTCTGCTCTGTCTCCTGGGGACACCAAGGGCACTTGAGAGGCAGGCTGGTGGGGGTCAGGCTGAGCACCCGGAACACATGGCTCCAGACCCCCAGATTGGGACTGGGAGGGTGAGGACCCCCATCTCCATCCCACCCCACCTGCCTGTTGGGACAGAAGGGCAGGAGAGGGGCGAGCTCCGCCGTTAGCCTTAGGCTCCTGGGCAGTTTCTCCACTGGAGCAGAGGGTTGGGGGCCAAGGAGAGCCCTGAAATGAGGCCACCACGTGTCCTGCCCTTGGGAGGTGCCTACTCTGGCCTGAAGCATCTACAGGCTCTAAGCTGAACATGGACAGGAGCTGTAAACAAGGGTAGGTGGGGTTGTTTTGTACCTGCCATGTACTGGACACTCCCAAAGGTTCCATCATTTCATTTTACCACACATAGGGGGAAGCCGGGCTCCAAGGGTTTAAGGGACTTGCTGCGGGTCCCACAGCCAGTGGAGCAGAGGGCAAGACCAGGTCGGCGGAGCCCCTGGCAGGACACCAGGCAGCTCTGCAGAAGCCACTGAACGATTGTCAGGATCGAAAGCCTGCATCAAGCCACCTGTGCCACTTGGAGGGGACGCGTCACTCCCCACTGGTGTCACCCAGCAGAATAGAGACAGAAAACCTGCCTGGGGCTTCCCTGGTGGCGCAGTGGTTGAGAGTCTGCCTGCCGATGCAGGGGACGCGGGTTCGAGCCCTGGTCTGGGAGGATCCCGCGTGCCGCGGAGCAGCTGGGCCCGTGGGCCACAGCTGCTGAGCCTGCGCGTCTGGAGCCTGTGCTCCGCAACAAGAGGGGCCGCGATAGTGGGAGGCCCGCGCACCGCGATGAAGAGTGGCCCCCGCTTGCCGCAACTGGAGAAGGCCCTCGCGCAGAGACGAGGACCCAACACAGCCAAGAATAAAATAAATAAATAAATAATAATTTAAAAAAAAAAAAAAAAAAAAAAACCTGCCTGAAACAAAGCCAAAGGGAGGAAGATGTCCTGGAGTGCAGTACCGGTGCCTTGAGTGGCATGGATGCTGGCTCAGCCCTGGGGCCTCTGGCCGTGGAAACCGTGTCCTGAGTGAACTGGCCTGATTTCAAGTCAGTCCACCAGCTCACACACATTGAAAGGTCAACCCTCCCTCCCTGCTAAGACTTCCTAAATTTTACATGGACTGAAAGCCATCTTAGCAGAGCCTGCCTCGCTAATGGGAAGGGTCCTGGGTGGAGGACAAAGGCATCAGAGTGTGGATACACAGCACACACAGGGGGCAGGGAGGGGAGCTGGAAGAGGGGTTTCATGGTTGAGGGCTGATACCGGGATGTTTCCATCACAGCAGCACTGAAATGCCCTGATGACACCTGCACACTCCACCAAGCTACACTGCACTGGCCCCAGAGTGCAGAGGGTCTGAGGCTGGGGACCACTGGACCTGGGCTCCATTCCAGCCTCTACTACCAGCCACTTTCCCTAAGTCCTGGTTTCTGCACTAAAATGGAATATTAGTGCCCTTTCAGGTTGTCATGGTGAAGACAGAGTGAATCACCAGCAAAACACAAACAGCTTCGGAGACACCCTGTGAACACTGGTTGCTTCCTCCCCTCCCTTCTCAGCCTGCTCTGTTTTACTCACAGGAACTTCTCGAGACCAAATTCAAGTTTCTTTGGATGACACAGGTGTCACTTGGGGCCGATAGGTGATGCCAGGGTTGGACATTTATAGGGCTCCCTGGCAGGGCACATTGATGCACTAGTGATGTGTCTCCTCCTGGGCTCTGAAGATGGGCTCAGGAAAGGCAGCTTCCCAAGCACAGAACTACCTGGGTCCAAGCCCGGTTTACACCTGGTCCACCCCACTATGAACCTGGGATCATTCTCATTGGGGAGTCATCCAAGTGTCTAGTTGGGGACAGGAATGAAGTGATGGTCCTTTCCACCCACAGTTCAAGATGTTACTGGTCATGCAAAACTAAAATAGTGCACATTCAGAGCCCTCAGTGTGTGGCTCTGATTAAAGTAGGAAACGAGGGCCAGAGAAAGAGAGGTTTGGGGGCCTAAGTAATGGAGGGGCCTTCCTGGAAGTCAGGGCACAGACCTGTGTGTAAAGACAGGGAGGCTGTTGAAGAGCTGTAATAGGAAGGAGAGGCACCAGGAGAGGGACCTCGAGCACAAATCAAGGACCAGAAAATCACAGGAAGGGTGATGCTCATCCCCCTGGTGCTGTGGGTGCACATACGTGTCCCCTGAAAATTCATACCTTGAAGCCTACTCCCCGATGTGAAGGTGTTGGGGGCAGGGCTGAAGGAGGTGATTAGGTTGTGAAGGTGCAGCCCCATAAATGGGATCAGTGCCCTTATAAAAAGGGACAGGAGAGAAGCTCTGTCTTCACCACATGAGGACATGGCAAGAAGGCAGCCGTCTGCAAACCAGGAAGAGAGCCCTCACCAGGGACCAAAGATGCCAGTGCCTCGATCTTGGTCCTCCTGCATCCAGAACTGGGGGAAATAAACGCATGTTTAAGCTCCCCAGTCCGTGGCATTTCCTAAACTATAACAAGCAGCCTGAGCAGACAGGAAACAGGGGCTTTTGGGTAAGTTTTTAGAAGAGCAGCCCTTGAGCTGAGTCATGAAGAATGAAGAGGGTCTCCAGGAGCAGGGCCACCGTTTAAAACAGATGCTTATAACACGAGGGGTGGGTTTCCCAGAAGGTCCCCCACACCCTGAGAGAGGTTCCACAGAGAAGAGACAACACTTCTCCTGCAAGACCAGGGAGGGTCTCAAAGGGCCAGACTCAGAGGTCAGAAGTGGTTGGATGGATTAAAGAATGGAGAGGAGATTTGGGGAAGAGAAATTAGGACCTGAAAATCATGGAGATGCAGAGAATAGCACATCTGGGAGGAAGAAGGTGAGGCCAGCTGAGACCAGAGAAGTGGGCTGGGAGAGGGTCTGAAGTCTTGAGAGCTTTCAACTCCATCAGAAGACTGTCAGGATTTATCGAGGGAGGCAAAGAGGGACTCGGCAGAATCTTTAGACGGAGGAGAGAGCTCGCCTGAGGCCCTGCTTTCTCTGCGTGCCCCACAGTGTCAGGCTCACCTGTGCCCACAGAGCTGGTGCTGAAATCACAGGGTTCACTCTTGAACCCAGAGAACAGAAAAAGGGAGGGTTGGGTTAAGGTGCTTCTTGGGAAGCTAACTTTGGGGGAACAAGCAGTGGGGAAGGGGCAATGTCTTCACTCCAAGCCTCTCTGCGAAGAGAAACTCTCCTGCAAATGGCTCGGGTGCAGGATGGCAGGAGATGGCTATTTCTGAGCTCAAATCCAGGATCTTTTATGATGATCCCAGCCCCCATGTGAAGGCGAAATCATTTGGACTCTATGCTATTTCTGTCCCAGACTGAGCCCTATTTGAAGAGAGACAAATTGTGACAAATGATGTGCAGTTGTGTTCTCATGGGGCTGGTTGTCAAGACCAAGTGAGTTTCCTTGAAGGTCTCCCCAAAATGGAGCCATATTTCTCAGGAGTAAGGAGGCAGGTGCTTCTCTGCCTCAACCCCTGCCTCTCTGACCCTGACCCCCTCAACCCCTTCCCCACTCTGGAGCAGGAGTGATGAAAACTGGAGTCTCTGTGGTCTTCATCATCGCTGCCCATACTAATTGACTCACCCCAAGTGGAGAAGGGCTGGCAGATGACACTCTAATAAGGAAACAGGTGCTTCTGTTTTAATGGGGCCGTCACAGCCACCTGCAGAGCCCGGGGCTGGAGTGCTTCATTAACAGGAATAGAGTAGCCCAACTTTGAACTTGAAAATCATTACAGAACTTGGGTTTCAAATACCTCCCCAGAGGCTTGGGGTTTTTCTTTGCTGTGCTCCTAATAAGGAACATTCTTCCAAAGAAGTTTTTATATCTTAAAATTTTATTTTTAAATCTTAGAATCATGTGCATTCTTCTGCCCCTCTGCTAGGTGAAAAATATGTTGTTAATTGTGCAATTCTGTGCCATCCACTGGGAAGTCAACACAGGGACAGGCACTTCATGATCTTTACAGAAGACTCAACACAGGTTAGTTTCCAAATTAGCAAAGGTCACAAACAAAAGGTTCAACCAGCCCAGCCCTGATGAACAAACCCATTCAGAGGCATTAAAAACCAAATGAAGTGTCATTGCTTTGAATGTGGTCCAAGAAGGGAAGCAAAGGCTTTTCCTCAGAGGTGTGTGGAGTAGAATGTTTTCAAACGAACACACTAGGAAGAATCTTCTACACTAAAATGATAAAAGTTGGACAAGCCTGATGACATGCATATCTGAGGACACACCTCAACCTCCAAGACATCCCAAGGATCTCCCTGTCCACTCAGTGTCCAGAGACTCTGAGTTCTGCTGTGTCCTACGTGCCATGTGTGGTAGGTACATGAATGAACAAACAATCAGACAATTCTAACTCCGGAGACTTATTCTTACTTGTCTCAAGCCAGAGTGGATTTGATGAATGGTTTTGAAAATATGCAGAATTCCTTGCATGCATCAGAAGGCTTCTGCTTGAAATATTGGTTTTTATCTTATTTGAAAATAATTATTCAGATAAATATTAATCTTGGATGACAAAGAAGCCAAGAAGCACATAGAATACCAGTAAGAAGGCAGATCATTTTGAACACGTGGGAGGCTTTGTACAGAATCAGAAACACATACATGGTTACCTCTTTAATGGACTCCCCCAATCTTTGTGCCCGAGTGCCCTAGCCAGACTGCTTTCCTGACCGTGGGAACATTTTGTTCTCTCATTAAATGTTTTCTGAGCGTTGGGCTGCTCTGTTCTTGGAATTCTGCCTTGTGCAGAAGATACAGTCAATAAAACACAAGGCTGGCCCTTAAAGTCGCTTGTAGACACAGGGGACAAATAAGTAACTAGACAAGTGACGTGTAGAGCAGTTGGTGTGGAGAGAGCTACAAGCACCCAGGTGGGCATTCACAACTGTGCTCATCTGCTCGGGCTGCTGTGAAAACACACCAGATGCTTATTGTTCACAGTTCTGGAGGCTGGAAGACCAAGAGCAAGGTGCCAACAGGGTTGGCTTCTGATGAGGACTCTCCCCGTGGGTAGCAGCTGGCTACCTTCTCTCTGCGTCTCACATGGTCTTTCCCTGGTACTTGTGCCCAGAGAGAGAGAGAGAGAGAGAAGTTCTCTAAAGTCTTTTCTTTTAAGGGCACCAATCCTGTGGGATCAGGACCCAACCCTCATGACCTCAATGAACATTAATTACTTTTTGAAGACCCCGTCTCCAAATATAGCCACACAGGGGTTTGGGGTTTCAACATGTGAATTTTGGAGACACAAACATTGTCTGTAACAACAACCCAGGCAGGGAGGAGCAAAGGGTGTTTGTGGGGGTAGGTTTTATAGAGGACAGTAGGGTCTCTAGGACAAAAGGCCAAGTGCAAAGACCTGGAGAGTTGAAAGAATGTCGGTGATGGAGGAAACCAGACTGAATCATGTGTGTGAGTGTGTGCATGTGAGTGCTTGCCTATGTGCACACGTGATCATGCATGCAAGCACCCGGGTGCGTGCATGCGTGTGTGTATGTGCACCCGTGCCTTTGTGGTGGAGGAGAGCGGGGCCTGGGGACCATTCCCAGAGTTGGGAGTTGAGGTTGGGAAGATCAGAACTGAAGAGCCACAAATGCCATACAAAGGAGCCTGGAGTTAATCTCGAAGGTAGTGATGCTCCCTTAAAGCAATTTTCTGAGAGAAGCCTGTCGAACACGCATCTGAGGAGGAGACTGCAGGATGGTGAATAGTGGAAGTGGGCAATGCGGAAAGCCAGGAGGACCAGTCCCTCAACAGGCCTGCAGGAAATTCTCATGGGTCGTTGTGAGAAGTCGTGAGATCAGCCACATGAAGAGCGAGGGCACCGGACATCCAATGACATGAGCAATAGTGTGCCAGCCACCTGTCTGCGGGTTCTTCACCTCCACAGGGTTTGGGTTCTTCAAGGGAAGGGCCAGGGTATCTTTCCTCTCTGAAATCCCTATGTCTGGCACAAGGCATGTGCCCCACCATTCAGTTTTACAACTGTTCCATCTTCCTGGTGAATCACACCTGTATGGCTAGGAGATGTCTTAAAATTCTATTTTAATGATTAATTAATGCACTGTAGCTCCAAAAATTACACATCATGATTATTCTCTATAATCAATATTTGTTTAGGTTTACTAACATGTTTACCATTTTTTTGCTCAACAATCCTTTAAACATCTTTTCCCTTGCCTCTGAAATAAGTATATTAGACATTTCTTTAGGGAGATAAACTCTCTCACTGTTAATTATCTAAAACTGTCTTTTACCCTCATTGCTGAATAATGGTTTCACAGGTGAAAATGCGAGTGTAACTCTTTAGAGACAGAATTCTACTCTCCTTTGGTTTCCATTGTTGCTGTTGGAATATAAGCTGTTGTTTCAAGCCATTTCCTTGCAGGTAATCCGGAGGCTTCTACAATCTTCTCCTTTTCCTCTGAATTAGGGTTCTCCATTGGTGTGTCTTGATATTAATTCATTTCTATTTATTTGGATTAGGATTTATTAAACTGTCAGTATATGATGATTTATGGTCTTAATCTGAAAAATTCTTTGCCATTATGTTCAATTTTGCTTTTTTCCATTTTTTCTTTCTCCCTTCCTTTCTTTCCTTCTTTCCCTTTTTTTCTAGAAGTCATATTTAAATCTAGACGGTTTTTCTCACTCTACCCTCTACTTCTCTTAAACAGTCATATTTCCCATATCTGAGTCTCTCTGTGTTGAATTTGGGGTGGTTTATTGAGACCTACCTTGCATTCTACCTGTCTTCTGCTCAAGTACTTCAAATCTTCCATTTAACCCATCCATTGAGAATTAAATTCAATTGATGAGATGTTTCACTGTGAAAGTGCTATTTGCTTTTCAGCTATGCCTGATCTTTTTGATTTTCTCATTCTTTTTAACACTTTTACTCAAAAATTTATTTTCTTTAAACATATTAAACATATCTGTTTAATATTCTTTTAAAATATTAAGCCTTGTGTATATAAGTCCTCTGCCCCCCACCCATACCTTTCACTCTTGATGTGTTTTACCTGATTTTAGTTATTTCTATTCTTAAGCTGAGTGTTTTTGTTCTTTGAAATCCCATTGAAGTCATGGATGGTAGTTTTTGAGGGGAGTGGGTACCACCAGGGAGGGCATGTGTTTGCCTCAACCAAGCGCCTGGGAGTGACAGCAACTGAGAATGATGTTAACAAACGCATCCACTTGGGACCCAGCTTCTCATTCTCAGTGTTAGCTCCTGTTTTAACCCTGGTACCCAAGGAAAATTACCTTCTGGTCTCCATTGGCATGAGGGGTGGGGGGAGTATTTTCTTTGCTCGTCCACTTTCTCTATGAGGGGGTAGCATTTATTTAAGAGTCTCAGTCCAAGCCCCCCCTCTCCTGGGGCCATCCCCATGTCTCCCTCACGACTGAAGTCTCCAGGGTCCAGGGCCATAGAATCCCTTTGAGGCAGTACAGCCGTCAGCACAGCATGGATTTGTGCCATGAGGACTCCCTGTGCTTTCATGGAAGCTTGACTACACACTTAAAATGCTGTTTTAACATGTAGTTCAGCATGTTTAACCTTGAGTCACAGCAGGTTTCCCAGGGTGGGAAACCCACCATGTGTCCCACAAAAAAGTCTCCCTGTGTATTTCAGACACGTCTCAGCCACGGCTCTCTCCATGTCTGTTTACCCTCCCTATTGTCAGCCACTCAAGTACAAGGACCATAGCTTCCCCAGCTCTGAGTCTCCTGCACCCGGCACAGGACCCTCCCAGGGGAATGATTTCATATCACGAGCATCTTCTCATCCATCATGTATTGCACCTCACAGCTATTCTACACTCCAGGCGTAGCAGATGTTTTCCCACTTTATCATGTGGGTAAAACCTGAGACTCAGACATTTTTAAGTGACTTGCTTGTGATCACACAGCTCATAACTGGCTTGCTGACATCTCAGATTTTTTTTCATGAGACCCTGATCACTGTCTGCATGCTCTGCCTTCATGACAAAGCTTTATCTGTGTCCATGCAGTGTGGCGTATTTATTTTACTGCCTATGATGGGTTCACAATAAATTGCAGACATTAATTTTACAGCCAGAGGGGCTGTTCATTCCTCAGCACTTTTAGAGCAGAGTTGCTACTGCATTTTCCTTTAGAGGGAAAGTTCTTTGAAACGTCCTGAAAAGTTTTTGCAGGATTTGACTGAGGAGTAAAATTTGATGAGTGCTGCAGAGGATAAAATAGACCATCATATTCAGTGGCTTTGACCAGAGGACTGGCAATTGCTGCTCCCTCGTTTTCTCCAGGTCTCTGTTCAATTTCACCCTTCCCGTCAGACCTTCCCTGATGGTCTCTTTAAAACAGCAATCCAACCTCCACCGGGGTGCTCCCCACACCACTTACCATGCTCTGTTTTTATCTGTAGCTTCTACCATCATCGGACATGCTGTATGTTTTGTCTGTCTCCCCCATTCGAATGTCAATGCCACAATGGTAGAGACACTGGCTGCCTGCTTTATTAATGTGTTTCCAATGTTGAAAAGAATGACAATGATATAATTTACAAGTATGTGGCTCATTCTTTCCATTATTTCAATTGAGACTGGTATCAACCTTCTGAGATAAGCAAGGGAGAAGTACAATAAGTCCCCTACATACGAACCTTCAAGTTGTGAACTTTCAAAGGTGTGAACATGCGTTCGCATGTCCAATCACGTAAGTTAGTTCACATGTCTGGCGTACATTGTCACATACGTGCATCCTCTACAAGTGGTTGTGCTTTTGTGTACTTTATTGTACAGTACTGTATAGAGTACCATAGTACAGTATCTTTATTTCAAGCCCAGGATGTCCGGAAGCAAGCATAAAAGCAGCGGTGATGTAGCTGGTACTGCTAAGAAGTGCCAAGCGATAACGATGGAAACAAAAGTGAAAATAATTGAGAGAGTGGGGCAACAAGAGGAAGAAGAAGTAAGTGAAGAACTGATGAGATTCACAATGCAGGAAATGGCAAGGGGATTTTCTTTATTTGAGGAGGCACTGTTAGTTTTTGAGGCACAGGACCTAAACATAGAACTGTACATGAAGGTTGCAACAGCTGTTCAAAATGCAATTCAGTGCTACCATGTCATCTATGATGAGAAAAAAAAGAGCTACTACCCAGACATCAGTGGATCATTTTTTCAAGAGGGTAGATAGAATTGAATCCAGCAAGGAACCAGAACGTCTGCCACCAGCGTCAGGTGTGAGTGAAGTTGCAGCTCGCCCTCCGTCTCCTATTGCTGAAGATCCTTCAGCTCTACCATCTCCCACCTCCTCTCCCTCCTCCAGGCAGTAACTCTTCACCTGCCTGTTCACTTGATGCCAGTCCCTGTATGCCAACTGTAGTACTGTATTACTGTACTTTTCAAGGCACTATACTGTAAGATTAAAAATGTTTTCATTTTGGTGTGTGTTTGTTTTTTATGTATTGTTTGTGTGAGAAGTATCATAAACCTATTACGGTAGAGCACTATACAGCCGATTGTGTTAGTGGGTACCTAGGCTAAATTTGTTGGACTTATGAACAAATTGGACTTGCGAATGCGCTCTCAGAACAGAACTTGTTCGTATGTAGGGGACTTACTGTAAATGATGGGAATGAAAGGATACTCAGAGAAACCTCAGTGACTGAGAGCTCGGGACTCATGACCAAGATGGTGGCCAAAGTTCACAGCAGCCAGTGACGGTTCCCAGAGTTCCCCTGCTGCCCAAGGGCAGGGAAGCCAATTAGTCACTGAGTGGCTTTGGGTAATATACTGAGTCTTTCTTTACCTAAATGTTCCCATCTGTAACCTCTCAGGTGGTTTCCAGATCTGAGTCATTGTGAATGATCTGGGGGGGCTTCTAGACCGGTGACACATTTTTATCAAATCCTGAACATATTTTTTATGCATTATCTCCTGTATGTACACGTGGTCTCATTCTAACTCCAGATCACTTCTTCTACCCACAGTTTATATCCCACAATGTCACACACACACAGTATTCATATGAAGCCACCTGGTAAAAGCCCTAGATTTTCTACACCACATGGTGAGGTTAAAAATAATAGTACTCACATCTCACGGTTGCCTGGTTCTGGATAGGCACTGATTGTCTAGTTTGAGCATCACAAGAACATGAAGCGTCCCATCCAAAGGATGAGAAACCTTCTAAAAGTTGTGGGAGGACCCTCGTTGGTCAGGACCCCCTCTGATGTCCAGAGTTTCAGCCCTATGTTCCCCAAATCAAGGCCAGTTACTAATGCCACTTGTGCATTGATGGTCACCCCATGGATGTGGACAGGTTTCCGCAGCCCAAGGGCCCAAAATAAGTACCACACAACACACAACAACAAAGGTGGTCCTTGGGTTTGTTTTTCATTCTGGCAACTGAACAGAATTAATACTTTCACAAGATTTGCTTTTAAGAGTACTATGGGGATTCAAAACTGTCAAAATAATCAACCAGAATGTATCAGTATTCCTTATTTGTTCTCACCCTCCAAAATCCACATGTTCAACCTTATAGGTTTTCTCAAAACACAAACCATTTAAAATTCCCAGCCGGAGAAGGAGCCAAGAAATGACATGTCTAAAAATGAGCTGCACCATAAAAAAGAACTAAATAATGCCATTTGCAGCAACATGGATAGACCTAGAGATTATCATACTGAGTGAGGTAAGTCAGACAGAGAAAGACAAATATTATATGATATCACTTATATGTGGAATCTAAAATATGACACAAATGAACTTATCTACAAAACAGACTCATAGACATAGAGAACAGACTTGTAGTTGCCAAGGGGGAGTGGGGGTGGGAGGGATGAACTGGGAATTTGGGGTTAATAAATGCAAACTATTATATATAGAATGGATACACAACAAGGTCCTACTGTAAAGCACAGGGAACTATATTCACTACCCTGTGATAAACCATAATGGAAAAGAATATAAAAAAAGAATGTATATATATGTGTGTGTGTGTATAACTGAATCACTTTGCTGTACAGGAGAAATTAACACAACATTGTAAATCAACTATATTTCAATAAAAAATAAATAGATACATATCAAAAAATGAGCTGCACACACAAGTACACATGTGCACACATGTACACACACATGCACACACACATACCCACACACACTCAAGTGGGTTTGGGTTTGGAGCCTTGGGGTTTAGGACAGCGGGTCAGTGAGATTTATGAGTTGTGACCCAGTAAGGGGCAGACCATTGTTTTATGAATTTCAGCTTTTGTGACAGGCTGTCATGACGGAGGAGTTCACAGCATGCCCAGCTGGGCTCACAGTCTCAATATTTAAGTATCATTCATAAGTTTATGAAACTGTCTGAAAATGTTCATCTCCCTGTTGATTCTAAAGATTTATTCTTCCTAGAACTTTTATTTATGTAGCTAAGTCCTGGAACTGAGACTCAGAGCAGGATTTTATTCTATTTTGGGGGGAAAAGTATCTGTTAAACAAGTAGGTGGTTTCTGCGGCATTGGGCTGAAGCACCTGGCTGGGCTGGGAAACGTTCAAACCAGTGGTTTTCAACAACTTCACAGCAAGTACGGCATTTGTCATTTCCTTCCTATTAATTCAGGTTTTTAAATAAAATAGTTCTGACAGAACCTGACTACTGAGTGCTGTTTTACAAGTTCCCTGTGTCTTCTTGGTCAGGGTTGTACACCTCCAGTCTGGGCCTCATGCCTCCAATGTTCTATATGCTCTTTTCTTGTCTGTTTGGACTGTTGGTGAACTTTGACCTCCCTAACACTCTGTGAGCTTGATTTTTTTCCTGGCATTTCCAGTACGTCCTCGTACGATGCCCGGCTGCTACGTGCACTCAGAAATAGCTATTGAATGAATGGATAAAGAAGATGTGTGTGTGTGTGTGTGTGTGTGTGTGTGTGTGTGTGTGTGTGTGTACTCAGCCATAAAAAGAATGAAATAATGACATTTGCAGCAACATGGATAGACTTAGAGGTTATCATACTAAGTGAAGTAAGTCAGACCGAGAAAGACAAATACCATATGATATCACTTATATGTGGAATCTAAAATATGACACAATGAACTTATCTATGAAACAGAAGCAGACTCACAGACATGGAGAACAAACATGTGGTTGCCAAGGGGGAGGAGAGGTGGGGGAGGGATAGACTGGGACGTTGGGGTTAGCAGATGCAAACTATTATATACAGAATAAACAACAGGGTCCTACTGTATAGCACAGGGAACTATATTCAGTATCCTGTAATAACCTACAGTGGAAAAGAACATGAAAAAGAATATATGTGTGTGTATATATATATATATATATATATATGTGAATCACTTTGCTGTACAGCAGAAATTAACACAACATTGTAAATCAACTATACTTCAATTTAGAAAGAGAGAAATACCTATTGAGCTGAAATCCAGCACATACTGGAACTCAACAAGCCTGGGAGATAATTAGCGTGGCTGTGCTGAGTCTCATCGTTCAGCTGCAGTAAATGACATCAAGGGAGCGGCTACAAGACACCACTCTTCCTTGAGGATGTAGATGATTGCTGTTTCACACCCTAAAGTCCCTGAGATCCTTACCCCTTCTGGCGCTTGACGGACCACTTGAGTTGGCAGCGGAGGCCTTTGGGAGCCAGAGGACACTTGTCCTGGGGCTGATGCTGAAGTGACGGTGGTCCCAAGGGGGTGGATGTACTGACAAGCCGTCGAAGGCTGCAAAAAGTGGATGAAAGGGGGGGCGAGAGACAGGGCAGAGAGTGAAAGGTTGGGAACAGGCTCTCAACCTGCAGGTGTGAAAATATATTCTTTGCAGACCATTGTTCAGAAAGAGCCCCGATATGATATTTGCATTGATTGGTCTGTAGGAATTGAATATAACGCTGTGTGTGTATGTGTGGGTGTGTGGACCTGAGCTTATGTGTCTGCATGCTTGAGGCACCACATTGCTATTCACTGGCATACACACATACACCGAAGCAGAAACTCGTAGGGGTCAAATGATTTGTATTGTTTACAATCGTGTTCATGATGCACAGCATTTGTGCCGAAGGTCTGTTTGCTTTGCTGCAGCTTTTGGTCCCGGGGGTGCTGCAGAAACAGGCTTCCTCCACCAGTGGGGACAAGCAGACAGGAGGCGGCAGAGGTGGAAGGAAGGAGGAGGGTGCTCAGTGAGGCTGCGTGGATGCTCGGGTCCGGTGGTCCAGGCTGTGCTGTTTCCGTGATTGCATTTCCTCGCTGGGACCATGTGGCTGCGTCCCTTCCCAGTGCTCAGGGCATGTCTGGTCTCCCAAGGGACTCAGGAGAAAAGCTGCCAGGTCTCCTGTTGGACCATTTAGGAAATGAGCTGGGATCTTTTGGGGTACAGATTCTGGGCCACCGAACTTCTCCCCGATCCTCTAGATGCCTGCTGTCTCCAGTCTTGTCAGTTTCCATGTCCACAAGCTTGGTATATCAAGAAGAGGTGGTCAGCTCAGCCTGCAGGGATGGACAGGGGCATTTTGGGAGAGAAGGGGTCAGCTGTGAAGGGTATCATTAATTCACTCAGTCATTCAACAGACACTTATTTGGCATCTACTGTGTTGTTTCTTGTTAGGGTTACATTTATGGCTAAAACAACCCCCCAAATCTAGGTCTTCTGCAGGAATTGGGAAAAGTTCCCATCAAGGAGTCAAACTTTTTCCTGCAGGCAGTGGGTGCCAGTTTCTCTGTGCTCTAGTTGTTCCAAAATTCATTCTGTACTAAAATCTACATTAGAGATTTATCTAAGTGAGGGGGAAGGTTTATTTCTTCCTTTATAAAATGGGAAGTGAGAACTAATGGACCTTAGAAGTCTTTTCCACATCTAAGAAATGGTGACCCCCCAGCTCTATGACCTGCACTTGGGGTCATTTCTTCTGTCACTGCTTCCATTGGATGGTGCCAGATGGGGGCAGTTGTCTCCCCTAGATCATTTGTCCATCCATCTGTTCATCTGTCCATCATCCCCCTCCAAATAGCTACCTATCCACCCATCACCCCTCTATCCATCCACCCACTTACCCACTCACCCACCCATTCATCCTTTCATCCTTCCAATCTTCCACCCATTTACCCAACACCCATTCATCTCTTTATCCATCTATCTGTCCATCCCTTCATCCCTCCATCCAACCATCTCTCCTTCCTCCCTCTTTCTCTCTATCCATCCACCCATCCATCCATCCATCCATCCATCCATCATCCATCCATCCATCCATCCATCCATCCATTCTTCCCTTCCTCTTCCCTCTCTCTCTCTCCATTCCTTTCTTTACACTAAGCCAAGCACAATGAGCTCACCTATGCTTTCAGCTGGGTAGATGCTGGGGTGAGGGTGAGATGGAGAAAAACATGTGTCCCTGGCTTCCTCCGCTACAAGCCAGCAGCTTACCTGGAAGACAGTCATGTGTTAACACCAGTATCAAGTCAAGCCTGCTGCGTGGCAGCTCCAGCCAAGCTACCCAGGATCAGGAGTGCAGGGCCTGAGACCCAGTCTTGCAGGAAGGCCCTGGAGCCCTCTCTGGTGAGTAGGGTTGGCACATCAGGCCACATGTGTCAGAATTAACCCCTGAATCCAGGAGGGGCTCCCATGTCTCTGCTGGGTGAGGATGCCAGGCCTGGCCTTGCCTTGTTTCCTGTGTGCTAGATGGGAATTCTAGAATACTCTGCTCCATGTCCTTCACTAGTGTTTTTTGTTTGTCTCCTTCTTATTCCACAAAGCCTCTTCTGTGATCACTGCAGCCTCCCCTCAATTCCACTTGTTCTACAATAATTACTCTAAATCAGTCCACAGTGAGGGAGTCAGTTATGGCATCTTTCCCGGCTTTCTGGGATCACATGGAGCAGACCCCCTGCCTTCACCATGAGGACATAATGCTCACTCTGCCGTCTACACTTCTGTGTTAACCCTCCTTGGTTATTTTATAAGTAGATGTCTTATCCAAACATCAGTCTCCATGAGGCTGTGAGTAATATCTCGATTTTCTTTCTTTATCTTCCACAAACCCCAGCACCATTCTGGGCAAACAGTGGGGGCTAACTTGTTGGTTTAATCAGTTTGTGTTTCCAACACCTGCCCTAGTGTTTTCACAGCTCTTCTTAGCTCTCTGCCACAGCCTGAGCTGCGCTTCCTCCGGGAGGCTGGAGATACCTGCTCCTACAGCCCATGGTCTTACACCTTGAGCAGCTCTGACCTGATCTCCACTCCATCAGAACACAAGCGAGTTCTGATCACAGCTTCCACACAGGGAACCTAGGGCACTTGTGTTGTATCTCTACACTTCCTCTCCTGCAGCCTTCAGAAGCCCACCCTGCCCCCAGAAAATCCCCTTGGATTTGATGTGTGTTATCTCCATAAGTTCTCCAAAATTTACCTTCTGACCACAGACACAGTCCCTGTATTAAGTGACAAAAGAAAAGATAGAACCTTCCAGAATGTGGCGCCGGGCTGTAAATCTCAGACACTCAGTGCACTGGGGGAGGGTGCGTTGGGATCAGGCATCAGGACAGGGTTGTGTGTGGGCCCGTGCGCTTGGGGGCAAAGCAGGCAGGAGGAGGGGCTGTGCTCGGTGTCTGCAGGGGGCCACGAGGGGCAATGCGCTCAGCTGCCCACTTCTAGTACTGAGATTAGGGACACGGAAAGCACCTGCCACGGTCTGTGCTGTAAATCACTTTCTCTGTAGATGAATCCCAAACTCCTTATGTTGAAAAACATAAAAAGCAGACAAAAATCAACAGTGCCACAGGGTGAGTTAAGGAATGCCCAGAAGCTGAAGGTAGCCTTATAGTGCATCCGCTGAAGGATGGGCCACTCGCCGGGGTCTGTGAGGTCTTGCTGCCACCGCTCTGTCCTGAGGAATCCAGAAACAATGGACCAGCCCATCGGGGAGAGAGAATGTTCTCAGGTTCAGAGCCAAGGTGGAGGTGGGCTTGGGGGAATTAGGGCTGGGGGTACAGCACGAGCCTGGATTTCCAGTGCCTCAAATGCCAGCCTCAGTGGTTTACCTTTGATCCTGGAGCCATGGGTATTTTCCTGCGTGCAATCCAGCTGAAAACTCCCCAGCACCCATTTGATATCCTAAGTGTCGGCAGAGGGCTCCTCTGTCGGAGGGGCTGGGGTTCTCATTCCAGCTTTCTGCAGAAGATCTATTTTTTGTTTCATTCGGAAGCTGGCCTCTGCTTATCAAGTGCCGTTGCTCTATCATTTTAAACAAAATTGTTCCTTTTGTAGTTTCACCCCTGCACACGCTTTAATTCATGGGAATCCAATTGCACTTCCCGAGGGACATTGCTTAATGCGGTGTCAGAGTTGAATAAATAATAAATAGGGCACGTCAGGGTTCCCGCATCCTCACTGCTGGTGGCCCTTCCAGGGGTGCACGTCAGCCAAGCAAGGGGGCGTGACGTGCCCAAGCCAGGCTCCCGCCCAGACTGACACCCCAGTACGGTGTGGACACTCATCTGGGAGGGAGGTCACTGACGTTCAGCGTCCTCTCTGCACATTTTGACGTAACCCACGCACCGGCTCTCCTTCCGGCTGTCCATGCGCTGTGGGTCTGCAGCTTTCGGCCCGTTAGATTTCTGGGGCTGAAGAAGCTACAGGCTGGCCAGGAGTCTGGCTGTGACCAGTCCGTTGAAGGATGCTGGACCAACATGATTGGTAGAACGGCAGGAAGGGTGAGGCTTCTTGCTCTCGTGGAGAACACGGGGTGAGGACCCTGAGACCCAGGCCCTGAGCTGGACACGGACCCTGTGATCTGGGATAATGACATTTTAGGGTCTCGGTGACCTCATCTATCAAACCAGCAGGCAGACCCTTAAGCTGCTCCAGTTTGTCTGAAGAGGCAGGACCCATTGTTGAGTCCTGGGAGACCATGTCTACTGGGGAGGGGGGACTGTGGGCGCCTAAGCCCTCACACGAGGTATTAAGGGATGAGGGGAAGATGTATAACCTCAGAGAGGACATACTCACAGGTGAGGATGTTTAGGGATGCTGGCTAGGGGACCCCAAGTCAGGATACAGAGAGAAAGCAAAGGTTCCAAATCTGTCCTTCCTGTTGGTCAAGATTTGTGTCTCATTTCCATTTTCTAATAATATGTATTAAAAGTAATGGAGATATAGAACCCCTTCCCCAGCCATGCACAGAGAAGCGGACTCCAAGATCCTGACGTGTAATCAACGTGCTTCCCACAAACTAATCCACCGGCCGAGCCAGGAATGATCGCTGCCCCTGAGCAATGGCAAAGACCCCTGAGAAAGCATTTTGGATTCTGATCCTATCTTTTGTACCGAAGGAGGAATTCCTCCCCTGGAGTCCCCACATGCCCTTCGGGCGAGGGGACACGAGAGCCCTGGATGTCACAAGGCTGCAGGTATCCACACACACACGCGTTTCTGAGCTGCTGTCTGAGGCTCAAAGGGCAGGTGGTGGGGTCTCCTCAGTGGAGCCAGACCGCCCCCACAGGCTCCCGCAGCCTTGCAGGGGGACAGCTGTGTCCTGGAAAAGCACAGGCTCCGGGAGGGTCGCTTTGCATTGGTGTTTCTGGAAGGCAGAGAGGGATGAATGGCTCCGTGACAGTGGGAGTGTGGGACAATTACAGCGTGATTTCTCTACGTGTGGTATGGCAGCTCCTAAACCCCAAAGACGGAAAGCATCAGCAGTAAAAGGCACATTAAAAGAGAATTTAACCGTAAGAGCATGCCTGTCCCTTTAACGAGAGTCTGCCTTCCCTTGGAATCAGCTCCAGAAAGCCCAGCCAGAGATATCTGATGAGCATTTGCTGCGGGCCCAGGCACCTTGAGTCCTGCAGGCTGGGCTGGGGGGCCCTGTGGATCGCCTGCACCCCCTGCTATTCCTGCCCTTCTCGGTGGCCTGGTCCCGTCACTTCTGAGTAAATCACCTGGCATCAACCTTGAAGGCCTCCTGGACACTGGTGATAAAGTGCTCTGAGTTCTGCAGGGCCCCCCAAACTCCAGAAAGAAAGTGGAAGAAACCAAGCAAAACGGTAAAAGAACAAATACATATTTTCAGGAAATGCAGGCAAAATGATCCAATCTAGAGCATGGGAACAGCTGGAACTTTGAAAGGCTGGCAAGATTGGCAAAGAACAACCAAGGGAAACACAGAAGGCACCATGACCTTAGGGAAATGGGCAGTTTCACAGAAAATATACTCTTATTGAAACTGAACAGTAAGGATGGAAGAGCTCGGTAGCCAGTAGGAACCCGAATGAGCAGATGATACCTTCCCCCAAGACCAGCCCTCTGAACTTCAAATCTGTAAATCAGCTGGATGTTTTCTTTTTTTTTCTTCTTAATTTTCTTGAAGTATAGTTGATTTACAATGTTGTGTTAGTTTCTGCTGTACAGCAAAGTGACTCAGTTACATGTATATTTATTCTTTTTCATATTCTTTTCCATTATGGTTTATTACAGGATATTGAATATAGTTCCCTCTGCTATACAGTAGGACCTTGTTGTTTATCCTTTCTCTATAAAATATTTTGCCAGAGAGAAGTCCCAAATAAACAAAATAAGAAATGAAAGAGGAGAAATCACAACTGATAACACAGAAACACAGAAAACCATAAGAGAATACTATGAACAATTATATGCCAACAAATTTAACAACCTAGAAGAAATGGACAACTTTCTAGAAACATACAGCCCACCAAAACTGAATCAAGAAGAAACAGACAACTTGAACAGATCAATCACTAGAAATGAAATAGAATCTGTAATTAAAGAAAAAACTCTCCCTACAAACAAAACTCCAGGACCAGGTGGCTTTACTGGGGAATTCTACCAAACACACATGGACATTTTCCCGGAGATGTCTCAAAGGGATGTGGAACTTACCCAAGAACCCTTCTGTAATGCCCGCGGCCCTGATCCTTGCCCCAACCTGTGGCCCCAACATTGGTTTTTATGAGCATTACCATCGTGTACTCCACCCCCAACCTGAAAGCTCCAGTCACCTCTGTCCCACATCCCTCACACCCAATCTTCTTTTAAGTGTGTCTAGACTCTGGCCCCTTCATCCTTCCCCCCCATCGTCTCTTTCCCAGGGTGGCAGGGACTGCTCCCCCAATTTCTAGGGGTGCCCTATTTACCCGTAAGGTGGAGGTCATGTGATCTGAGAGCGTAAGTGGTGTGGACCGGTCTGGGCAGAGGCAGGGAAGGACCACCACATCTCTCTTCCTGGGGGCACTTAGCACAGCTGCAGGATGGCAGCAGATCACCCACCATGTGGAAGGTTTAGAGCTGGGGAGAAGTAAACCTATTACTTTGTGGTGTGTGGCTGAAGTAACACACCTGCCTTGACTTATTTGCCTGGAATCACAGCTGTGCCGGCCTCACTGGTGTCTCTGATCCCCCCGGAATTCACCCCAATTCGTGTTTAATGATGTGCTCACGGCAAGCTTTCCTAGCGCAGATTTCGTCTACGTGCCCTTCAGCAAGTGGCCAGCTCTGCCCAAGCATCATCCACTGTTTCCACAATCCAGCTCATTCCTTGGCAATAAATCTGTTTGCTGCTCTTCTCACCACTAATTTTGAAACCTTGTATGTGTAATCTCATGGTAGAGCATAAACTCGGAGGAATCATTCAGACGGACATGCCATGCAGACAAGGAACAAACAGGATTTCATCCTGGCTCAGCCCCAAGTCCTCCAAGACATCCCCCGAGGGGCAGCGTACTGCAGCGGTCACTGGGAACCTGTCCGGGGGGAAGTTGGCCCGATCTTGGATCCCGGATTCTCCACTGACTATCCAGGTGGCCCTAGAGAAGCTGCAGAAGTGTCTGTGCCTCTGTTTCCTCAATAACAGCTACCCAAGAAGGGGGTGGGTGGGTAAAGATCCAGGGAAATCATGCCTGCAAAGCGCTCAGCCCTGTGCCTGGCACACAACACGCTTGCTTAACAAATGTTCAGTACGGTTCCTCGTCACGGTTGGGCAGCTCTGATAATTTTTCCTCTTTCTGCATCTACATCTGCTCCCCTTCCACTTCCTTCCATCTGTCTTGTTCCAATCCCTACGGCCACACAGAGGAGGCCCTCTCTCTTCCTCACATGACAGCCCATCAGAGACGTTGTAAGACAGGAATCACCTTCCTCCAAATCCTTGCCTTCCTTCCTGCACAGACCCAATTCCCGTATCAGCTGCATCCCTGCTGGAGTCTCTGTCGAATGCCTGGTGTTGTTACCTGGCTGTCAACAAGGCTGGACCCTTGTTATCACAGGCCAGACTGACTCCAAGTCAGCGTTCTTCTCCCATCTTCCCTGGAATGCATTAGTTATCCTGAGAAATGTCTCTGCATCCCTAAAAGGTAATCACTTTTTTTCTAGTTTGTCGTGAGCATCAGATTTCCTAGTGAGCTGCAGAATTCCTAAGCCCTTTTTGAAGGGAATACCTTTCTACTCAATAAATTAGAAACTGATCCATTCAGCGGGACACCAGCGCTGGGTTGTGCAAGGGAAATGTTTGTGCAGTAAGTTTCTCCCGGAGGCCCGTCTCTCCCGTGACCAGGCGCTGAAGAAGGCATTCTTGTCAGACACGCACCAAAGGCTTTCGGGGAGAATGGCAGCGGGCTACAGTCCTCTGGATGCTGGCGTGAGACACGCCAAGGTCTCCCGAAGGCTTCCAGAGTTCGGGTTCGCTACGGCAGCTGCTCTGTGTTTGCGGACCCCTCCAGGGGCTGCTCCTCCACCTCCCGAGGGGCCCCTGGGCTCTGACTGCCGCACAGGGAGTCGTTGGGCCTGCACAGCATCTGTCCGGGCTTCCACTCTATTGGATGGTCTGGCGTTGGGCGCAGTCTCCCTGCCTCCGCCGTGGTCCTGCCTCTGCCTCTCTCTCTCCGCTGCATCCGCACCCCCTCCTCTCTCTTCTGGCCCGGCTCCGGCTCCTGGGCTTTCCTCCACCTCCGCCTGCTGACCTTCCTGAGGGAGGGCTCACCGTCCAGGAGGATCTCAGGCTGAGATCCGTGCAAACAGGCATTTCTCCGCTTGGCATTGAGTGAGTGACACCCTCCTTGTAAACCTTATCACGCACGCCATCTCGCGTAAAGCAATTCCCACATGGGGCTGGGGACTTGCCCCATCTGTGAAGTCTGCCCCACGGCCCTGTGATACACAGAGAGTTCTTTTCTTTTCTTTTCAGATGAGAATTCTGAGGCTTGGGGGGTTTGGAGACTTGCCTAAGGTCACACACTGAGTCTGTGGCAAGATTTAAAAGCAAGTCCACTGGCCCAGATTCTTGGTCCACACTGATTCTGGTGCACTAGGGCTCACCAATATTTAGAACCAACATCCTCTTCCTCCTCCATTGCAGATGTGATGAAACAGGTCTACAGGGGTCAGGATGCTATTTCCCAAGCACAGACAATGATGGACAGAGAACTCTAACCTAAAGGTTCCAGCTCCCAAATCGGATCAGATCCCTCTCAGCAAGCCACAGCCACTGCGCCCTGGAAGCAGAGGTCCCCTCATCAGCCCATGAGCACGCACATCTGAGCAAGTCCTGGGCACCAGGCACTATGTGGGGCAGGGATGGGAGAAGGACTCCTGTCTTGGGGAGGCAGCAGTTGCCATGGGGGGAATGGGGAGGGAAAAGTCATAGGGAGAAGCTGACATCGTGGGTGGAGAGTGCTTGCAAAGTCCCTGGGTGGACTGGATTTATTTATTCTTTTCTTAGCGTGCACACACTGCATTATCTTCCAAATATCACGGTAAACACTTCACCAGGTTGTGAACCCTTGAGGCGGTGTGAGGGGTCTCTTCTTACCCCTTTGCAGATGAGGAGCTGAGCTACCAGAGGTTCTACTCCATTATGAGGGTCAGACCGCAGGCAAGGGTTCCCGCTCTCCTCCGCAGGCACCTGCACAATGGCGGTGCCCTCGGGGCTTCCTGCTAAGTGGGTACATCAGTACCACGTGACATGGTGACAATCGACCCTGCTGCCTCCTGGAACCCACTTCTGCCTGAGTCAGGAGCCTCGGGGTGCTGAGGCCCGGCCACGTTCCATCAGCTTCAGCACTTGGCGCGTGCACAGGACCGCCACAGGGAAGCGACCTTCACTCCCACACAGGAAACGCTCCTCATCTGTAGAGCCCTCTGGGTCTTGAGGACAGGCTGGGGGTTAGCCAAGCAGAAAGGGCATGAAACAGCCTTCCAGGTACCAGAGTGAGTAAGAAATCAGGGCAAATGGGCCGGAGACATCCCAGGCTGAGGAAGGAGGATGCAGGGACCCCCTCCCTGCCAGCCCCTCCTCCCCAGGGTTGCTGTGAGCAGCAGACAGAGCGGGGAGCCGGATCCAGGCTGTCAACACGAGGGCTTTGACGAGACCGGTTCTGACAGCCTCAGAGAGCCGCAAACACCCGGCATCGTGACTATTTATAACTCTGTGCTTCTCGTCACCCAGAAACAGGGGAAACGAAACAGAGCTATTTGGTAAGAGGTTTGGGCAGCCTCGATGTGGGGGATGCATCTTTCGGGGGCAGGAACCACCCACATGGCACCAGGGGCCACGTGATCTCTCCCTGGACGGAAAGCCATCTGGTGCCCTCACTCTGGAGCCAAGATGGCCCTGGGCACCTGGAGCCCAGGTGCGGGCACTGGTGCTGAGCTCACCCAGGCTGGGGCCCAGCTCGCCCACTGGCATCATGGTGGGACGAGGTTGACAACATCTAGAAGCCTGGGTCCCACCCACAGAGCTTCTGCATTGGCGGATCTGGGCTGTGGCCTGGGCACCAGGATATTTTAAACCTCCTAAGTGATTCCAATAATCAGAAGGTCAGGAGACCTGGAAAAAGAATGTGTGGTTTGGGGCAAGTTATTTCTACTTTGGAGCCTCAGTTTCCTTCTCTGTACAATAAACAGCTCGGGCTAAGTAATTTACAATTTATTTTTTTGGCTTAGCTTTTCTACGATTTAAAATGCCACCGTCCTCAAATTCGATGTCCCTCCTAACTCAGGTTTTCTGGCTTACGCTGCTGGTGAAGGGAACAACCAGTGTGGGAAGTGGGCAGGGAGAGCTCGGCTTTCTGGTTCCTGGGCCAGTCCCACCCCGCCCCACAGGCCAGCGACAGCCCAGCTGCCAGCCTTGGGGCGGCCGATCCATCCTGGGAGGCAGTGATGCTTCTATAGGCTCGTGCGGAGGTGTGTTGATGCAGGAAGTCAGACCGAAGTATCTCCCGGCATAACGTCAGCTGGTGTATTTTCCGTCTGAATTGCCGGTGTACCCCTGATTGGGACATCCTCTGCTTCATTCCTCGGCACCCAAGCTGCTCTCCGAGTCTATTATCCATCCTCATTTCTATCCTGAGCGAGGCCACGCTGCCTCGAGAGACAAAAGGAGCCTCGTGGGGAAGTGAAGAGACCTCTCTCGTGTGATGAGCTTACAGAGAGACGAAAGCGACCAAAACGCCAGGAGGAGGAGGTGGGAGGGGAGCGGCCGCCCCCACCTGTCCTCCTCCGTCACGGCCTCCTGAGCACCTGCCTGCATCCAGCCCCCTCCCTTCCAGCTTGTTTGCTGGAGTTTGGAGAGCGGTTTGCGAAAGATAAACTTGTAGTGGCCTTCCTCCCCTCTTCCAGATGGCTCTTGGCTTCCCCAAGCCCCTCAGCAGCGCCCCTCACACCTACATCTCCACCCCTCATCTGTGGTCCATGATGACATCTCCACACCCCACCCCCCCGCCCATCAGGGTCTCCCCAAGCTCCACAGGCTGCAGGGATGCAGAACTCCCTGGAAAGCCTTTAGCGCTCACTGGGATTTTCAAGGCTGGTCCCCACATCAGGAGCTCTGGGTCTCAAAACCAATGCCCATTGTGTCACCGGATCCCATCTGGAGATCTGCCTTAGCTGGCCCTGGGGTTGGCCCAGGCATCAGGATTTTCAAACGTGGAGGGTTATTACAGAAGGACCTCCCCCTGCTTCTTCCCCTGGGGACCCTGCTGGTTCTCCAGTGCCAGGTCAAGCCCCAGGGAACCTGTGAATCCTTCCCTCTCTCCCTCCCTCCCTCCCTCCGTCTCTCCCGAGTGAAGGGCACCTTCCAATTGTCTCCAGCTCCAGGGAAACACCAGTGTGTTTCTGCAGCTCTGGTCCCTGCTGGTCCACAGTGAGCCTGTTCCAAGCACAGTCAGGATTTAGCCATCTCTGCTAGCCCAGCACAGAACGTGGGTCCTGCACTCTGCATCCCAGCCATACTGGCGACTACCCACCCCTGCATTTGCATGTGCTGTTGACATTACTTGGATTAGCCTTCTTATGTTGTTTTTTTGGATAAATCCTACTCAATAGCCAGGGTTTAGATCAAGAGTCACCAGCTTTGTGTTGTGTTATGGGTTCATTTGTATCTTCCAAAAAAAGCTATGCTCTAGTCCTAAATCCTGTACCTGTGAATGTGAACTTATTTAGAAATAAAGTCTTTGCAGATGTCATCAGGTGAAGATGAGATCATGCTGGATTAGGCCCACCTTAATCCAGTGACTGGTGATCTTACAAGAAGAGGGAAACTTGGACCTACAGACTCAGGAAAGACAGCCATGTGGAAATGGAGCAGAGCTTGGAGTGATGCAGCCACAGCTCCAGAAACTGTGACAGGCAAGTAAGGACCCTTCTGCAGAGTCTTCAAAGACAGCACCTGCTGACACCTTGGTTTCAGACTTCTGACTTTCAGAACTGAGACAGTACACTTCTGCTGCTTCAAGCCACCCAGTTTGTGTTACTTTGTTACAGCAGCCAAGGAAACTGGTCCAGGCTGCCTGTCCTGTCCCCTCAGCCTGAGATAGAGACCTAGATTCCTCTCCTCTCTCTGCCCCACATCAGGGTGGCTCCCCCACCAGCTGATAAACCCTGACCTTTGACAGGGAGAATCCAGGGCAGCTTGGACTCACTGCTCTGGGTGCAGAAACTCTCGTGCTGTGAGACCTGCCCAACCTTCATTCATTCATTCATTCAGCCAAGGTGTGCGGCCCCATGGGAGGCCCCAGTGCCCCAAAGATGTGTGATTTCGTCTCTGCTTCTAGAAGCTTAAGGAAGCAGGTGGAAACATAAACATCGCATACAAGTCAGAGAGGAGCCTCCCAGAAGCGGGGGAGCAAGGAGAAGGGGCTCACCTGTGCGTGGGGCTGTCAGGGAAACCAAGCCCCCTTGTGTCCTGGGTTAAGAGGACTGGGACTCAGGGCTCACATGAGTGTCAGGGGGCTCGGGAGTGTCCCCCAAAGTCAGGAGAGTCATAGCCCTGGAGCCCAAGGCTGTGGTGGGCGGTCCCCAGCCCTCTCCTGGGAGCAGCAGCAAGGCAGATGGGCTGAAACCTCCGTGAGAAGCCACGTGGGTCTCACGTCTGCCCGCGTGAGTCCGGGCTCCCCTGAGGATCCTGGTCCTGCTCCTCTTCCACGGGTCACCTCACACCCAGCCCCAGGGGAGGGGCTGGCATGGGAGGGGACGCAGGAGATGCAGCTCTGGATTCTCTCTCCCTTGGAGATCAGGGTGTGGTGGTGATGCAGAGACGTTGGATCATTGGCAGTGCCCACCGCTTCCTCAGCTCAGCATCCTGACAACTTCCCCACATCCAACCCCCATGTCAAGCCCAGAGCAGCGTCAGGCTCCAGTCTGACAAGCTGAACCGTCCCTCGTAGATCTGAAGATGCTCTCTCTCTCTCTCTAGAATGGCAGACACCAAATTCCACATCATCTGTCTCTGGGGATGTCCTTCTAGCTCAGACACAGTTCTTCTTTGATATTTTGTAACTTCAATCCTGAAACACAAGGCTAATCCTACTACCGCACATTACATGGGGCACTAAGAGAGTGGAGAAGGGAACGAAGCAACATGATTTATGCATCATATGCTCTTAAGCATACTTTCCTCCAAAATACAGTGAACTGCTACCATCCTCGTTTCTGCACCTGGTTATGTGACCACAGCTGGTATTTATAACTTCCTTCCTCCATTATTCACTTCAGACCCCGTTTCCCCTGAGCCTCAGCTGATTGCAGATCTTTGTAAGGTGGGATGACTGAAACTTTTGTCCCTAAGGGTCAGGGTCATCCTGCCTCTGTTAGTTTATTGCTGTTGTCCATGAATTCTTACCGGTGGATGGAAGGCCGGAGGAGACGTGCCGGAGAATGTCCTGGGTTTCAGGTTGCTATTGGCTAAATATATGTGTCCCCAACATTCATAGGTTGAAATCCTAACCTCCAATGTATTAAGAGGTGATGAGGTCATGAGGGTGGAGCCCTCATGAATGGGATTAGTGTCCTTATAAAGGAGACCCCAGAGAGCTCCCTCACCCTTCTCACCCTGTGAGGACAGGGCAAAGGGTCTACAGTCTGCAACCTGGAAGAGGATCCTCACCAGAACTCAACCTTGTCAGTGCCCTGATCTGACTTCCAGCCTCCAGAACTGTGAGAAATCCATCTCTCTTGTTTATAAGCCACCCAGTCTAGGATGTTTTGCTGTGGCAGCCTGAGCAGACTGAGACACAGGCTCACTTCTCTATGCCCCCATAAGACCTGGGCAGAACAGCCCCTCCCCACCTGCTGATTCAGGGAGAGGAAGACAGCAGGTGGCCTGGTGGCCACTTTCAACCTCCAGGCCAATGGGACCACTGTTGTTTCCCTGATAGACACATCTCCCTTGGGAACTAAGACCATTAGACCATCAGAGCCCAAAATCATGGGGCCAGAAAGCTAAGGTTTCACTAGTGTGTGATTTTAGGTAATAGAGAAAGGAGCCTCTCCCACTTACTGGCTTCTGTTTCTGAACCTGTGGATATTAGCTGTGGGAGAAATAGCATCATTACAGAGCATTGGCTGCTATGGGTTGGATTCTGTCCCCCCACCCCCAGAAAAGATATGATGCAATCTTAGCCTCCTGCAAGTGTGAATGTGCACCCCCAGAAAAGATATGATGCAATCCTAGCCTCCTGCAAGTGTGAATGTGGCCTTATTGTCAAATGTGGTCAAGTTGACACAAGGTCAGTAGGCTGGGCCCTAATCCCATGTGACTGATGTCCTCATAGAAAAGAGGGACATTTGGACACAGAAGACATGCACAGAGGGAAGACCATGCGAAGAGACCACAGGAGAAGACCACATAGAGATTGGGAGATTGGGAATGTCCAGGGCTTCCAGAAGTGGAAGAGACAGGAAGGGTCCTTCCTTCCAGGTTTCAGAGGTAGTGTGGCCCTGCAGACACCTTGATTTTGGACATTTAACTTCCAGAACTGTGAGTGAGGAGATTTCAGTTGTTTCAAGCCACTAGGTTTGTGGTACTTGCTACAGCAGCGACAGAAGTCAGTGAGGCACCCAGCTCGTCCCAGGATGCTTGGAGCTTGTGACAGCATCACAGTGAGCAGGACAGGCAGACCCACGTTCAGAGTCAGGGCTTGTCCTGGGGACAGATCACTGCTCCTTCTGGGATGGAAGTGGTCCAATCTACTCCCTTGCCACCTCACGAGTGGCTGGTCCCCCAGGGAATGGCACCACAGAGGGTCCTTATAAGGAGAGAGGAAGCAGGAGGTCAGATAAGGATGTGATGGTGGAGGCAGATTCCTGACTGACGAGGGGCCACGAGCCAAGGAAAGTGGGGGGCCCCAGATGATGCAGAAGGTAAGGAAATGCTTCTCCCCAGAGCCTCCCGAAGGAACCAGCCCTGCCCACACCATGCTTTTATCCC
Organism: Balaenoptera ricei; assembly: GCF_028023285.1. Lineage (NCBI taxonomy): Eukaryota > Metazoa > Chordata > Mammalia > Artiodactyla > Balaenopteridae > Balaenoptera > Balaenoptera ricei. The sequence goes on from NC_082648.1 coordinate 104,787,825, forward strand.
AGTGAAACCTATTTTGGACATCTGACCTCCAGAACTGTAAAGAGAATAAATTTGTGTTGTTTCTTAAGCCACTAAGTTTGTGCTGATTTGTCACAACAACATAGTCAACTGACATACTTGTTTCATAGTTAAATTTTCAGTCTCTACCAGGACCCTGCAACAAGCCAGAGCTGTTTCTCAAAGAAGAACAGAAAAGGGCATGCATTGCCCAAAATCTGTATGTTCTGTGCTGGGATCCACGGTCTTGGCCTCAGAAACATTATGCACCATCCATCTTCCGGGACTTATGGTCCAAAGGGTCGAGCAGCTTACCTGATAGCCCAGACCAGCTACAGTGCCTTCTCCTATCTGGATCACTCGAAACAAGAGGTCTGTGGGTTACTCGGAAATGGGCCAGGGCAGCATGTGGAGGTGTATGTTGCCCCTGAAATCTAAAACCAGTCCAGCGGGTGTTGGAACTCTTTCTCATGGTTTCTCATGGTTGCAGTGAACAGGGTCAACAGAATGTCCATCCATTTGGAGGGGGTTTTCTGACACACCACAGACCACTGAATCCCTCAAACCTTCACCAACGTGGCAGCTTCCTGCAACTTCAGGAAATGCACGGACAGTGGTGGAGGCGGGTAGCAGGGATGCCAATCTTATGACGGAGCCCAGCCAGGTACTAACAGAGCCCAGGGGGAGAGGCGCACGGTTCAGGGAAGGATGACAGGGTTGGCTGGGACGAGAGGGAACACAAAAGCCTTCAAGACAGAGAGAACAGTTTGACAAACTTTGGAACCTCCTGACCCATCTCTGCCAACACGGAGCACCGAGTTTGGGGTGAAGAACAGGCTGCAGTACTGTCAAGTTTCAAAAGGACAGTGAGGAAGCAACTGAAGATTGATTTAGCTACTGGAGTGTTTGTCCCAGTTTTTGACTGAGAAATGTATGAGAACTCCTCCCTGACTTTGAAGATTTCCGAGAGGGGCAGCACACACCGCCTGCACGTGGCACCCAGCAGCTGAAGCCCCACCTCATCTCTCCTCTTTCAAGTCCTTGCTAACAAGGAGCCCTGCTTCCCCATCACGTTTTTCATTTTATACAAGTAAACATCCTTTAATTGAAACTCCTGGGCATTTAACATTATTTATAACTCTGCGAATTAAAAGCCTCATGGAACCCTGGTTCCATCTCATAACTGGTGATTCCCGGACTGCTCTCTAATTATTTGGGAGATGTTGTGTAGCATCACTAATTATAGGGTTGATTTAAAATGGAGCGATCGGAGTTGCCATTTCAAAGAGAGACGAAAGACAGGCATATTTGGACTTCAAAGTTTCCTCTCAAGAGGAGAACCGTCCAGGAAGCTTCAGAAGCCAAACTTCTAAGTTTCCTCAAAACCGGCAAGAGCGCTTGCATTGGAATTCTGCCATCTCGGCCTTGTAACCTGATCTAGCGTTGTCTCTGTTACTTATCTTCAGCAGCTCCCATGCAGAGACCCCTTCTTCCACACGTAAGGCCCCCTTCTCCCTGGAATTTGATGGAGACTGCTGCTCACAAGCTCTACTGTGAGTAAGAACAACATAAAAGTGCTGCTAAAATTCCATTCCCTTGGTGCCCCCCCACCCAGAACCTTCTGATCAATATGCCATCAGGCGGGGGTCAGAGAAACACCCCAGGCAAATCTGATGCACCCCCCTCAAGCATGGACTAGACCTCCTTTAAGTAACACTGGTTCAAAATAGCCCCTCATGTGTCTGTGCCACGTCTTTCCTGAGATGAGGGGCTGCCTCGGCCGCTGGGCACAGCCATTGTGCTGCAGGCATTGCTCAGCTCCACCTCGGGCTGAAAAGAGGCAGAAGGAGGGGAGATGAATGTTTGGAGACAGCAAGGCCTTGGATGAGAAGCCATGCGATTCCGTCAAGACCATGTGGTCTCAGCTTCATCTTCTGTGCCCCATTTGCAGACAGCTGTCTGTCTCCCGGACAGAGCTATTTGTGTCCCTGAAATGTACCCACAGGCGGTGGAGAAGCCCTCAGAGGTCCTGACCTCGGCCCCCTGACAACCTTCCTGTCAGCTCGCTCCACAGGACCTGCTTTCAGCACTGCTGCAGCTCCCCCCACCACCCCAACCCCCTGTTTGAAATCTCTGCTCCTTGATGCCTGCTGGTTCAGCACCCTGGAGAGCTGCCCCGGGTTTCAGGACTTGGCAGGGCTCTGGACTCGACACTGCGACACTGCTTCAGACAGGACCGGGGTGTTAACCTCTGGCTCGGCCCACAGCAAGTGAGAGACCCCCTTTCAGAAACTGGCACTGCGGCTGCCTGGCCTGAGTCCCTGCGTGGAGGGCGCCGCAGAACCTCCACCTCCCCCCGCTGCTTAAGGATAGGTGTTACAACGATAAAACTTTCAGAAAAACACATAAAAGAAAATCTTTGGGACCTTACACTAGGCAAAAACTTGACACCAAAAGCACGAGTCATAAAAGAAAAAGTGATAACTTGGACCTCATCCAATGTAAAAACTTTTGTTCTGTGGACAAACCTGTTATGAGGATGGAAAGGCGAGGTGAAGCCTGAGAGAAAATATCTGCAAACCACTTAGCATCTAGAACGTATTTAGCAGGAAGCCATCCTGCTGAGCCCTGGTGCCAGAGCCAGAGTGTATGTTCAGCTCCCGCAGGGCCCCTGACACACCATCCCAGCAAATGTGGGGTTCTGACCCCCTGCCTCATCAACCAAGGATGGGGTGGGGCTCAGTCCCCCTTGATCCCCTGGCCACATCCCAGTGACAGTGGACACCTCCTCCCATTATCTCATCACCATGGACACCAAGTGGGCACCATCACCATGACAGGGGGAAGCTGAGGGCTGGCTCACACCATTGTGTCAGGATTGGAACTTGCTGACACCAGGAATGGGGAGGGGAGGGCTTACCAGCCCCAACACATGCACACTTACGCTTTCTCATTGGGTTGGGGTGGCAATGTCCCTCTGCCCCTGTCCCCTGCAGGGGAGTCAGATCACCAGCTGGCTCCACTGGGTGGGGTTGGGGATGGGTGGGGTGGAGGGTGAGCTCTCCTTCAACCCCACAGAAACTACGGTGTGTGTGTGTGGGGGGGGGTTCCCTTGCTAACAGCTTTTATGTGAAGTTTTGTCACATGCTTTTTTGATCCCAGTAATATAATAAATGATTTTTCTTCATTGACTAATAATTCAGTACATTACTTTAATTGATTTTCAAACATTAAACACTTTGCATTTCCAAGATAAATTCTACTTGATTGTGGGTACCGTGTGCCCTTGCAAAGAATGTGTATTCTGCTATTGGTGGTGAAGTACTCTAAAGATGTCCGTTAGATTCAGTTGGTTGATGGTTTTCCATTCTCCTAGATACTCATTTACTTCTGGTTCATCATTTCTATCTACTGAGAGAGGGGTATTGAAGTCTCCAACTGCAGGTGTGGATTGTCTATTTCTCCTTTCAGTTCTATCTGGTTTTACTTTATGCATTTTTTAACCACTTTTGTTGGGTGCATACACATTTATGGTTGTTATGTCTTTTTGGTGAGTTGATACTTTATGATTATGTTATGTTCTTCTTTATGCCGGGTATTTTTCTTTGTTATAAAATCTAATTTATCTGATATTAAAATAGCCACTTAATACAGAATGTTAAAACCTTAGTAGTGCTCTGGTCCATTTACTTCCATCCCTTTATGTTGTTATTATCTCATTATTGCATCTATGTACATAGAAACCCTACCGGACAATGAATGGTACAATTTTGCTTTCAACTGTCAAGCATATTTTAAAGGACTCAATAGGAAAACAGTCTATTGTATCTTCTCAATTATTTACCATTTCTGTTGCTATTTCTTTATTCCTGATTTTTCAAGTTTCCTTCTTGTATCATTGCCCTTCTGTCTGAAGAAATTCTCTATAAATTCTTTTAAAGCAGGTCTGCCAGAAATGAATTTTCAGTTTTCCTTCATTGGAGAATGGTTTTATATGACCTTATTCTTGAAGGATATTTTCACTATATTTAAAATTTTGGATTGACAGCACTTTAAAATGCTTTCAGCTCTTTAAAAATGTTTCACTTCCTTCTAGCCTCCATAATTTATAATGAGGAAGCTTCAGTGAGAAAAAAACTGTTGTTACCCTATAAGTAATGGATGAATTTTCTTTAGATGCTATCAATATTTGTTTTTGTCCTTACATTTCAATAGTTGCATTATGATGTGTATGGTTGTAGATTTCATTTCTAAAATCTTTTTTCCTCTCTCTTTTTCACATTGGATAATTTTATTATCTATTTTCTTAATCATCTCCAGTCTGCAACTGAGACTAATGAGTATTTAATTTTAGTTATTACACATTTCAGTTGTAAAAATCATTATTTGATTCTTCTTTATATCTCCTATTTCTTTGCTGAAATTATCTTTGTCTTTCCATTTGTTTCATGAATGCTTACCCTTACTTGTTGGAGCATACTTATAATAGCTCCTTTATTATTTGTTAGATATTTCCAACATCTGCTTCATGTTGGTGTCACCGTCTGATATTTATTCCCAGGTAATTTTGGATTATATCCTGGATGTTGTACATATTTCATTGTGATACCTTGGGTCTTATTTAAATCCTATAAAGAATGTTATTTTTGTTTTAGTGGGCAGTTGGCCCAGTTGAAGTTCAGGTCTCCAGTCCCAACAGGCCTTTACTGAGCTGTGACTTGAGGATCAATTTAGTTTTCAAAAATTTGCAGAGCTTTTCAATCTACCCTAAGTCTGGTGTTTTGGGGGTAGTCTATTCTGTAGTTCAGTTCTCAACATCTATGTGTACTGTCTGCAATCAGATACACACACGCACATCTCGGGGATGAGCCCAGAAGTTCATACACAGCTCTAAGAGGTCACTTTCCCAAACTCCTCCCTCCTCACAACCTCCTTGGTGTTTCCAATTCCCGCCTTGCTCCTCTGACCAGTCATCCCATTCTGCCACACATTCCTGCAACTGTACCCACATATTGAGGCAAGCAGAACATAGAAAGAGAAAAAGCAAAAGAATTTTGCCCCACCCTCTTAAGACCACAGCTTCTTCGGTAGGAGAGGAAGTTTCCTTCCCTTGGGCTGTTGGCTGCTGTGGGCTCCACAGCAGCTGCTCTGTTGCCACCGTGGGATTGCTGGGGACCAGGACATGAGAGAACAGAGGAGAGAAAAAAGCAAAACAAGCAGTTTTCACTACCCTCTCTGAGCCTGAGGTGTTACCTGGCCTCTTTCTTAAGCTGAGACTAGAGAGTGTCCCTGGGCTCTGTCTACACGCACAGCTCAGGGTTACAGGCTGTACTGAGTCCAGGCTGCAGGAATACAGAGTGTGGCAGAGGGACTCACTCCCTGTAGGTGGTACTTGGGATTCTGACCTTTCCCCCCACCCCAGTCTTCCCACTGCTATTTACTTTTCTGAATCCTCAAACAGCAGGTCCAAGCATTCTGTTCAGGTCCTTCAGCACCTTCAGTGGAAGAGATGGAATGGAGTGTGCTTACGCCATCTTACCTGGAACCAGAGCAGTCACAGCTTGTTTTATTTTCTGATGTTACTCTATGATAATGGGATGTAGTGTGTATTACATACACGTGCATGCACCCACACACACGCTGACTTCAAGGTTTCAGTCAAGTCTGCTAAAGAGCTAACGTCTGGGAGGAATGATCTTAGGATGAGTCAAGAAAGATGTCTGTATTCCTTTAGACAGCTCATGTGAAACATTGCGACATTCCCCAGAACTAAGTCATTTCACAGCCAGAGTTAAAATATAAACCTGAAAATCCCCAGTTGTAAAGTCTATGGCCAAATCTAAGCACACTAGACCATACAAGTTGTTAGCTAAGTAACTGAAAAGTGTTTTTGCTTCAATATAGAGCTGATTAGATCCAAGTCCAGAGCCTTATTTCCTTTTTACCAATTCAATTCACCAAAACCTTATGGAATGAAAGAACAGTGTCAGACACTCCTTGAATTGGATGGTTCTGACCAGCTAACCTTTTTTTAAATTTTTTATTCACTTTTTTTAAAACATCTTTATTGGAGTATAATTGCTTTACAATGTTGTGTTAGTTTCTGCTGTATAACAAAGTGAATCAGCTATATGTATACCTATATCCCCTTCCTCTTGCATCTCCCTCCCACCCTCCCTATCCTATCCCTCTAGGTGGTCACAAAGCACTGAGCTAACTTTGAAGTCCCAGCTTTCCATGTGTCAAAGCACTCCTGCGTTGAGAGGTGCCACCCAAGCATTCAACGTTGAAATGTGAAGACAGAGAAAAAGGAGAGAACAGGGCATCACCTGTGTGGAGCGCTCTTTGAAGCTGGTCCAGTCAAAGCCTCCTTTTCTCCTCTTGGGCTCAGCTCGTCATTTCCAGCACACCGCGTCGACTTTGGTGTAACATAGCGTGTTAAAAGCGCCTGTCAAGTGAAATCTGGATTTTTTTCAAATCAGTTTACATCACGTTCAGGTTCCATGACAAGTTTTATAATTAAATTTCAATGACTCCTACCAGGTCAGGTGTGCCTTAAACTCTTTTCACAGATGTGCTTTCACACACACAAGAGCAATGTGATTTTAATGCTGACACCTCTTTGGATGAATGGGTGATGTTTACAAAGGGAAACTCCTGGTTCTCTAATTTGTCAGTATAGGCTAAATGGGAGAAAGAAGAGGAATAATGTGTGAGGATTTGTTTCATTTGTTTGTCAAATATTAACTGGACGTTTAAGTGGTCCCTGGCTCCCCTGGGTACTGGGTCTGCACGTGGTAGATAGTATTTTCATAGACTACAACATAGCTACGCCAAAATGCAGCATCCTTCATCTTTAATCAAATGAGCTTGACTTCTACGTGAAGCTCCCACTCCACCACACTGACATGGAAATCTTAGTCTGAACTCCAAATTAGGAGTTTGGGATTAAAATATACACACTACTATATATAAAATAGATAACCAACAAGGACCTACTGTATAGTGCAGGGAACAATACTCAATACCTTGTAATAACCTATAATGGAAGAGAATGTAAAAAAAGAATATATGTATTTATATATATGTATAACTGAATCACTTTACTGTACACCAGAAATTAATACAGCATTGTAAATCAACTATACTCTAATAAAAAATTTTTTAAAAATCAACTATATTTCAATAAAAATATTTTAAAAATTAAAAAAATAAAAATTAAAAAAAAAGAAATCTCAGCCTGGACAATTTAAGGTACTCTCAATCACACTGGGATGCCTCATGATTATTTCAACTGGAAACATACAGAGCTGTGGCCCCCTCCCCACTCCTTGGTGATATCTCAGTTCAAGAGAACTGTTGAAAGCATCCTCCCTCCACTCAGCTTGGGCGAACGGTGACAACAGACCTCCGTGGCCTACAGTTTGTAGGACCCATGTGCACCTGCCAGGAGCATCCTTTGCCACGACCAGAGATCTTCTTCCACTCTTCCCACTTTTTACCCCAAGGGCAATGTTGAATGTTACCCCACTCCAGCTGGAATTGCAGGAGACGAGGCATCTCCGCCCAAACCCCTCCGGCCACCACGCACACCTGGGGTCGGCCTCTGCACCGGTCACACCTGAGTCTCTGGGAAAGCATGGTCCCTGCTCAGGCTTCCCCTGGACACAGGGGAAGACCCGCCCCTTCAGCATCTCCCATGGGGTTTCCAGCCTTACCTGCCTCTCCAGCCTCCTCAGAGACCCACCAGTGACTGACTCCGTTGCTCGACTGTTTCACCTCGAGAATGGCCAACCTCCAAAACATGTTGCCAGTTACTGTTTAGAACACACACTTCATGCTCTGATTGTTCAAGGTCGTAGGTTTTAGGGACCTCGAACAACTGTCCTTAACTTTAAAACCAACCTCTTGCTTGTTTGTGGCCCTGGCTGTCAAGACTGATAGATGTCTTTCGTGAGAGGAGCACGTAACATAAGAGCGACCCTCTTAGCAAGTTTTAAGTATGTAACTCAGTATTATTCACTACAGGGTCTATTGGACAGTGGATCTCCAGAAATAATTCATCCTGCATAACTTGCACTTGTACTCTTTGATTGACACAGAAATTTTTAAAAATAAAGGGGCAGGAGGAAATTTTTGGGGGTGATGGATAAGTTAATGGCCTTGACTGTGGTGATGGGTTAATGGCTGTATACTTATCTCCAAACTCCTAAAGTTCTACATCAAATATGTACAGTTTTTCTGTGCATCAATCATATCTCAACAAAGTGATTTTAAAAAGAAAAAGACTGATATATCTGATATGTATTTCCAAAACTTACTGTGAGGGAAAAAAGTTCAATATCAGACTCTGTTTCTGTATATAATCAGCTTCTGAAGCAATAGCTTTAGTGGTAGAAGGGCACTTTCTATTTCTTCAGATGGAAAGGCTAAGAATGAAAAGCCATTGACAAATATGTTAAGATGGAGACAAATCCTTCAAGAATATCACAGTCCATTGAGGAAGCATGTTAATTAGGGTCGGTTGAACAGTAGCAACAATAGACCTCCCAGATATCAATGGCTTAGGGATGAAAAACAGTTTTTGAAACCAGTTAACAGTCCTGGGCTCATGTTCAGATCCATGGGAAGCTCTCCTCAGGGATCCTGGCTGGCGGCCCCTCTGCCAGCCCAGCATGGGGCTTCCAAAGTTTTCCTGACAACACCACTCCCCAGAGGTGGAGGGAGGGTGTTCTGGCCAGAACTGGAAATGCCACACATAACCTTCGTTCATATTCCATTGACTGTAGCTCAGTCAGGCTATGGTTTCCATCTGCAAAGGAATCTGGGCATGTGGGGCCACTGGGTGCCCAGGAAGGGAAGTACAGGGGTGCTGGTGAACATCATTGCCAGGGGGTCCCTTTTGGGTCACCAAATATCCAACTGCCCCTGTCATCACATAGAGAATACACTCCTCCCCCCACCACGGAGACATGGAATGTCCTATTTTGCTCCTTCATCCAGCTCAAAGCCCTGAATGGCTAGAGGATGCTCAGGCCCATTCTTCCGGTCCAGATGTGGCTCCTCTTGGTTCCACCTCCTAGAAAGTATGAAGAAAAAAGGGCTCTCTTCTCTCCCTCTGGACACACACACCCAACCTAGGATGGCGGTGCAGGGCAAGGAGACCCATGCACAGTCGGCTCTGGCCCACAGCAATGACACACTGACGGGAAGGACGTGGGAGGTCCTCTGCACACAGTGGGCAATGTCAGGACTGGACACCGGGTTTGCTTTCCAGGGAGGGTGGGGGGCTCCTCTGTCCCTCGTTTCCATGGCCCCTGTTCTCACACACTAGATGGCTCTCTGTTGGCCACTGTCCATGGCCATGTCCAAGCATGTCTCCCTGGGGCACCACACAGCTTTTCCAGATGAATTCCTACAGGTCCACGTTCAGCAGCCCCAAGGCCATGCAAATGCCTATGAGGTAAAAGCCTTCTGTAGCTCCAGTGTGTGGCTTCTTTACCAGTAACACGCAATGGGTTTAGCAAAATTGGAAACATCATTTCCACGTGCCAATAACCCTACCAAGAGTTCTGCTTTTCCCAGATATCATTTACAAACCTCCATTATTTCTTCGTTTCTCTGTCCCCAAATCTTTCTCGCTCTGTCAATTTAACGGCAGCTTCCTTGAGGCTACTAGGGGGGAAAAGAAGTTTTGGTAAATAGACAGTAACCTTAATCTGTTCTTTGCTGCCTGGTTAAATTCTTCTGTTTAATTGGGAAGTCTTAATGGGATTTTGAAGCTCAATGCCTTTTCAATCTTATCTCCTACTGTTTGGGATCCAGAAGTGCTTTTCCAAACCAAACTTGTGGATTCTCTCTGTTTTCTCTAATTTTTATTTGCAGACTAAATAAGTTAATGCCTGAGTTTATCTCTTTCTTAAAAATCTTTGCTGTAAGTGACAAGGAGTCACCAACACATACTCCTGTTTTGGTCCTTCTCCATACAGGTGCGGGTCTCCATCCTTCCTGAGGGGTATTTATTTCCTTACTGCTTGCTACCCTCATAAGAGCCAAGGCTGCAGCACCCCACCTCCACAAACCAATTTCTGTAATAATTAGGGTATGTTAGGAAGAAATCAGAAATAGACCCCCACATTTTAATGCCTTAGAAAAACAAGAAAATTATTTCATTTGCCATTAACACATGGACCAGTGCTCAGGACGGCAACTCAACCCTCCTGCACACAGCCCTTAAGGTATCCGGGCAGACAATGGTTTTCAGGGTTGTCCTGTCATTGCTGGAGGAGAAGAAGATCAGGAAAGGGCACGAGGGGTGTTTTTATGGGTCAGGCTGGGCAGTGACCTATGTCATTTCCACTGGCCATCCATTGAGTTGGATCAAGTCACACAGTGAAAATGTCCAGATCCCAATTCCAATTCATTCAGGGGTGGGTGGGGGATGGAGGGGGTGTGTTTTCACCACCAAGCGAATCTCTGGACACCAACTGGGTGCCCTACAATTCACTAGGTTCTGACACCATCTACCTGGAGATCCCACAGGTTAAGGGCTCAGTCCTCCAAGACTGCCCCCACCCCCTGCAGGTGGCCGTCATAAGCCCAGATTGACACCTGAACTTCTGACTGTCTGGTTGTCAGCTGTAAATTCCCAAGATGCCCTCCTTGGGTGGGATTAATTCACTAGAGCTGCTCACAGAACTCAGGAAACCCACTTACTCATTAGATCACAGGTTTCCTATGAAAGGATATAACTCAGGAACAGCCAGATGGAAGAGGTGCAGAGGTGCACAGGACAAGGTGTGGGGGAAGGATGCTTCCACGCCCTCCCAGGGCTCAACCCTCCCCACAGCTCCATGTGTTCACCAGCCTGGAAGCTCTCTGAACCCTGTCCCTTTGGGTTTTTATGATGGCTTTACTACACAGGTATAATTGATTACATCATTAGCCATTGGTGGTTGAACTCAATCTCCAGCCCCTCTCCTCTCCCTGGAGTCAGGGGTTGGGATGGGGGATCTGAAAGTTCCAACCCTCTAATCACATGCTTGACTCTCCTGGCAACCAGCCCCCCCCCCTAAGATGAGGTCCAAAAGTCACCTTGTGAATGTAGCAAATGATACTTTTGTCGCTCTCATCACTTAGGAAATTCCAACAGTTTGGGGAGCTTTGTGCCAGAAATGGGGTCAAAGGCCAAACATATTTCTTATTATAAATCACAAGATCACACATAGCCATGCCTGACAGAAGGGATCCTGAGAAGTGCAGTTTAGTGCATGCCCAAGAAAATGCAGAAATTGATTTTCCCAACAGTTTACAGCTTGCGCTGCAGAGAGGCTGCTATGGAAACAATGAGAAGGTCCTGATACACTGAAGGCATGTGCACATGGAGAAGAGAGCACAGCAGGACCAGGACGTCCGGAAAACTTTGGGTGGAAGGTGAGGTCTGGGTTGCTACTTGGGTGATGGGTGAGATGTTGCGGGCAGGTGGGTGGGGAAGGAAAATGAGGCAGAGGGAACACGTGGGTTAAACCAGGGCTTGCAAGACCATGAGTGAGAGAGGTACAATGAGGCTGGAAGGGCTGGGATGCGGGTGGGTGGATGGAGGATGGCAGGTGTCCTCTGGAGGATTTGGGGGAGGGCTAATGTGGATTCCCAGGGACAGCAGTCCGTCAAGCAGATGGTTCTCAACTTGAAACGAAACAGGGTCAAAATTATACCCTATTCCTCACAACTCAGACCCCAGTAACTAAAATTTAGGATAACGCAGTTGGGCTAGGATGAGAGGAAGATGATACATGAGTCTTTGGTCCAGTGCTCTTCTGTGAAGGGCTCAATACTTTGTCCTGTTAAAGGGTCAGGCTGTGTGTCCCTGCCCGAGACAGAATCTTGGCTCCCTGATCACTTCGAATGGTTGGGTTTTGTCAGAAAAGAGGGACTTGAGAGTAGAAACGGTACAAGAAATGGACTTTTAACAACATGATTTTGAAAAACGAAAATGGGGTTGACTTAACCAAAACTCTAATGATCAGTGAAACAGATAAGATGGGAAATATGATGCGTGGAGAGGTGCTGTTTGGCCAATTGGACAAGTCTGCTATCACCCTTCGAGGCTGCCTGCCTTCCTGGGGTAGGCTGACCCCTTGATCCCCACCCCAGGCTGACCTCAAGAACTCTCCTGGGTTCCCTCAGGGATCAGGGCTTCAGAACATCATAGCACTCCTCTGAGTGGACCCTGAGGGTCTTTCTACAGGCCTTCTTCTATCATTAAAGTTCTGGCATCAAAAAAAAAAAAAAAAAGAAGAAGAAGAAGAAGAAGAAACAAATATAAGGAAAAGATAGGCATCCTTCCCCAGATAATCCCTCGCAGGGAATTATGGTGAGTCTATAATTCATTGAAAATCTTTCCATGTCACAAAGACATCGGGGATCACCCCATCTATCTTTAGAAACAATTCAAAAATGGAATAAAACCATTTAAAAGAGAGATTATGAGACAACAAGAGAAAACAATGGAAAACAAATAAAAAACCTTTTAGAAATAACAGCTCTATTAGGAGCAGTAACATTTTGGGAAGCTGACTGCAATCAGATGGGAGATATGTCATAGGTACAAAGACAAAACAATGCATAATTGGTAATTTATAAGAATAAAACAGAAAATGTATGCAAACATGTAAAAAAAGACACTTTCCTGAAGAAATGGAACACTTGAACGTGCCGATCAAAACACGGGGAGGGGGAAGGGTAAGCTGGGACGAAGTGAGAGAGTGGCATGGACATATATACACTACCAAATGTAAAACAGATAGCTAGTGGGAAGCAGCCGCATCGCATGGGGGAGATCAGCTCAGCGCTTTGTGATCACCTAGAGGGATGGGATAGGGAGGGTGGGAGGGAGATGCAAGAGGGAGGGAGGGGATATGGGGATATATGTATACATACAGCTGATTCACTTTGTTATACAGCGGAAACTAACACAACATTGTAAAGCAATTATACTCCAATAAAGATGTTAAAATAAAAGTTAACTAACAATTACAAAGATAAGAAAGAAACATAAAAAACAAAACAAAACAAAACAAAAACAGGATGTAACAGCCTGAGGGGGGAAAATGATAGCAGAAGATCAGCGCTGAACCCGTGCCCCAAAGGAGACGCGAGTGTCCAGGGCATCACGTGGAGGTCTCTGAGTTGGTGGAGGGGTCAGGCTGACCACAGATGTCCTCAAAGCAACAACCAAGGAAAAATTTAAAAGAGTAGGACAGTGTCTACAAAGTTCTGAAGGAAAGAGGGCAAGCAGTCCTTCTAATAAAAAGATAAGAGATAGACATTCCATGTGCAAAAATCCAGAAACAAGAACTCAAAACTTTTCCTGGGGAAAAAAAAATCCATCTCACCAAGATATGAATCTAAATAAACACAAATGGAGACTCCAGAGTCGAACTGAGGATGAACTATTAAGTATTAAACTAAATCAAAATAACTGTGGGAGCTGTGGGCTGGATTCCAACCAGGAGGGATGGTTATCAGTACAAACAAAATAAAATAATTGCATAATAGAAATACGAGCGAAGTGTAATTGTGCTCATTCTTTTACTTTGATGGCAGAGAGTAATTACTACCATATAAATTTCAAACCCATACGTAAAAATACACAATGATTGTTTTTCAACAGGGTGTTCTTTCAATGGGGGAAAGAACGGTCTCGTCAACAGATGGTGCTGAGACTACTGGACAGCCACAGGCAAGAATAAAGTTGAACCTCTAATTCATACTGTATACAAACATTAACTAAAAATGAATCATAGATCTAAATGTAAGAGCTCAAATTATAAAATTATTAGAGGAAAACATAAGTGTAAATCTTTGTGATCTTTGCTTAGGGAATGGTTTCTTGGATATGACTCCAAAAGCATAAGCAATGAAACAAAAAAAATAGGTAAGTTGTTCTTTATCAAAATTTAAAATTTTTATACCTCAAATAATACTGTCAAGAAAGCGAAAATGTCCTTAGAATGGGAGAAAATATTTGCAAATTATATATCTGATAATGGACTTGTATGCAAAATAGATAAAGAACTATTACAACTCCTATATATGTTATTTTAAAATAGTCAAAGGGTGTAAATAGACATTTCTTTAATGAAGATATACAAATAGCCAATAAGCACATGAAAAGATAATAAATATCATTAGATATTAGGGAAATGCGAATCAAAACCACAATGAGATAACACTTCATACCCACAAGGAAGGCTATTATTAAAAAGATAAACATTAACAAGGGTTGGTGAAGATGTAGAGAAATAGGAACCCTCCTGTATTATGAGCAGGAATGTAAAATGGTGCAGACACTGGAAAACAGTTTGGCTGTTTCTCAAAATATTAAACATAGAATTACCACATGATCCAGCAATTCCTCTCTCTCTCTCTCTCTCTCTCTCTCTCTCTCTCTCTCTCTATATATATATATATATATATATATATATATATATATATATCCATCCAAGAGGAATGAAAACACACATCCACATGAAAACTTGTACACAAATGTTCACAACAGAATTATTCATAATGACAAAAGGTGAAAATATCCCAAGCTTCCATCAACTGATGGGTGGTTAAACAAAATGTGGTGTATTCATACAATGGATACTATTTGGCCATAAAAATAATGAAGTAATGACACAAGTTGGCTGAACCTTGAAAATATTACCCTAAGTAAAAGAAACTAGTCACAAAAGACCACATATTTGTATGATTTCATTTATATCAGATGTCCAGAATAAGCAAATCTGTAGAGACAGAAAATACATTTGTGGTCATCAGGAGCTGGGACTGGCGGCAACGGAGGATAAAACAGAGTTACTAGGTGCAGGGCTCTCTCTGAGGTGACGGGAATGTCCTAAAATTAGATGATGGTGAAGTCTCTGCTGCTTTGTGGATATAGTAAAACCATTGATTTGTACACTCTAAATGAATGCTTTTTATGGCATGTCAATTATATCTCAATTTAAGCTGTGATAAAATTCTCGATAACTCTAATATCCTAACACATTTAGTAGTCATTTTATACTAAAATGTGTACACATTTTTGAAACTCTCATGAATAAATCTTTTTTTTTTTAAACATCTTTATTGGAGTATAATTGCTTTACAGTGGTGTGTTAGTTTCTGCTTTATAACAAAGTGAATCAGTTATACATATACATATGTCCCCATATCTCTTCCCTCTTGCATCTCCGTCCCTCCCACCCTCCCTATCCCACCCCTCTAGGTGGTCACAAAGCACCGACCTGATCTCCCTGTGCTATGCGGCTGCTTCCCACTAGCTATCTATTTTACGTTTGGTAGTATGTATATGTCCATGCCACTCTCTCACTTTGTCCCAGCTTACCCTTCCCCCTCCCCGTATCCTCAAGTCCATTCTCTACTAGGTCTGTGTCTTTATTCCCGTCTTGCCCCTAGGTTCTTCATAAGCTTTTTTTTTTTTTTAGATTCCATATATATGTGTTAGCATATGGTATTTGTTTTTCTCTTTCTGACTTACTTCACTCTGTATGACAGACTCTATTGAGTTATTTGTAATAAATCTTTTTTGAAATTTAAAATTTTCATCAACTGGACTTCCCTTCCATTAATTCATATCTAATATGTATACTGCTTATTGTATGCTCAGCACTATTTGAAGCACCTCCATATATTAATATTAATTTTTTTTACTTCCCACAACCATGAGGAATATACTATTATTATCTCCATTTTACAGAGGAGGAAACTTGGGAAGACTTACTTGTTCATCTGGAGGTAAGTGGTAGCAGCAGAATCTGAGCACAGTCTGTCTTACTCCAAGCCTGTACTCTTAACCCTGACTCCACACTTCTTCTCCAAGTAAAATAGGTCTTTTATTAAAAACTGATGGGTCAGAGCCATTTTCATTTCATGAGCCCATTTCATCTGGCTTATGCATTTACCTGCCAGTCTATCAATGCATCCTTCCATCTTTATATATTCATAGAGATAAGTCTAGAATAACCTTCTCCAAATATTATCTGTGGTTATTTCTGGGTTCTGAGAATTGTGGAATCTTTACTTTTTCTTCTGTCAGCTCTGAGTCACTTGATGCTCTTATAGTAAGCTTGTGTCATTTTTACAACAAATTTTTTAAAATCACTGCCCTTTTAAGATGGAGAGACCAGTGGAAAGATGGGCAGACATAAAAATAGTTATGCAGATGGATGAATATTAGATATAGAAGATAGATATAGGTAGATAATAGAGTTAGAGATAGGTAGATGGATAGATAGATCTAAATAGAAAGATTAGATAGATAGATAATAGAGATAGAGATCAATTGATTGATTTATTGATAGATAGGTAGATAATAGATAGATAGATAGATAGATAGATATAGATAGATAGATAGAGAAGAAGGAGGGAGGTGAGATACCATTAGAAGCAGATGGATTCTGACCCAATCACAGATCTCCGGACTCAGAACCTGGGCTGAGAATCAGATGCTTCAGAGCTCTCCTGGATGAGTCCAGCCGAGCGGGTCAGCTGATCACTATTTGGGAACCACTGATATATCAGATCATGCAGGGGACTGGGTGTCTGGAGACCAGGGTGTTGGTTTTAACCTAGTACTCTGTAAGGATAAGACACTTCTCAATGAGCTTCAGTTCTGGGACCATCATCAACCATTGTGTGTTGGGAATTAGGCTTCTTGTCAATTTATGAGTCTTCCCTGACTCAGGGAGGGGTGTGACAACCACAACTGTATGTGACAGATGTTCTAAACTCTTAACCTCTGCTTTTCTCTCTAGCTTTGTTTTTAATGACTCTTTCATTAGTGCTTTATTTCTGAACAACCCCAAGCACTTCACTTCCATTGCTTCATTGATGACGTCATACTCTCCATCTATTTCCCCATCATTTCTCTTGACAGTTGATGACAGTATTTCCTTCTGTAGTTGTGTAAGTTTATTTAGTTTAATTTTTATTTTACATTGGACTATAGTTGATTTACAATGTTGTGTTAGTTTCATGTGTACAGCAAAGTGATTCAGCTATACATATATCTATTCTTTTTCAAATTCTTTTCCCTTTTAGGTTATTACAGAATACTGAGCAGAGTTCCCTGTGCTATACAGTAGGTCCTTGTTGGCTGTCTATTTTATATATAGTAGTGTATATATGTTAATCCCAAACTCCCAATTTATCCCTCCCCCCCCCCCCAAGCTTTCCCTTTTGGTAACCATAAGTTTGTTTTCTAAGTCTGTGAGTCTGTTTCTGTTTTGTAAATAATTTCATTTGTATCATTTTTTTAAGATTCTACATATAATTGATATCATATTATATTTGACTTACTTCACTTAGTATGATAATCTCCAGGTCCATCCATGTTGCTGCAAATGGCATTATTTCATTCTTTTTAATGGCTGAGTAATATTCCATTGTATATATGTACCATATCTTCTTTATTCATTCATCTGTTGATGGATACTTAGGTTGCTTCCATGGCTTGGCTATTGTAAAGAGTGCTGCAGTGAACATTGGGGTGCATGTGTACTTTTGAACCATGGTTTTCTCCAAATATATGCCCAGGAGTGGGACTGCAGGGTCATATGGTAGCTCTGTTTTCAGTTTTTTAAGGAACCTCCATACTGTGCTCCACAGGGGTTGTACCAATTTACATTCCCACCAATACTGTAGGAGGGTTCCCTTTTCTCCAAACCCTCTCCAGCATTTATTGTTTGTAGATTTTTTGATGGTGGGCATTCTGACTGGTGTGAGATGATATCTAAGGCAGCTCAGTGTCAAAAAAAAAAAAAAGTAAACAACCCAATCAAAAAATGGGCAGAAGACCTAAATAGACATTTCTCCAAAGAAGACATACGAATGGCCAAGAGGCACATGAAAAGATGCTCAACATCACTAATTATTAGAGGAACGTAGTTGTGTAAGTTTAGTTTCATTTGCTTTACTTTGTAGATTCACACCCTCCCTCCAAGAACCCCAGCCTTTCCAGGAAATCTTTCACTTATGTATTTACCCATCCATTCACTTTTTCATTTTTCATTAATTCCAGGTGCATCATGGGCCAGTCGTGATTCTAGAGGCTGGGGACTGGAAGTACCCATCAGAACCCAATTCCTGGTTGCATGCGTGAACACAAGATGCTGTGAATGGGGGTCTTAGCAGTGGCAAAATAAACTAGGGGTCCTTAACACATCCATTCCATGGGCTTAGCGTGCCCGTGGAAACCTACAGTGGTTTCCAAGAACCTCAGAGTCCGGTTGGCGGTAGAGATGACGTTAACAAGCATGGAAGGAAAACAAACTTAACTTTTGCTCATTCATTCATTCATTCATTTACTAGTTGGCTGGTGAGCAGAGCTGAGCTCAGTGTCAGGAAGACAGAGCTAGGCAAGCACATCCCTGCTCTGTAGGAGCTCAGAGGCCATCTCTGGAGGCTGACCTGACAACCATCACACAAACTGGAGAGGGAGGAGGGATTACCTGAATCCACTGGGTCAGGGTCAGGGTTAGGGTTAGGTTTAGACAGATAACCAGGTGTTCAAGGAGTCATCATGGAAAGGATATTTCATGGAACAGAAACAGCATGTGTGAAAGCATGGAGGTCTGGGATTGCCGGGCAACCTGGGATTATAAACAGGTCAACAAAACGTGGGTAGGTGGACCCTGAGGCTGGGAGGGTGCAGGGTTGACTTCGCACAGAGGAGTGATAAGAACCTGAAGCCACAGCCAGAGCAGGTGCAGGACCTCACACGGGGCACCCCTGAGGTCAGACGTCCTTGTCTGGAGGCGCGTCAGGCAGAGAGACCAGATGGCAACTGTTGGCATTACTCCTGGTGACAGAGCCGGCACTCACAATGGCCTTGGGAGTTGGGAGGAGGGAAGAACACAGCCCAGAAGACGGGAGGTAGGTTGTGCGGGACGAGGCAGCTGAATGAGAAAGCAGGCCCCAGGGTTTCTGAATTCCCATTTGTGAGCACAGGTGCATGATGATTCCACAAACTGAACCGGGGGAAGCAGGAGGCAGGCAGTCAGGGGGTGGGGTGGTGGGACACCAGCAATGAGGCTCTATAGACCTCAACGTGGGTCAAACGTCTATAAGAAATTGAGCATAAATTGCTAGGAGTGCAAAGCAGGAAGACACAGACATCAGCTGAGGGTCAGCAAAGCAGCCGGGGTGGGGGGAGACCCGTCCTGTGACTTGGAGTCTTTAGAAAATGTCACAGCACTTTGAAGCTCAGCAGCGGCTCTGACCATGCCTCTCACAGCAAGAAGAACCCTGGGTGCTAATTTTTGGCAAGATCATGTCTAAGCGATATTCTCCTGGATTTGGGGCTCTGTTTTTTGTTTGTTTGTTTGTTTGTTTGTTTTAATTAACTCTTTCCTCACCAAAAAAAAAACCCCACAGTGCTAAAACCTAGAAACCTGAAATCAACATCCTTGCACTAACGATCTTGCTGTTCAAAATATCAAATGAGATAATACATAAAGTGAGCTACACCTGGAACACACTCAGTTTTCCTCCCACCCTGGGTCAGGAAGGTGATTTAACAGAAAGTGCATTTCTTTCTAGAAGCCCTAGGCTTCATCCTGAGGGGCTGGAGCATACCTGGGTCTGACTGCATCCAGCCTGGGCTCTGCATCACCCCTCCTTGGCATCCTGGCTTCAAACGCCCACATTTCATCCCTGCAGTTGCAATGTTATGGCAGAAATAACCATATTCTTGAAAAAGCACCGCGTTCAGCCATAAAGCCAGATAAATACGAGATTAAATTAAAAGTTCAGTGCTTGGTTTGGTCTTTAGGGCTAATTTACGTGCCCGGCCTCCCCCGCCCTTTGTAGCGTGGGGGCCATAATAGATGCCTCTCTCTGAAGGCACCCGCTCCCGTTTGATTTCGCTCGCCGAGTCATCGGCAGGGCCCCGGCCTGGACACCTTGACGGATGGCAGAACCGCCGCCCAGGCCCCGCGCACAGCGGCGCCGTCTAACTCAGCCGTAAAGATGCCTTCCGCCAGGTCCAAGTTCAGCCTCTTCTTAGATTAAGCAACTGCGGGAAAGAGATATTCTGTGATTTGGAAACTTTACTGTTATAGTTCTTCACGGGCCTGCCTCACTCATGGCCGATGCCAGGACTCCGAGGCCCAGCGTTGTGGCGTCACAAGAGATGCTTGTGTGGTTACACCAGTCTCCCAAGGCCATGGGGGCTCTGGTCTCCTCCCAAGAGTGGCAGGTAGCCCTCAATCAATCCCTTCTGCCATCTTGCATGATCTAGGGCTCTCTGAACACTTAGAAGGTTATTCTACATTACTGACTTGTTTCCACACCTCAAGCCTACTTTGAGGGTAGGTTTTCCAGATGTGCTTCCTTTAAATTACAAAAACAAGTAATAACAACAATGAAAACAGCCCACAGTGGTTTGCAGGCACCACACACCTGCCAGAAACTGCTCTGTTCTCTGTCTCCTTTACTCTCCCAGACACCCTGTGAGCTCTTGGTCCAGGGGTTCACATAAAGCTGACTTGCTCGGTCTTGCCAGGAAAGAAGGTAGTGGTGGCAATGGCTTTTGAACCCCAGCTCTCTGATTCCAAACTTGGCACTTCTTTTTTTAAACTTCAAATTGC
The DNA here is from genome assembly GCF_028023285.1 of Balaenoptera ricei. Taxonomy (NCBI): domain Eukaryota; kingdom Metazoa; phylum Chordata; class Mammalia; order Artiodactyla; family Balaenopteridae; genus Balaenoptera; species Balaenoptera ricei. The sequence continues at coordinate 104,808,479 of NC_082648.1, forward strand.
TGTATAACATATACACAAAAAAAGTACACACAGTGTAAGGGACCCCCTGTAAGAATTTTCGTAGACAGACCACCCATGTCAACAACATCCAGGTCAAAGAAACAGAAAATTGACAACATCTGAGAAGCGACCCTTTGGCCCTTCCAGGAACTGCCCCTACAAGGGCATCCATTGTCTTGACTTCTGACTCAGCACATGCCCTGTTTCTGAGTTTTATACAGTGTGAGGACGCAGGACATATGTTGTTAGTCTAGCTGGCTTCACTCCGGGCTACCCGTGCAGATTTTTCTGTGTTGTTGCCCTTGGGGCCTGGCTGTAGGTTGTTGCTTCTCACTGCTGTGCTGTACCCCATTGTACGGCTACATGATGTCTACTGAGGATGAGAGTGTGAGTGGTTTCCAGGTTTTATAATTGTCAAGAGCGCTGCTAAGAGCATGTGGGCCCATGTCTCATGGTGGAGACATGGATACATTTCTGGTGAGTGTGTACACGAGAGGGAGGCCGCCAGGTGATTGGAATGTGTGTGCAGCTGTAGTAGATGCGACCCGAGTTTCCAAGGTGGTCCCGATTACATGTGTGCCCTCAACCACTGCTCAACACCCGCTCCTAAGTTCCAGACCATCACGCCCAACCAGGAGCTCTCCCAACCACCCCTACCCCCAGCTCCATCTCCTGACTCTTGAATTTGAGCACCTCCCCAAACAGAAAGGAAAGAGGGTGCAGACTCCGGGAAAGCCAGAACATGACAGATACCAGTCATCCTGCATGTCGGGTCCTCCCTCGGTCACCTTTCCTCTCTGTGTGTGACTCTGATATTTAAATGAGGTCGCATTCCCTGAGCAGAGGCAAGAAAGTAGAAAGGCAGGACTTGGAAACAGAAAAATGCCACGCCCATTCTGAGACCTGCCGAGGGGACAATTCAAATCCTGTAACAGAGCCCCCCAAACCCTGTGGCAGAGAACAGCACACACAAACAATTTCCCACAGGTCTGAGTCATCCGGTCCTGGCTTGGCCTTTCGGGGGGCTCTGCCCCACATGTTCCCCATCCTCCAGGGGGGCCTGCAGCCCAGGATGCCCTCCTGACAGAGCAGAGGACCAAGGGCAGGCAGGTCCAGTTGGAAGCATCCTTCGAGGTCTGGAGGCCACGACAGAGGAGTCCTGTTGGCCGCTGCAGGTGTCCACCTGCTTGGTCTGCCCTCAGGGGAAGCATGGAGAGTGACTGACAGCGTGGGTACAGGGTGGGTGGGGGACAGAATCGGGGTCAATTTCTGAATATGTCACAAACCCTCAACTGGGAGGAAGGCAGGGGAAACTCTGTCCTCGTTTCCTGATGGAGCTGTGGCTGGAAGGGCACTTTGCTGAATGTGGAGTAAAGTAGAAAGAAGGGAGATCATTATTATAAGGGGGCATGGGATAAGTGTGCAGGAGGTTAGCAGGGGTCGCCTGGCTGGGACAAGCGATGCCCCACGGGGGAGGGAGATTCAGGCTGGGCAGGGAGCCGAGGGAGGGCATGTGGGAAGAAGCCAGTGCAGTACAGGGCTCCCCTCACCACAGGCATCCTTCTGTGACCCAGGATGCCGAGCACGTGGAGGGAAATGCATCTCCCATTAAAAACCACACACCTTCCTGGATTTGCATTCCTACACTGTGTTTCATCCCCCACATCAAAGTTCCTGGCTTGCCCTCTCTCTCTGATGGGGTTCAAATGGAGAAAATGTCATATCACCGTTTCCTTTCACATCTAATTATGGGAGTGGAGTGTAGAGATTGCCAGGCCTGAGAGCAAATTCCCCTCTGCCCACCTGCTCCCAAGGCTGCGCATCCGTGGGTGCCTGAGGGCAAATTCAAAGGCCAGCCAAGATCTCAGCAAGTGGTGACAGAGCACCAGGGGCCTGCACATCTATGTCAGCTTGTTAGGACTTCAGGAAGGCAACCTGGGGAGAAGTTTCACTTCCCACAACTTTCTTGGGAGAGAAGGGATGGCGTGTGGTGCTGTGTCATCACGCCCGGGGCCTGTGGACTGTGGGGCTCTGACAGTGCTCAGGGTGGGGCTGGACCCACCCTCATCCGTCCCAGCCTCACCCCCAGAAAGAAACAGGGGAAGGGGCTGCACACTTGTGGGAGCTCCTGGCACCTGTTTCTACTGGAGACTGTAACCTTTGTGTAAAAGCAAATACCTCTTTGATTTGGCTTGATCGGTCCCCTTTGCAAAGATGAGTCAGCAGTGGCCTGAGACGGTGAATTACCTGAAGGAGGGGATGCGGCTGGAGTGGAAGCAGGGATGTGACCCCGTCCAGGCAGATGGCTCATCTTTCACCAAAGGTGAAAGTAGTGATGTGGGGTCACGGTCAACGTTATCTAACATCCCTGTACTTTTGGAGGAGCGAAGAGACGCTGCTTAACTTTGGACTTTACTAAGCCTGAGAGTGGTATAATGTTAAGAATAACCATTGCAATTTTTTAAAAAATAAAATATATAACTTTTATTTTTTTATTTTTATTGTTTTTAATTTCTTTGTTTTGATGTGGACAATTTTCAAACTCTTTATTGAATTTGTTACAACATTGTTTCTGTTTTATGCTTTGGTTCCTTGGCTGTGTGGCATGTGGGATCCTAGCTCCCCAACCAGGGATCGAACCCACACCCCTTGCACTAGAAGGCAAAGTCTTAATCAGTGGACCAGCAGGGAAGTCCCTGTATAACTTTTAAATTGTAAACAGAAAGGAAGGAAATGAGACAATTCAATAAAACCAACGCAGAGAAAAGAGAAGATAAAATTAAGAAACTAAAGAAAACCATGGCAAACAGAAAGCATAGACTAGAAAGATAGACATGAATTCCAATAGTTCAATCATTTAAATTCATGCAAAAGGGTTGAACTCACAATGTAAAGTCCTAAGTAAAAAAACACACCCCAAAGCAGGCATCCACGTATGCTGTTCACAAGTGCCTGAAATGCACCTGAGACACTAAAAGGTCTACAGCGTGGACACAGAAATAAACCACTCCAGGCCAAACATAAAAATGAAAAATAAATCCCAGAATGAGCTAGAGTAACTATATTGATATCATATAAAACAAACCTTAAGGCTAAAACCATTATTATGAATAAAGAAGGCTGCTTGACAATGATTGAAGGACCAATTCAGGAGAATAAAACAATAAACCTGAATCACTATGCACTTCATAATATAGCCTTGAAATAGACACAGGAGATCTGCGTGGAGTTACAGGAAATTCTGAAACACACACACGCCCCATCATGGTTGATTTGAATGCATCACTAACTAGGTAACAGATCAAGCAGACTGAACATTCCTAAGGACACAGAAGAAGCCTGTTGTTCTACATAAAGTTTTATTGGAGCACGGCTGCCCTCATTTACATATGGTTGCCCATATGTAATGAAAAAGTGAAGTAGCCGTGACAGAGACCACATGGACAGGAGGCTGGAAATATTTCTGTCTGCCCTTTACAGTAAGAGTCTGCCAACCCCGACGCAGAATCTGGGAAGGGCGTAACGAGGGTGCCGATCAAAGTAAAGGACTGAGCCACACCTGCTCAGTCCTTTTACAGTCGAGTAAAAGTCATCTTCTCCAGGAGCCACGGAAGTTACAAACCTCAACCGTGTTCCCAGTCACTGGGAAGTCTCAAAACTACTAGGAGATCAGTATCACACAGATCATCTTGTCTGACGACAGTTTGATAAAAATGCATTTCTAAATGATTTGTGGGTGAAGGGAGATATACGAATGGAAAAGAGAACATATTCGAAGCTAAAAGGTAATGAAAGTGCTACTTATCACAACCTGTGTGGTGCTGTTACAGCAGGACTTGGGAGGAAATTTATACCTTCACGTGAACATTTTTGACAAGGGAAAAATGTTAAAATTACTGACTGCAATGTCCTCCTGAAAAAATTGAGGAAAAGAACAAGGTAAATCCAAAGAAGGTAGAAGGGGAAAATAACTTTACTGAATATGGAGATGTGAGTGGGCAGCAGGTCTTGGGCGTTATTACGTGGACACAGTGGGAAGTGTCTGGAGTCTGCAGGTGTGGCCTCTCCAGGCCCCAGCACTGATCTTGAGACAGAACAAGATACCCTGGGATATGCAGACCTCCAAGGGGTAAGGAGGGGACCTTCCTGTCATTTTACACAGGCAGGACTCTATATTCGAAAATCAGATGAATTCTGCATGCCATACAATGCCCTACTGTTGGGGGTTGAATTTTCTGTCCCAAAAATGTATGTTGAAGTCCTAACCCCAAGCACTGCTCAATGTGCCACATTTGGAAACAGCGTCTTTACAGAGGGAACCAAATTACAATGAGCTCATCAGGGTGAACCCTAATCCAATAGGACTGTGTCCTGATAAAAGGGGGAAATTCGGACACGGACAGGCACACACGGGGGATGACGGTGAGGATGGAGGATTGCAGGGATGCGTGTGTGAGCCAAAACACACCTACAATTGTCGGCAGCACTGGAATCTAGGAAGAGGCAGGAAAGGTCCTGAAGCCCTACAGGTTTCAGAGATCGTGGGGTCCTCCCGACACCTTGATTTTGTTTCTTTGTTGTTGTTGTTTTTTGGCTGTGTTGGGTCTTCATTGCTGCGTGCAGGTTTTCTCTAATTGTGGCGACCGGGGGCTACTCTTTGTTGAGGTGTGCAGGCTTCCCATTGCAGTGGCTTCTACTGTTGCGGAGCACGGGTTCTAGGCGGTGGGCTTCAGTAGTTGTGGCACATGGGCTCAGTAGTTGTGGCTTGCAGGCTCTAGAGCGCAGGCTCAGTAGTTGTGGCACACGGGCTTGGTTGCTCCGCGGCATGTGGGATCTTCCCGGTCCAGGGATCGAACCCATGTCCCCTGCATTGGCAGGTGGATTCCTAACCACTGGGCCACCAGGGAAGTCCCAACACCTTGATTTTAGACTTCTAGTGCCCAGAACTGTGGAACAAGACATTTTTGTTGTTCTAAGCCACCCATTCACTGCACTTTGTTTTGGCAGCCCTGGTGAACTAACACACCTGCTCACCCTAATATGTGATTGCCTGGCCCGGGTGGGGTGAGTGGGCCCTGTGGCCCTTCATGAGGCCCCTCCTTTCTGGAGTTTAGGACCATCTTTAGGGCCCACGATGGAGGACAAACTCATCCCTTCATGGCTTCTTCCCCGCTTTATTGCTCTCGGAATTTTAACATGATGCACACTGCACTCATTGCCCTGGTCTTTCTTCTTTCCAACTGTGATGTGAGCTCCACCAGGACTGTCTGTCTCCTCCCCACCTGAACCCCAGAACCTGAAGCAGGCCCACAACCAATGAGAGCCCCATAAACATTGGTGAATGAATGATAACAAGAATAAACAGGTACATATTTCAAACTCTCTTAAAAAAAAAAAAAAGAATACAATAATTATAAAGATCTCATGGCACAATAAATGTCCACAGTTAGCTAAGAGACTACATGACAAAAAAATAATGAGAAAGCCCTCCACGTAACAGATGGCTGCTACAAAACCATTGTCATTACTAAAAATCTGAAATGGCCTAAAAATAGACACAGAGAGAGGTGAGCAGACTAGAAGGAGATTCAGAAATAGAACACAATATTTTGAGGAATTTAATATAAAACCAAGAAAGTCCTTTAAGTCAGTGTAAAAATGATGGTTTATCATCCAGATAGAAGAAAATAAAGCTGAGCTCTCACTTCACACCATATACAAAAAAATAAATTAAACGAAAAAAGAAAGTCTTAGAATGAAATTTTGGAAACTGCATTTATACATTTTTAATGTTAGGGCACCAGTAATGCCTTTTCCCCCTAAATAAGAAGAAAGTGAATTCCACTGTGGAATAAAAAAGAGAGAGAAGAGACCTGTTAATTTGTTGTGTTGGGAGGTATGAAGAGACAGAGGTGCCCCGGTTTGCTCACATTTCAGTTCTTCCACTCTTGGCCCAAGATAGAATGTTCTTAGGAGCATATGGACTTTGGGCCATCAGACATGATGACTCAGGTCATAGCCTCCCCATAGGGATGGGTCATGGGGCGTCATCTCCCAGAACTGAGTGCCAGTGGTCACAGCGGGAAGGAGCTGGCCCACCCAGCACAGTCCTTCCTCTGCCCTTTTGGGATTTTTGTGCCCATTTGCTCTTGGCCAAGGGACAAGCTCAGAACTCCATCCAGGGGCACTCGCAGGTCACGTGGTCCCAACACAGTGATGTCCGTAGCCAGGTTCGACCCTTCTCTGAGTCCAGCAGAAGCATGGCTGCACTGCTCTGCTCCTCCTCCCCTGGACTGTTACATCAGACTCAGAGGACCCATCTTTCAGTGGCTTGTTTGAGAAGTGTGAGGATTTATTTACAATCGGCTCAATTCCTCTTCCTTTATAGGGAGAAAATATTGACAGTTCTACAAATCAATATCTTTTCCTTCCTAGTTTGTGTGGATCAGCACCAAATTATCTCGGTTCTGCGACACACACTTTGATAATGGACGCATACCACCCAGGCTCCAAGTATGTCAATGTGACCTTAGCTTTGATTTTCCAGTGGAAGGAAACCAGCATTATTCTGCAGAATAAATTTGCCATGTCTAGTCTCGTGTATTTCTTTACGTTCCTCACCCTTCACAGACCTATAAATCCACAAGCTGAATTTTTAAATTGTATTAACACAATTAAATGGGATATTTCTTAATGTGCTTGCAATATTTCCTTTTCACAGTCAAGTCTGCTAAAATACTTTTGGTAAAAAATGTTTCCATCATATAGAAAATTACTGTAAATAGTACAATGTAAACCCAACAACCCACCTTTCAGATTTGATTGATGCTATCATGTTACCATCAGGACTTCATGTCAAGGAGAAGAGTCCTATCAAATGCACCCTATTATCCCCACCCTTGTTGTGACTCAAGTTAGAGAGAGGTTCGGGATTCAGATGGCTGGAACAGAAATGACAGCTTTATTACACCTAAAAGCTGGGCTGGAGGAGCTGCCAGAGCAGGTGATCACGTACGTGGGTTTGCTGATGCTCCCTGGATTGGCTGCATTCTGTCCACACAATGGAATAGCATTTAGCCATGAAACAGAATGAAGCAGTGATACTTGCTACAACATGGATTAATCTTGAACACATTATACTAAGTAAAGAAGACAGTCACAAAAGGCCACATTTTATGTAACTCCATTTATATGAAATGTCCAGAATATGCAGATCTGCACAGTGAGTAGGTATAGTGGTCGTCAGGGGCTGGTGTCAGGAGAGAAGGCTGAGTGATGGCTAATGAGTACAAAGTTCTTTTGGAGGTGATGAAAATGCTCTAAAGAAGATAGCGGTGATGGTTACACACCTCTGGGAATATACTAAAATCCACTGAATTGTGGATTTTAAAGGAGTGATCTTTTTGTCATGTGAATTGTATCTCAATAAAGTTGTTATAGAAAAGGCTGTAACTACATTGTTCAAGCTAGCACATGTGCCCTTCAGAAGCAGAAATGTAAATACTGTGGCAGTTAAATGACTCCCATAAAACTGTATAGACACTTTAAGGTGATTCATACTGGAATAGATTATATGACTTTTGGCTTCTGGTAATGGTGAAGGACCTGATGCTGGACTAATCTTCCCATCAATGAATTTATTATAAACTTTAGACCAATTGTAAAGATAAATATCTAGATAATTATAAAGCCAACTGTTTTAAGACATTGGCAGAACTTGGACATGTTCAATGCTGGACAAAAAGGGAAACACAGAGTAATATCCAGATTTAACTGGATGGATATAAAAAGACTGTTTCTTTTATTCTCATAAATCCTTTAAAGAAATGAGCATTTAAAGCAAACACATAATGATGTATTTTGATGTTTATACCATATATGCAAGTAATATATACAACAACTAGAACACAATAGGTAAGCAGGCTGAATAGAAGGTTCCTGAATAATTTTAATTCAGATAAACTATGATAAATTAAAGATCAGTATTGCAATATCTGGAGAAAGCAGTGATAGAGAAAAAAAGAGACATGATAAAAAGCCAATTTAGGGCATAGTATAGAATACAAAAAAAAAAAAAAAAAACCTTGACTAAAGCAAAGAAAACAGGAAAGAGAGAACCAAGACGTAAAGAGCAGGGGGAGGTAGAAAACAAATAGCAAGATGGTGCACACAACCCAAGCACATCTACAGTTACATTAAATGTAAATGGATCAAACACTCCAACCATAAATCAAAGTCTGTCAGACTATACAAAAATCATAAGATATGCATAGGCTGTCTACAAGAGGGATGTTCTAAATGAAAATACACAGTTAGGATGAAAGTAAAAGGATAGAAAAAGACATGACATGTAAGCAATAAGCAAAAGACACTTGTGAGGCCATTTTAATATCAAGCAGGGCAGACTTCAAAGAGAGGGGTGTTATAGAGATGAAGAGGGTCATTTCATAGTGAAAATTGGAAAAATTCATTAAGACGTTAAAAAACACAAACCAAAATCAGATGTGCATGCATCTAATGACAGAGTTTCAAAAGAAATGAGGCAAAAATTGAGAGAATGAAAGAGAGAAAAAGACAACTCCATAACAATAGTTGGAAACTAATATCCTCTCTCAGTAATTGATAGAAGACTAAGACCAAACACACAGTGAAGACAAAGAGGACCTGAACAGCACAATTAATCCCCTGGATCTAGATGATATTTGTAGAACTTACACCCAACAACTGCAAAACACACTTTCTTTTCAAGTGCACATGACACATTTGCCAAAACAGGCCCGATGGAGGGTCTTAAAACTAGTCACAATAAATGTCAACTGAATCAGATCATACAGAGTTTACCTGATGAAAACTAAATTAAATTAAAAACGCTAATGATAATATATCTAGAAAAATCAGCAAACATTGTTGAAATGAAAACTCCCTCTAATTGATCTATAAATTGAAAGTAATCCCAATCAACATCTCGAGAAATGTTTTTTAACAGAAATTGACAAGTTGAAGCCAAAATATATGTAGAAATGTAAAGGTCTACTATAGCCAGTGAAATTTTGAAAAAGAACACATTTGGAGGATTTACACTACCTTATTTCAAAATTTAATGTAAAGCTACAGGAATCAAGATAATGTGATACAGTCTCGAGTAGAGATGAATAGACCAGTGGAACAGAATAGAGACCAGGCATAGACCCACATGTATTTTGTCAATTGGTTTTTGACAAAGGTGCTATTGTAGATTTTCATATTTATCATTAATTCTAACATAACCAGAATTAATTTGGGTGTTTATAGAGAAGTAAAATCATAATTCTCTTTTTTTCTCAATGCACTAACCCATTATCCCAGAGCACCTCAATGCAAAATCCAAACTTTTCACAAATATGTATGCATTTCATTTTAATGCATTATTTTTTCTAATGAAAGAAATAAATGTTTACATTAAAAAATGTAAAAAAGATGATGATAATGATGCTACTAGTGTCATGTGTACTTCTAGTGATGCTGTGTCATAGTACAGGTGGTCCATCATGCCCCGGTCCATGGTGGGTTGGTGGGGATGGCTGCAGGGTCTCCATGCAGAGACTGGTGGGTCCAGGGTCCTTTCTTCTTGAGACACCAGCATCCTAGGGCCTCAATGTTCTCCGCTGGATTCTTTTCATCTGGCTGGCAAAAGGGGGAAAAGGGAAGGAGCACAGATCACAAGAATGTTTTGGGGGGGTCAGTCCTAAAAACTTGCCAGCACTCAATCATGCAGTCCACTAATCACAAGACAGGCTGGGAATACAGGCCAGCGGTGGGGCAGGAGGAAATGAAAGGGCACGGTAGACACATGGCATATCTACCCTGACACTGGACGTCAAGTGAGAGCCTGCCCTATGCCAGGCTCTGCTCATGAACTGATTTGTGTTATCTTCACAAGAGCCCTCTGACAACGAAGCCAGGATCTGGGCAGTGGGGCTGGAAGGGCTGAGGTGGACCTCAGATACATGTAGCAGAACTTGGTGGTCGTTGCGCTGGGAAGGAGGGGCCCAGTTAGGGAGGAGAAGACCCCAGAGTAGTTTCAAGGCCTGAGTTGGTGGTGGTCCCACCAGTCAAGATGGGGTCATACGGGAAGACAGAGTGGTGGGGAGCTGGTCTGAGAGCTGCTAAGTGCCCCAGTACTGTCCCAGCTGTTTTCCCACTGACCCCCCTCCTGGCAGACAACTGTAGGAAAGTACTCGGCTCCAGAACCGAACCACTTGGGCTACAATCTCGGCTCTGCTAGTAGCTGGGCGCTGTGTCCGGGTGCACTGCAGAGTGGCCCTGTGCCTCAGTAAATGGGACAGCAGCCTCCCCACATCATGGCGCCAGGGATCAGTGACACAGACAGTGTGATTTGAACCATGCCGGCATGAGGCCCAAGGTAGATGCTCCCATTATTATGACACAGCCTCAATCTGCTCCCCTTGTACCATCTTACTCTGGTGCTGGCTTTCCTTCCATGCAGCCCTCCATGTCTTTATTTCCCCAGGCTCCCCTACTCAGGGTGCCCCCTGCCCTCTCCCATCCTTCTCTTTCTAAGTCACTTCTCAGCATCTGCAAGACACAGCAAATCTTCAGGCTCTCCAGGGCGCCCTGGCTGACTGCTGCCACCCAGGCTCATCCTGGGAGCTCCCAGGGCACCCTGACCTTGGATATCCACGTCCATCATGGGGAGAAACTTGAGCTAGAAGTGGAGGAAGAGGGGAGAGCTGAGGGCAGGTCTCTGGTTTGGGTCCCTTCCTAGCAGCCCAAGGACTGACTCAGAGCCTTTGCATCCAGCCTTGGCTGCCAGCTTCCTGGTCCTGAATCTGACCTGGTCCAAGAAGATGGCAGAATGGAAAACTACCAGGTGTTGTCCTGAGGCCAAGTGAGAGGCGTGTTTCCAAGTGTTCCCAAGCACATCTGGCTCACTGTTTCCTATAAGAATGAGCTAAATACTTAAGACAGGACACACTGTCCTGACAGGCTGATTTGCAATTTATCTGAATGTAAAAATAACTGGACAATAAAAATTTCTGCCTTGACTCTTTCTCATGTGGTAGGAAATAAAATGATGTGTTATAATAAAGATGGTATTTTTGTGTCTGTGGCTTTTCTGAAGCACGAACACATTTGAGAGCGATTTCTTTAAGAAAATCAAAAGATAAATCATGGCAAAAATATCTAGCCACTCCTAAGACAGAGATTACGTCTCTCAGAGACGTGAGATTAAAACTTGTTAGATTACGAAGCCTTATTATCAAGGCTCTGGGACTTGCTTTACATTTATCACCTATTTATTGACACTTTACCTTGTTGACAGAGGATCTCAGGTGGGGGACTGAGACAGCCCGAGAAGCTCTGTGTTCGGTGAGGACCGCTCCTTGGATTCTAGCGGGAGACACACGACTTGGACCAGGACTGGCCTTGGTGAGATCCAGGCCAATTTCTCAGCCAGTGCTGTCAACCCACAGTAAGAGCCACATGGGCCAGAGGTGCTAAAATTAAATCAGAGCCCCTGACTTGTGCCTTCAGCCCTACAGGTAAGGCGAGCTCCTGATGGAGCACTGTGGCCATCCCCCTGCTTCTAGAAGACTTCCAAGTGAACCACCCAAGAGCAAGGGTCAGGCCTCCTGCAACTCAACACCCTCCCCCCAAACAAGGCTCCCTCTCCCATGACACGCGATCTGCACTCAGTGGCCCAGCATGGAGAGCCCTCTGCAAACGGACCCGTTAGCCTCGTCAAACCTGCCTTTGCTGATCTCAATCCAACAGCTCTATGTAGTGGAGAGAGAGGGGTCTTTGAAAAGCCTGGTCCTGAGTTCAGTCCAAATTCCATTTGGAATTTTTTTGGGCTGCCATTCTAAGGCAAAGTGGTGATCACAGGCACACTTTCCCCACATGGCACGTACACACTGTGAGGTCAGGGGTGGGGACAGGGCCCAGGCCCCATCAGCTCCTCACACCCCAGCTTGCACGTAGCAGGTCTTTAACGAGTGTTTATTAGATGATGGCTTTTAGGGAGATAATCTAGTGAAAAGCTGTCAATTCCTTTAGAAATCTCACACACACACACACACACACACACACACACACACACACATCAGACAATCAAACAAACTCAAAATGCCAAAGAATCACATTGAAAAATGACCCCAGTTTGTTTGGTCAATGATAACCAAGTACCTGGGAATTGGGTGAGAAGGTCCTTAGTGCTTCAAATCAAGGGTGATTTAGCCCATCAAATAATGAGAGACAACAGGATGAGACTCAATGATTCTCTATCCAAAACCAGTTGTGCGAAGGAAATGGATGTTCGTGTTGAGGAGTTGCTGTTTCAGTAGCTCTGAGTGTTGGACTCAACCGGAGCTTAGCTGGGTATCCCACATCCTGGATGGAAGGGCACCAGGTGTGGGTGGCTGTGGGCTCAGGGCAGAGCATTCATTGGTTTTGGGGATCAAACAATGCGTTTTTGACAGAAAATGGGTTTTTCTTGGTGGAAAGGGCAGAAAATTTGGAAACGGACGACCTTGGCTCTAGCCCCTCCTTGGCGTTGGAAAGTGAGTGGTGCTTACTCAGATGCGGTGTGTGTTCACCTATTTCATCTTCAACAACAACCTTGTGAATAAGGTGTTACTACCATCCCTCCTGTGTGGGGAGGAAGCTGGGTTACACCAATGGCCCCATGAGGGGTGTCCTGCCTCTGCGCCCTCGGCTGTGACTTCCTCAGCATCTCCCACTCTGACTCTGAGACCACCCACGTGACGCCCACATCCAGTGGACATCAGCTAACGTGGTGTAAGCAGAGTCTGGGAAAGGGCACCCGTGCTTTCTGCTCTCTCTTGGAATCCTGTCAGTGCCATGGGAAGGGCTGGGCCACCTGGTAGGACGAGTGACACACAGAGCAGAGCTTTCCGGGAGCACCCAGCCTCCAGCCAGGATGCAAGACTTTGGAGCTTCTGACCCAGGCCGGGACCAGCTCTAACAAAACTGGTCCTCTCATTTCTGGTGTCCGGCAGATTCAATCACCCTGACCTTTCAGGGTGTGTTATACTCGTGATATTCCTTCACAGCCATCCCCTCATTTAATCCGCAGGTGCCCCCTGGAAGGAGTTAGTGCAGCAGAAGCTGACGGGAGAGGAAAGCAAGGTGCAGGGCCAGCCCTCACCTGCGTCCTGGCCTGTCCTGCATCAGAAACTCCCCACCACGCGGGGCCACGTCCCCCTCCGGCTCCCTAACTGCTTTCCTTTGTCAGACACTGGCAGGACCATTGTTGTCACTGATTTCCCTGTTAAGGAAAAATGTCACCGGGTTGGACAATTTCCCTGATTTTCCCACAGTTTCTCAACAGCAATGACTCAGGCGCTGGAGCCCATCGCTGTCAGCACAGGGAGCGTTTGGGGAGCCAAGCTGCCCGAGGCTCGGACGGCGCCCCATTCAGCAACTGCCCTAAAGGCCAGCTGCAGGGAAGTCTGGGCCTCACGGTCCAACTTTCCTCCCAGTGTTGCCCTTTGGATCCGTCACCAGCTCGCCCAGCTTCAAGATCAACGAGCAGCGACGCTCCAGAGACGCAGCCCAGATGCAGCCGTTAGGTGGAATGAGCCTCCCTCCGGGGCCCCTGCCTGCTTCCTGGGCTCTGACTCATGTGTCGCAGGTGGGGGAGTCCTTCGAGCCCACTTGCTCCGTCCACCTCCTCCCTGGAGGACAGTGGCCACCCCCTGCTCCCGCCAGATCCTGCAGGGCCATCGTGGAGCAGGAACTGGGGGTGATGGGCCTCCAGCCTTCTCCCCTGCCACACCCTGCACCTGGTGGGAACCTGGTGGGGGGGTCTAGTAACTATCTGATCAAATAAATGGAGAAATGGGCTTTGTTTTATTTCCTCTGAAAGTGTGATGGAAAGGGGCATCCTTCCCGGGAGTGTGCCAGGGCTGGCTCACACCAGCTTGCAAGAGAAGATGGTTAATTTTTCAGGTGTGTTATGAGATGGTTGCTTAAATTTAGGTGAAGTGGGTTGAACTGTGACCCCTCAGAACCTGTTCATGTGAGTTTGCTTGTTTAGAAAAGGGGTCTTGGCAGATATAATTAAGTTAAGACTTCCTGAGATGAGGTCGTGTTGGATTTGGGGAAGGTGGGAGGTATAAGAGACAGGTGTCCTTATAAGAGAAAGGCAGAGGAGATCTGAGACTCAGACACCCAGAAACGGAGGCCATGTGAAGATGAAGGCAGAGATGGAGTGATCAGCCACGGCCAAAACCATCTGGAGCTCCAGGAGCTGGAAGGAACAAGGCAGGATTCCTCCCGTCAGAGGGGGCGTGGCCCCGCCGACACCCTGATTTCAGACTTCTGGTCTCCAGAACTATGAGCGAATCAAAGTCTGTTGTTTTAAGCCTCCCAGTTTGTAGTCATTTGTTTAGGCAGCTCTAGGAAGCTAATACAATAGGCATTATTAAGAATTATACTATGTAAATTTACTATCAAATAAATTAAAATAAGGACAATATATACTTAAAACTCAGCACCTCTTAATTGCTTCACCGTATCTCACTGTGATTTTCACTTCTGATCTCTTATTTACATCTGCTTTTCCTGTGCGGTGGAAACGCCCTCTAATGATGTGGGCTAAGCATTGCTTCCAAACCCCACGTTCAAGGGAGCCATGTTTGTAGCTTGAAATCTGCCATGGTGGGAATAGTCACACCATGGAAATTGACAAATGCCACAGATCAGGGCTTGGTTTGTTGTTTTGTGGACTGTCTAGAGGTAAAGTGAAGACAGACAGCCCACGGTGTAGAGGAATAAAAAAGTATGTGTGGTACTAGCTGCTGCGTGTTGTATAGCATAGAAGACAAAGAAAGAGCCCACCAGTACCTGAAAATGGTCATCCACTTCAGAAAGGGATCACTTGAGTCATTGGCCGGTGGTCTTAGTTGTCTCACTTTTACCTTATGTATTACTCATTAATGCAAACGAAAATATCAGCCAACATTCCTCCTGGAGCTACACCCTTTCATCAGCTGCAACTGTAGGTTGGCTCCTCATACAAGGCCAGCAAAAATCAGTGAAAGCATTCCATGAGAATCAATTGGCTGTGTGGAATTTACAATAAAGGAAACTGTGTAGTGCATTACTATTTGCTAATTCTGTGCCACCATATTTTATATCAGTAAAATTGATAAGAAACGTATGCCCTGGACCTGAGACACCTGGACCCTGTTCTAGCTCACATTAAAGGGAGCTTTTACCTGAAATTCCTTGGGATTAAGTTGAAAAAGCAATCTTAAAGCTTCAAGAGATTGATTTACAAGAGTGGTTTATCACTCCATCCCACCTGGCGTTCCCACTAAGTCCCCTGATGGCCCAGCAATGCTGTCCTCACCAGAGAATGAGAAATAAATTGGACGGTGAAGAGAAGGATCTTTAAAAGCATCAGAGAGCTGCCCCCTCCAGACTGCGAGTGGGACTAGATTCCAGGGGTCTCGGTACCGATGCTCTTTCCACTAGGTCCCCTGCTCCACCTCTGCCCACACAGTCACTGTTACTCCAAATATTAGATGAATCTCTTATTCAAAAGAATTGTGAATAAATGGATGCTCAAGCATTTTTATTAAAATCTCATGGGAATTAGTGCAATGCAGAGAGCAATGGGCACTAGATGGATGTAAAAGAGGATGAGTAGTTAAAAATGAGAAGTTGCTTTTGCCCCCATCCATGTAGGAGAATCTGCATCCCGGTGGGGCCGTCCAGACCCAGCTTGTGGGCAGATGCAGGGGAACCTAGCCCCAAGAAAGGGTGTGGTCCTACCTCAGGGTGCACAGACCTGACCTGACCTGCGTGGAAAGCCAGGGACAAAATGCCGGCACCAGACAGCTCCCTACGCCATGTGCATTATGCCAGGTTGCGGTGGGCTCCTCCACACACAGTGGCCAGGTGCCCAGTTTGCCTGGGCCACTTTGACTCACGCCCGTGGTCCCAGCCAGTGACTTACAGTGTCTCCCTTGATCTGAAACACATTCTGATTTGAAGGATAAATCCTTTGTTCTCTGCTCATGTGTGGCCTATGTGACTCTTCCTTGACGTTCCTCCTGCTTGGTGTTCCCTTCCTTCTGGGTTTGTCTCATTCGCTCTTGTTCAACCTCCATGACTTAGTTTTGATCATATTTCCTCTATGAAGTCCATCTAGACAGTCTCAACCGCACCTCTTCCATATCCCTATAGCGCCTGAAATCTGCTAACCACACGCCTGAGAGTTGGGCCAGAGTCCCCTGCCATGTCCCACCTCCCCTGACCTGGATCCTGGACGCCCCACCTCATGCCTTTCTGTACCCCAAGCACACAACACCATGCCTCCCCTGCCCAGGTGCCCTGCAAATCTTTGTTGAAGTTATACACACAAACCAGTACATAATAACAAATCTTGAAAACGAGATACCTCTAGGATCCGAATGAATTCCAAGAAGGAATGAATCAAAGTAACAGGAGCTGCAGGTGCACAAGAAACCCCAAGGACTTAAGAGTGATAATAACTTTTTATCTAAATTAAACATAGCTGGTTTGAGGAGGCTTTGCTTCCAGAAAGGAGACTGGGGACACATTTGTCTCTAATTTTGGTTCCTGAAAAATAAATTGAGGCAATTATTACTTCAGGATTGTTACTCAGCATCCACCCATCTTCTTTAAATCCCACATTAATACAACCTGTACTAAAGACATTTTAAAAGTCACAGACCACGCTTTTTTTTTTCCTAACCGAGGTTATATTTGATGCACGTAACCCAAGATCAGAGTTCAAATCTCCTTGAAGGACCAGGAAGTCAGATCCCAGCTTATTTTGAGGACACGCCCTGGTAGGTAGATGAGGATGCTTCTTACTTCGGACCAAAGTACAGAGTCGTGTCAGCACCAGGGAGGGAAGTCCTGGCCATCCATGTGGGGCTTAAACACAGGGTGTAGGGGAGCAAGGGGCCTCTGGGTGTGTGGCAAGCAGTCCCTGCCACCAGCTCGAAGCCTGCATCTTCAGCAAAGCACAAGAACCACCACTGTCTGGGGACCATCTTCTAGTGCATACAAGGCATCACGAGACTTTACTGAGTGCCTATTAGTCACTCTGCTTAGTGCAGCAAATCACCCTGTATTATGTAAACATGAGCGTGATTGTTAGGAGATCCCTGTGTGCTCTTACTTCCACTCATTCATTCCCTAGTCAAACTCTCACCCTGTTCCAGGAGCTGGACACTGGAAACAAAAAAAAAAAGTGCCTGCAGTGACTGGCCTGTGACCATACATGTGATGTTTAATTACTGCCGTTTTGTAAAGAACAGAGTGTGGACAACAGTAGAGGACCTGGTTCAGTCAAGAAGGGAGAGAGACCTTAGATGAGCTTTCATGGAGGGGACACTGCAGTTATTGACATCATCATGTATCCTCCCAACAAGACTTGGGACAACACTGTGTGCAAGATACTGTCCCCTGAACTTGATATACATGATCTCATTTAACCCCTACGATGGGCTTCCTAAGAGGTTATTACCAGCCCCATTTTAGTCATGAAGATACAAAACTGAGAAAAGTCCACTGTCAGGCCCAGGTTCCCATCTTTACCAAATGACATTGTGAAGATGTCTCACCCAGTTCCTGACCACAAGGCTCCTCACCATCTACGTTGCCTCCATTGCA
Organism: Balaenoptera ricei; assembly: GCF_028023285.1. Lineage (NCBI taxonomy): Eukaryota > Metazoa > Chordata > Mammalia > Artiodactyla > Balaenopteridae > Balaenoptera > Balaenoptera ricei. The sequence goes on from NC_082648.1 coordinate 104,826,152, forward strand.
TCTGAAATATGAAGACATATTCAGAGCAGCTTGGAGGAGTGGGTCTTCTGAGACGCCCTCAGACACAAAAATCTCCCAGATTCTGGGTAAATGTTTGTCCAGGTTCAGAAAAATAAATCAAAATTACCTATGGAGAAGAAATAAGTAAGAACATGTCAAAACCATAAAGATTGGCAGAAGAACATGCTGCAACCATCAAGCTGGCGTTGCTCTGGAGGAGCAGCTGATATCAAGAAGCTAGAATCTGGGGGGGTCAATGGCAGCTTGGGGGTGTCAGGACTAGGATGTTTCCCCTGCTGGCTGTTGGAGCTAAGCTGAGGTTTCCACATGAAGCCAGGTTCTTGGGAGGTATGTTCCCTGAAAAAGGGTGGGATGGAATTTACCTGAAACCCAAGGGAAGTGGTCATGGACTCTGTCTTCTCTGCTACAGTTCCAGGTAGAAAAAAATAGTGCCAGTAACAATTGTCTCTATCGATTACTTATAATTACAAACATGCTCTCACAAGACTCTGATGTTTCACTTTACCTCCACAGTTGCAGACTCTGGCTGAGGAATTAAAGAGATTTTAGGTTGCTAGTTCCTCTGGTACCTGGTAGTAACATTACAATTTTTTTTTTCTGGATAAATACTTCCTCAATCCAGATCTCTCAGAATGACCATAGGTTAAATTCAGCCAAACATGAAGGTGAAACAAAATTTAACTAAAAATAATATAGAATAAAATTTACCCACAACACAAAGAAGAAGCCACCAGAAATAAGAGCCAGCATGAAAAAAGGGAGAGGTTTGACATTTAACTATTAGGAGAAGAATGTAAAATAGTTCTATATGAAAATTTCAAAAATTAAAATATGATATAAGAAAATGAGCAAGAAGGGGGACTTTGCTGGCAGTCCAGTGGTTAAGACTCCATGCTCCCAATGCAGAGGGCACCAGTTCAATTCCTAATTGGGGAACTAAGATCCCACATGTTGCACAGCACAGCCAAATAAATAAAGAGCCTTGTTCAAAAAAAAAAAAAAAAAAAAAAAAACTGAGTAAGAAGGGATAGACTACATAAATGACCAGATTTCATAAAGAAGTAATAAAACTTCTGGAAATTATTGCAACTCTATTTACAATAGCCAGGACATGGAAGCAACTTAAGTGTCCATCAACAGATGAATGGATAAAGAAGATGTGGCACATATATACAATGGAATATTCCTCAGCCATAAAAAGAAACAAAACTGAGTTATTTGTAGTGAGGTGGATGGACCTAGAGTCTGTCATACAGAGTGAAGTAAGTCAGAAAGAGAAAAACAAATACCATATGCTAACACATATATATGGAATCTAAAAAAAAAAAAAAAAATGGTCATGAAGAACCTAGGGGCAAGACGGGAATAAAGACACAGACCTACTAGAGAATGGACTTGAGGATATGGGGAGGGGGAAGGGTAAGCTGGGACAAAGTGAGAGAGTGGCATGGACATGTATACACTACCAAATGTAAAATAGATAGCTAGTGGGAAGCAGCTGCACAGCACAGGGAGATCAACTCAGTGCTTTGTGACCACCTAGAGGGGTGGGATAGGGAGGGTGGGAGGGAGGGAGACGCAAGAGGGAAGAGATATGTGGACATATGTATATGTATAGCTGATTTACTTTGTTATAAAGCAGAAACTAACACACCATTGTAAAGCAATTATACTCCAATAAAGATTTAAAAAATAAATAAAAAAAAGAACGCAGATGACCCTGGGCATACATTTCTGGGCTGCCCATCCCCAGGGCCTGGAAAGGACCCCTGCAACTGAGGACCCTGAAGCTGAAGCTTCCTTTAGCTTTATGGTGACTCCATTTCTGGTTAAGGTTTCTTATTTTATTCCCCACTCCCCCCTCCCATTCTTTATGCCAATGGAAAAAGTTTGAATCAAAGTGCCTTCCTTTATAGAGCGGTACCATTTCAGATGATCAGGACATATGGAATAAATGTAAGTGAGCCAGAAAAAAAAAAAAAAAGGATTAAAATGGTGAATTTTATGATATGTGAATTATACCCTAATAAAGTGAATAAAGAATTGGAAGGTCAAAAAAAAAAAAAAAAAAACCCAAAACATAGTGGCTAAATGAGCAGTACAATAACTTAGTTACACAGCAGATTATATACAGTTAAAAAATAAATCAAAGAACTGGAAGACAGATCAGATAAAATAACCAAACTGCAGCAAAGAGAAAGATGAGATGAAACACATGACAAAGGTGAAGAAACGCAGAAAATAAAACAAGAAAATCTCATGTATATGCAATCAGAATTCCAGCAAAGAGACTGGAGCAAGGAGGAAAGAAAATAACAACGTGATAATGGCTGATGTTTTTTCTGAGGAACTGAGGAAAGGCATGAATCCACAGATACAAAAACAAAACACACAACCAGAAGGATACATGAAATGGAAATTACACCTAGAGTCATTGTAGTGAAACTGCATAAAACACAAAGTCCTTAAAATCCTCTACAGAGGAAAGACAGATCACCCAGAAAAGATTAACACTTATATTGACAGCAGATCCCTAAATAGCAACCATGGAAGAGTTGTGTAATAACATACTCAAGATGTTAAAGAAAAAGTCATGTTACTGTAGAATTCTATAACCAATAAAAAGACAAGAGGGTAATAAAAAGTTTTCAGAAGAAAAATATCAACAGATCCTCAGCAAAAGAACTTCTAAAAGATGTACTTCAGAAAGAAGGAAAATGACCCCAGAATAAAAACATGAGATATAAGAAGAAATTTTGGCAAAAACACTGATGAAATGTGGAAGAAGAACATGAAGCAAGAATAAATGCTGACCACACTGGTGAAATGTGAATAACTGTGAACAAATAATAATAATACAGAATTTGTGAGATGAATAATAATATATAAGTTATTAGATTTAAAAATAATAATACCTGGTCTATTAAAAACACTGAAAAGTAACTTTTAGGTAGGGTTGGGGTGAGGCTTTGGGGTTAGAGTGGTCAAATGCCTTCCTGTTACTCATAAAGGGTCAAGTTATTGATTACCTTTCCTATTGATAATGATTATTCGGCAGGGTAACATCTTAATGTAATTGAATAGTTTAAATGGGAAATCATGGAAAGAGAAGACTAAGCTAACATAAAAGAAGATAAGAAAAGAGAAACTGAGAAACAGAACATTTGGGCAAGTAGGAAACACAAAATAAGATGGCAGTAATGAATCCCTTTGTATCAATTATCCCAAGAAATTTAAATGAAGAAAATCAAATGTTTAAAATGTAAACATTGCTAAAATGTATGACAAAAGATACAATTACATGCTTTAAACTAGATACAAAATTGAAACAAAAGGAAACAACTGGTGAAGGTGCAAAGACAGAAGGAAAGATACATACCCAGCATATGTTTGCTGACAGAAAGCTGGGGCAGCTGGGTTGATACAAAACACACACTTGAACACAGTTATGGAATAAGGAGGTCACACTGGCACATCTTCCATCAGCGAGAGAGGTACAAGTGTTCTAAACTTAGGCACCTACAGAAATTGCTTCAATATTTATAAAAACTAACCTCAAGGAGGAATTGACAAATACACTATGGTTGTTGGTGATGTCAACACACCTGTTATGGGGACAGAAAAGGTCAGCAGAGAAGAGGAGGTCAAGATGAAAAAGAGCCTAACCGCCAAGTGAGCCTGCAAGGGGTGGAGACCACATGCCACACTGACCCAGAGTTCACAGCCTTCTTACACACACGTGGAGCATTTACAAAAACTGGCCACTCAGAAGGCCATAAAGTAGTTGTATATATTTCAAATAAATGTGTTATTCTAAGTATAATGCAGAGGTAGATGGACCTGGAGAAAACACACAGCCTTGCTGACCACTAACTTCATGTGGACCCTGCCAGGCACTGTCATTGTAATTCTCTCATCCACTTACTCTCCCGGTCTCTTAAAATGGATTTCATATCTCAATCTCTTTTCAGATCTCTGATACATTAATGAAATTAACTTGATAATAAAAAAAAAGTTTATCAAAAAAAAAAAAAAAACTTGTTCCTTTAAGAGGGGGACACTGGCAAACTTCCAATGAAAAGATGTTTCCAAACCTAAAAATCTGTCAGAGGTTAGGAAAATACATTCTACAAGACTAGTATGATCTGGATACTCAAATATAACTTAACACAAGTAAGGAGGAAATCATGACATTATTGACATTCATTCATATTTATTAAGGAATGAAATTTGACATCAATCCTGGTAAAAGCTAAGACCAAAAATATTTTCTTACTTAATAAAGGTGATTCGATAAATTAGGGTCTAGTCAGAATACAAAAACTCTACTAGGTATTTTAAACTGAGGGAATTTAATACAGGGGTTGTTGCTTCATGGAAAGCCTATATTTTTTTTAATGAGGTACCCCAAGGCAATATATTCCAGGAGCAGTTATCACCACTGGGTTGAGCCAACTCAAATATAATAACATTGACAACTGCAGAAACTCACATCACAGCTGGGGATGAACCTAGTGGCTCAGAAAGCCATCCCCCTACACACACACACATACACACACACATGTACACACACACACACACACACACACACACACTGAATGGCTGGTGCTCAGCCCTCACACTGGGGTCACACAGCTGGTTCTCAGGGGGCAGCTAACTAGTGATGGCTCATCTCAAGGGTCCTAGAGGGGCTGGTGCTGGGAGCACCCAGAGAGATGGATGCCGAGCTCTAGGATCTGGATTTCTGCTCCAGGAGCAATGCTGACGGGGTCTGGAGACAGGAAGAAAGTCTCTTCTCCCCTCCTGCTTCTGATCTCCCATCAGATCTTCCCAAGAGCAGAACCTAATTAGAAGCCAGCTGGCAGGGCAGTCTGGGAGATTTAACTCACAGACGCTCGGCTGTGGCATCCCAGGGCAGGGTTCAGAGGGCAGGCTCTTTAGCTGAGAGGTAATAGGCAAACCCTCGGCACAGGAATCCATCAACGGCTTGCAGGACGACTGCTACTTCATAATAACAATGCAGAAACGTTTCATTTAAAATCATGAATGGGGGGAGATAAATTGGGAGATTGAGATTGAAATACGCACACTACTATATATAAAATAGATAACTAATAAAGGCCTACTGTATAGCACAGGGAACGCTACTCAATACTCTGTAACGGCCTATATGGGAAAAGAATCTAAAAAAGAGTGGATACATGTATATGTATAACTGATTCACTTTGCTGTACACCTGAAACTAACACAACATTGTAAATCAACTGTACTCCAATAAATTTTTTTTTAAATAAAAGAAAGTCATGAATAAGAAGGAATAAGTCCTATATCACTATTTGTATATGAGAGGTCCTAGATAGCCTCATAAAATAAGGTAAAATGTATAAAAAAATGGAAAGGGAAATATTGTCATTATTTGGAGGTATCAGAGTATATAAATAGAATCCTTGATGCATTCTCCAAAAACTTGATTAAAATTAGAATGCATTTAGTAAAGCACTAGATATAGGATTAAGAAATATAAAAACACAGTTACTTTGTTATTAATCATCAATATTTGAAATGTCACTTTTAAAGATTTTTATAACAGCAACGATATAAGGTGCATAGGGAGAAATTAGTAAAATATGTGTAAAACCTCATATGAGGAAAATTACACTTCTTTATTGAAAAACAGCAATACATTGAAATGTGTTTCATATTTATGGTGAGGAAGATTCAATATTTAAAGATGTCAAATCTCCATACACTGAATTAGAGATCCAATGAAAATTCCAGTGCTGATCTCTGTAGAAACTGACAAGATAATTCTAACATTTATGTGGGAGAGCAAAGGACCAAGACCAGCCAAGATGCTCCTGAAGCCAACATCTAGATTCATAAATCCACATTCACAATTGCAGTGGGGTGTTGGTGCAAGGACAGAAGAAAGAGACTTATGGGACGGAATACAGAACCCAAAGAAAGGGTAAAGCACAGGCCAGTGCTGCAGCTCAGCAAGAAAGGGAAGACATATTCAGTGTGTGATTCAGGACAACCATTTATCCAGATGGACAAAAAAGAAAGAAAGAAAGAAAGAAATTGCATCCTACTTTACAATGTTAAAAGCATCAATTATAGATTGTTTAAAGAATTAAAAGTGAGAAGCATAGCTATAAATATTTTAAAAGACAACATTATAGGAATCCTTGGATTGCTTAAACAAGACACAAAAGCACTAACCGTAAATCATCGTAGAAGCAAAGACCTTTGTTTAAGAAATGGCACCATTAAAAAGTAAGGGAATAGCCACAAAAATGCAATAAGATATTTATAATGCATTTAATTTAGGGAGGATTCATATCCAGAATAGCAATCTCTTATAAACCCATAAGAAAAAGAAATGCCAACCAATGAAAACTGGAGACAATATGTAAAAACACCTTTCACAAAATAGAAAACATTAATAGTTAATAAACATTTTAAATTATGGTCAAACTCATCATTAGTACAGGAATGCAAATTAAAATCACATTAAGATTGGTTTCACCCACCAGACTGATTAAAATTTAAAAGGCAGACAAGATTAAAATGAAAAAGGCAGACAATACCAAGTGTTGGTGAGAATGGGAATATTCACCCACTGCTGGTGGGACATGTAAATTGGTAAAATTACACTGGAAAACAAAATTTGTTACCCAGAAGTGTGCTGCAGATGTGCCTTTCCTGTGATCAGTGATTCCACTCCTGGTCACAGCCCGGAGAGGATCATTTGTACATGAACACTGGGTTTAGGGTGGGGAAAGTGTGGGCAAGACTGTTTATAGTTCCATTGTGTGTAATGACAAAAAAGGGGCTACAGTCCAGCAAGTAGGGACTAGATCGTGGTGTGGTCAGCAATGGGATGCATCCATCAGTGAAAAGGAATAGAAACCTAGGGTGAGTCTCAAAAACACAGCATGGGGTAAGACTATAGGGAGAAATGATGCCATGTAAATAAAGTCCCCAAATTGAAAACTTCATAATATACCTTTTAGGGATAACCCCAAGTAGAGGAAAATATCATGGAAAAAAGTAAAACTCATAGTAAATCTGAGATCCACAGTGGTGTTTGCCCTTGACAGACATCCACAGGAAGGTCACTGGTGTTGCTCAGTGTTTCCACCTTGATGGCAGGTGCATTGCTGTTTGTTTTATTATACTTTTACCAGATATATTGGGTGTGCACATGCATTAATTTTTAAGTGGGATGGATGTAACACTTTGTAATAAAAACAGACTCATAACAAATGAAACAAAAACTTGATCAGAGCTAATATTTATGGCCACCTTCTCTCTGTTGGGGGTTCTTCTTATCCTCCCAAGAACCCCAGGAGGGAAGTGGTACTGATATTCCCATTTCACAGATGAGAAAATTGAGGCTCCAGCTTGAACATGGAGGCTCCAGTTTGCTGCAGAGCCGTGACCTTGACCACCACCCTCTACTGTCTCCATCTAGAATTAAATGGGATGTCGCCAAAGCCCCCGGAGGAGGTAGGTGAGCTCCTGGAGGTGGGAAAAACTAGCCAGTGCTGTGCCAGCCCTGGGGGGTGCCACAGAAAAGTATGACACCCCCTTCCTGAGGAAACCAGAAGCAACTCAGGGATGGGGGCAGATGTGAGGCAGCTCCAGTTTTCCCACATGACAGGTCCACCTATGCGGGAGGCCGGGGGTCTGGGCCAGCCCTGGAAAGGCTGATTAAATGAATGGCCTTCATGATAATTGAGTTCAATTTAGTGCTTGATTGCCTCTATCATCCACTTCTCTTTAACTAGCTTCGAGTCTTCCAAATTGAGTTGTGAACTCTTTAGGAGAGAGTTGTGTTTCCACTTTTTATTCCACACACCATTTAACCAAGGCCCAGGTACTTGGGATGTGCCTAAGGATAACGGGACCAGGAATGGAGAGGAAGCCTTGCAGATCCCAGCTCTCCCAGTAGGTGGAGGTGCGAGTGTAGAAAGCCCCTCACTTCTCTATGCCTCACCTTCAGAGTCTACATAGGGAGGGAAGTGGGCATGCACCCCTGGAGGACCTGCTCAGCTTTAGCATGGGCGGGGTGGGGGTGGGCTTCCATGCATTTGGATGCACCAGGCATCTGAATGGACCAGTCATCTGGATGGACCACACACTTGGAGGGACCACAAATTTGGATGCACCAGGAATTTGGATGGCTATTGCATTTGGATGCACCAGGCATCTGAATGGACCAGACATCTGGATGGACCAGAATTTGGATGGGCAAGGCATTTGGATGGACCAGGCATCTGGATGGACCACACACTTGGATGAACCACAAATGTGGATAGACCAAGCATCTAGATGGACCATACATTTGGATGAACCAGGCATCTGAATGGACCAGACATCTGGATGGACCACAAATTTGGATGCACCAAGCATTTGGATGGCTATTGCATTTGGATGCACCAGGCATCTGAATGGACCAGGCATCTGGATGGACCAGAATTTGGATGGGCAAGGCATTTGGATGGACCAGGCATCTGGATGGACCACACACTTGGATGAACCACAAATGTGGATAGACCAAGCATCTAGATGGACCATGCATTTGTATGGACCAGGCATCTGATGGACCACACATTTGGATGGACCAGGCATCTGGATGGACCAGGCACCTTCAAACACTGGTTCCTTGCTATCCAAGGTGAGGTGCATGAACTGGCAGCATCAGAGTCATGTGAGAGCTTGTGGACGTACAGAATCTCAGTCCCCAGACCTGCTGGACCAGCATCTGCATGTTATCAGCATTCCCAGGTGATCCACACACGCATTCAAGCCCCAAGAGCTCTGCATCCTATCCATGGGACTTGTCCAAATGTCCATAACAATCGCTCCATGGCTGTTGAATAGATGAGTCCAGGACCCTTGCTATTTTATCCTGATTTGCTGGGGCTGCCATAGCAAAGTGCCACAGACTGGGGGGCTTAAACCACAGACATTTATTTTCTCATAGTTCTAGAGGCCAGAAGTCCAAGATTAAGGTGTTATCAGCGTTGGTTCCTTTTGAGGGCTCTCACAGGGCTTGTAGATGGCCGCCTTCTGCCTCTGTCTTCTCACGTGGACTTCCTTCTGTGCATCTCTGTGTCCAAATTTCCCCTTTTTATAAAGACAACAGGCAAATTGGATTAAGGGCCCACCCTACACCAGTGTGACCTCATCTTAACTAACTACATCTGCAATGAGCCTATTTCCAAATAAGGTCACATTTTGAGGTCCTGGGAGATAGGACTTCGATACATGAATCCTAGGGGGTACAATTCAACCTATAATGGGACCTATGAACCTGTGTTTTTAAGAAGTGTCTGCAGGGATTCTGAGGAACAGCCAATTTGGGGCACCACTGAACTTGGCCGATAAGGTGAATGTGCTGGACGAGGGAGTGGTGTATGGGTGGAGAGGGCTGCTGTGCCCGGAGGCTTGTCTCCAAGGCCCCGACTTGCAGCTTCTTCCACCTGGAGGGCAGCGTGGGTGGTTGCTCAGTGCTGGTGGCCGTGACACATCATTCACACGGAGAACCCCGCAGGGGGCTGCTAAGTGCTTTCTCTTTTTTCTTCCTCTACTGTTCTATTCCTAGACTATAAAACAAGTTCCCCAGAGGGGTTCCTGGGGGCCTTTTTGTAGTCAGTGCCTGTGCCAAAAAGCACAGCCCTGCACCCAGACTCCAGGGTCTGGAAGGGTGAGGTGCCGTGTGCAGAAGCATCCTATCAGCTGCAGTGGTCTCTGTCCAGACGTGGATCTTCGACCTGCTCTTAGTCGCCTACTTTCTTACTGGGATGCTATTACATTTTTTAAACGCTGATGTGTCTGGGAGCTCAGCTGACCTTTTGTGCAGGAAGATCTCTCCTCTGTCAGGAACAAGGCTCCTGTTGCAGTGGGAACAGCTGGGCAGCAGGAGGGACGCAGAACCCGTGCTCACACCGTAGTCCTGAGGCACTCAGCATGCCCTGGTCATCTGAGAGGTGGGCACCTGGTGTGCTGGAAGCTGAAGGGGATGAACTCACAGAGTGCAAGGACCCTGCAAGAGCTGTAACAAGCCCTGTGCACCTGCCGGACACTCACGGGAAATAAGTGTCCCCATTTGCTATCCCCCTCTGCGGGCAGCCCCCCTGCCAGGTCTTCGTCCTCTAATCTCTCAGCCTTGGTATCAAATCTCAAATGCCTCCTCCTCCTGCCCTCCCTAAATTGCATTGGCCAAACCCATCAGGATATTTTGTCAGCCCTTAGGCGATATTTATAGTTCAGTAATTCCCAGGGACGTGTGCACAGCACATCTGTAATCTAGAAGAGGATTTGGAAGCCTCGCTTCAGGACCGGGCTAGCGTGCACCTCTAGAATCTCGGGCTAGAAACATTGCGGGGGAACGTGGCCTGGGGTAACCCCGCACCGGCTACGAAGGAGAGCTTTCAGGCAGTGGACTGGTGATCTGTGGGAAGAAGGATAAACGGGGAAGAGCTCGCGGACTGAGAAGAAAGGCTTTAAAATCATTTCCAAGAACAACGAATGACAGGGCCGATTACAAAAGATCCTTATCTAATCACTGCAGCGGCCCTGCAGGGCTTCCCCGAGAACGTGTGGGCTTTTCATTCATTGTGGATTGTGTGCCCTGGGGAATGAGGCCTTGTTTCTGGAATAATCGGCCATAATTGAGACCTTGCTTTAAGGCAGTGCCTCTGCCTCTTTGGTCCTGAATGGAGTCGGCCACGGTGCTCTGAGCTTTCAGGGGTGTGGTCTGTACTGGGCGGTCACCCTGAGCACCCAGGGCTTAAAAACCACCCAACCTCTTCCAGTGTGCCTTAATTAAGCGGTGTTCAGGTGGTGAGCGCAGAAGGGCCGTGCACCCCTTTGTGTCTGCCGGGAGATCTGGGGGGGGCCGGTTGTGAGTTCAGAGCTGCAGGTGTGAGTGGGGAGGACACTGCCCCCCGTGGGCTAAGGTGGGGCCTGGCAGGTCAGCTGGAGGAGCAGGGTGGGAGCTGCAGCCAGCACGAACCACCAGCCACCACCAGCCACCACCAGCCTGTCTTCCACATCCCTGAGGATGGGCCGGACTTGGGAAGGCCAGCTCTGGCCATCACGGCCACTGCCGACCTTTCCATCACATGGCTTCCCTCGTCAGAGGTGAAGCAGAAGGACAATGGCCCCCATTCCTCCAATTCCAGGTGAGGGAGCCAAACGGCCGAAGTGTGGATGTGAGCTTTTTTCAGCTTCTACTGAAAGAGGGTGAGACAGAGGCTGAAAACCAAGTCACAGCATGGCCATGGTGCCCCGAGTAGACTGATGGCCAATCACGGGCACAGGGGGTGGACGGGAGCTCCTCACGCTTCCTGGCACGTGATCCAGCGCTGACTTGCTGACGGCAGCACCCTCGCCCCAGGCAAGGCCGAGAGGAAGCGGGGCTCCCTTGAGACTGGAGCTCTCTTTTTCTTCAGATTCTACGCCCTGTGCCTTGCTGGCCTGTTAGGGGCCAATCACGATATGTTTTTAGTGGCTGAACAAAGACTAGCAACTAATTTTAGCCGGGAAACGTCAGAGCTATCCCATAGGGACCCATCTGAGTTGGTAAAGTCCTGATCCTGGGAGGAGAAGCAGGGCATGAACCTCGAGGTGATACAAAGTCAGATTTACCCTCTGGACCATCACCATAGAAACACAGCCTCGGCAGGGATGTTGTTAGCATATGGTGTGTCTGTTTCGTCCTATTTGATGAAACCTTCAGCTTTCCGGCGATACGAGTCTCACATGAGGAAGAATCCATGGAGGGCTGCAAGAAGTGGGGTCTCTGAACCTGTGGATTGTAGAGCAAGCCAGAATCACTACTGGTCCTGCAGGTGCCCACCTGGCCGTGGAGGAACAACGTCTTCCACCTGGAGCCACAGGGCCCTTGTTCTGGTGCTCACGGAGGGAGCCTTGGTGACTCTGTGAGAATTTGTCAGAGAAAGGTGGTGCATCTGTGGTCCAGTTCAATCTCCTACCGCTGCCGGGAGCGCCACTCTGCCATGGAAAAGTGCTGTGTGAGTATCTGCACGCTTTCAGAATGCAATTGGAGTGGAGACCAGAAAAGGAAAACGATATAAACATGGCATGTGACCCTCATCTAACACCATATAGCAGGAAACACTTTTTTTTAATTATTTATTTATGCTTGCATTGGGTCTTCGTTGCTGCGCACAGGCTTTTTTCTAGGCTTCATGGCATGCGGGATCTTCCCGGACCAGGGATTGAACCCGTGACCCCTGCATTGTCAGGCAGATTCTTAACCACTGCACCACGAGGGAAGCCCCTGGAAACATTTTTAAATTAATCAAAATTTAAGCAGATATCTGCCTTATTCTCCCACCATAAATCAAACTTATGGACACCAAGGGGGGGAAAGTGGCGGGGGGGTGATGGTGGTGGGATGAATTGAGAGATTGGGATTGACGTCAATACACTAATATGTATAAAATAGATAACTAATAAGAACCTGCTGTATAAAAATAAATAAATAAAATAAAATTCAAAAATTCAAAAAAAAAATGTGCACGTCAACTGCTTTGCGTACATATATAACTCCATGGCGCCAGGCTCTGGAAGCCAGGCTGCGGCCGTGACCCTGAGAGATGGAAACGCGGTTAGCTCTGTGTCCTCCCTGAGTTTCTGAACTCGGCCCCAGGAGGTAGAGCCACACAGAGAGCAAGGTTCCTGCAAACGTGGTTAAAATCCCTGTCTGTCGTGCAGTCATCCCAGATAACCCGGGTAGGCCTGACCCAATCAGTCAAAAGATCTTAAGAGCAGAGCAGAGGATTCCCTGACGGGGAAGAAACCTTGCAGAGGGCTGCAGCCTGACCTTCTCGAAGACCTGCCCTGTGGACACCGACTATCCTGGCCATACCCCACAGTCCCGGCAGCCAGTGTCTGTCCTGTGTCTGCACGGACGTCTCCTCTGGGCTGTTTCTCCCGCCGACCCTGAATGCAACGCGGAAGAATGACTCTGATCGTTTCATTCTTCATTTCCTTCCCACCTCAGCGTTGGCACCAGTGTGTGCTCAGGGCTCAAAGTCCACATGCACAGAAGTGGACGCCTCCTGGCCCCGGCCCTGACCACTTACTCTGACCGTTAAGCCTCTCCGTCGAGCTGCCCGTGTGGAAACCTGGGAACCGTCCCCGGCTCCTCCGGGGACGGTGGGAGCAATCATTCCTTATCAGTCAGATACGGGCCCACCCGCACTTCATCCCCTGACTTCTCCTCACTCCCACGGTCGCTCTCCTGATACGTACGTCACCTGGATGATGCACTAGGAGCCCACGTAATCCTCCCAAATCACAGACCTCGTCTGGTTGTTTTCCTGTTTGGGGCCGGATCGTATTGGTAGAAATAGAAGCCTCCAAGGCAGCTGTGTCACTCACAATCTAAAAATACCAGCATCTTTGCAAGGTGCGCACTTCCTGCTTCCAGCGCACGCCCATCACAGGAGGGTGTGGGTGTGGCCTGAGGGCTGCCGGGTCACCCCTGCAGCCTGCTGCCACCGGGAGCCCCCAGGATGGGCGGAGTCAGCACCGGCCGCGTGGACAGCACCTCCTTCAACTGGGGTGGTGGTGATGGGGGCTCCGCGTGGCTGGTCTCTGTCTGGGCAACTCAAACACCACCTCCTAACCCTCTGCCTGGACTACCTCTGTTTGCCTTCAAGTCACATCTTAAATGTCACTTACGGAGACACCACCCCCTATCACTTACGGAGGCACTCACCCCATGCATCCTTAAGACTCTATCTTTCTCCATAAGTTCTCCCCAAGTGGGTATCAGAGGACAGGGCACAGACTCCAAGACACCCAGCCTGACGGGGTCTCCATCGCAACATCCCTGCCACCGTCTGAGAGCATACAGATAGGAAGCTGGGACAGCCATGTGCTGGCTTTTATGGCATCTGTGCAGAATGACACGCACCCTTGGCCAGGCGCATCACGGGGACCCCCTGGCAGTCACCGGGCAGGGCCATCTGCCCCTCAGAGAGGGCAGCGCAGACACGTGGACGGTCACTGCATCTACTGCATCCTGAGTGCAGGAGAGTCAGCGGGTTTTGTGGAGCACGGGTGGACCCAGGGAAGCCCTGCAGAGCCCACTCACTTGCAGCAGGGCCAGGGGAGCGGGAAGGGTTGGTGGGAATGGCCACGCGCTCTGACCGCTCAGCCTGGCAGGTGTTTGCTTGGTGAACCAGCTGTGGCCTTGGCGGGCCTGAGGGTTAGGAGCAGAAGTGATGCTCTGAACCTGTACGCTCGGAAATGACCTGGTTCCTTCAGAGCTATCCCAGCCCTCGCGGACGTGGGTGTGCTCAGGGCAAACGGGCCGGATGTCTGTGCTGCCACGTCCCGGGCCCCAGGCCCCTGCAGTGGAGAGGGTGGATCCCTTGCTCGTTGTGGGAAGGAGGCACGGGGACCGGGGGTCTCAGTTAGAGGGTGTCCACGAGGACTGATGGGGTTTGGGCTTCGTGGGTGACATCGGGGCGGGGGGGTTCAAACTGTGTTAAATTGTAACTGCGCAGCTGGGCTGGGAGAAGCGGTGCTGGGTCTGTGCTCTGCCTGGTGGCCTCGCTGTGTCTGTGCTTAGACGTGGTTTAGGTGTAGCCTCCTTTTTGGTCTCACTTCGTCATAGTCACAGAGGGTCCTCATCTCCATTGGTCTCCTGGGAGGCTGCTTTGTGCCCATCAGGGAACACAGTGGCCTCACTGTGAGTGCCAGCCCAGTTCCTGGGTGTGTGCCGTTGTCCTCGCATCCCCCAGGTAACATCCTGCAGGAGGGTGTGGGTGTGGCCGGAGGGCTGCCGGGTCACCCCTGCAGCCTGCTGCCACCGGGAGCCCCCAGGATGGGCGGAGTCAGCACCGGCCACGTGGACAGCGCCTCCTTCAACGGGGGTGGTGGTGATGGGGGCTCCGCGTGGCTGGTCTCTGTCTGGGCAACTCAACCACCACCTCCTAACCCTCTGCCTGGACTACCTCTGTTTGCCTTCAAGTCACATCTTAAATGTCACTTACGGAGACACCACCCCCTATCACTTATGGATGCACTCACCTCATGCATCCTTAAGACTCTATCTTTCTCCATAAGTTCTCTCCAAGTGGGTATCAGAGAACAGGGCAAGGATGGTGCCCACTGCAGGCACTAAGTGTATATTTCCTTAGTGACTGAACAGAGATCTTGGCCGTTCCTGCCTCTGTCCACCCTCTGCACAGCCTGGCCCAGACCATCATCGTCTCTTTCTGGATGGTTCCTCAGGTGCCTACCTGTGCTCTTGTCTAGTTGGCCTTAATCTACATTCCCTCAAATGCAAATGTGACCACGAGGGAGAAGAACCAGGTCCTCAGCTCTTTGGTGTCTCTGCTCATGAGCGACGTGGCTGATGGCACTTCGGGGAAGGAACCCTCAGCTGTCAGGACACCCTGATGTCCCCAGGCCCCACTGTGCCAGCCCCGCACTCAGATCCGGGACCACGCGTGGTCTGAACCCTACACTCTGCGAAGTCCCCGGGCCTCTGGTTAGAACAATTCGTCCCCACAGTTAACCAGGAGGAGGCACGTTCACTGAGTCAGAGCTGGAGCCTGGGAACCTCTGCTGGACCCTGCCATCCCCTCCTGCTAACGTGATGTTCCTGCTTTCATTGCACCTCGACAGTGACCGTGACCCCCCCAGTGGGCGGGAACGCAGCCGTGTGCTGTGGACCCATGTCACCAAGACACTTCCCTGTGCTTCCCGCATTCAGGGATTGCTTGTCACTGGAAGATTCCCCAAATGCAAATGTGGTTTGTTAAGATGCTCAACAATTCTTGGTAAACAACCCCTATCCCCAAGTGCTTAGTTCCGGGACAGTTCTGTCCTGAATGAGATAAAAGGCCTGCATATTTCTCAGAAGTTTAGAATGACAGTTAAGGCAAATGATAAGAAGAGAATTTTTTTTTTCCTATTAAAAAAAGAAAAAAAACCTTCCCCTGCAGTGTGTTTACTTTTTCTAAACTGGAATCACATGCAAACACAACAAAATATCACCTAGAGTTTCCTCTAAAACGTTATTAAGCCTCATGCTGTGAGTGGCAAACCTTAAATATTGCAATTTAACATGTATTTATTGTGTACCTACTATGGGTCCAATCAGCTCTGGGTACTAAGGAAGAAATTTTTGTATAAGAAAAACACCTAGATATATGGGAAATGATGGTATTGGATGGTGATAAAGAACAAGGACAGACACATGTAAATGAACGTTCCTGTAAAGTCCTCGTGAAGGAAGGTAACATCCTTCCTGCCTATGGGTCACCAGTGTCTGCGGCTAATTCTGCAGAATGTGCTTTACTTTCCACAAGGCATCCACGTTGTTGACCTGTGCCTTGATCCTGACGGTCCCCGGAGGAGAAGATCCTGGGGACACCTGATGATGCAGAGTTTCCTCATCTCCTTTCCTTAACCCTGGGGCAGGCGGCATTCACGCTCACCAATGTCCAAGCATCCTTACCCGCCCAGACCCAGGACAGACTGTGCCCCCAGCCCCTGGCAATGAAGTGACACGGGTGTCTGGATGGGACCGATGGGCTGTACCTGGAGGTGACAGGTGCACTTGCTACAGATGTGTCGTTCTCTAAATTAACCGCTCCCACCCCCGCCCCACCAGGGCAGCAGAGGAGGCTGAGCTCAATGTGGTCCAGACTCAAGAAAGCAGAGCCTCTGCCAAATTATGCAGAACCAGTAAATAAGCAAACTGTCATCGGATCCCATGGTTGTTTTTTACTGCAACACAATTTAACTCATCCTCTGATACATCCCTGGAAATCCATTCGCTAGCTCTTGCTGCCTGCAGGGAGCTCTAAAATATAGACACAGAGGAATCTGGGTGGTGATCTTGGAGTTTGGGTTTGTTTTAATTGAGTGTCCTAGACATCGTCCTTAGAAAGATGTGGAATTAGGTTAACCCAACTGTAGAACGTTCTTGAAAAAGCGATTCGATGCTGCCTGGAGAGTGCATGAAACACCTGTCTTTCACCGTCTGAGCTGGACACGTTTTTTTGTTTGTTTGTTTATAGAAGCATAGTTGATTTTCAATGTGTTAGTTTCTGGTGTACAGCAAAGTGACTCGGTTATACACATATATACATTCTTTTCCACTATGGTTTATTACAGGATATTGAATATAGTTCCCTGTGCTATACAGTAGGACCTTGTTGTTTATCTCTTTTATATATAATAGTTTGTATCTGTTAATCCCAAACTCCTAATTTATTCCTCCCCCAACCCCTTTCCCTTTGGTAACCATAAATTTGTTCTCTATGTCTGTGAGTCTGTGTCTGTTTTGTAAATAAGTTCATTTGTGTCATATTTTAGATTCCACATACAAGTGATATCAAATGGTATCTGTTTTTCTCTGACTTACTTCACTTGGTATGATAATCTGTAAGTCCATCCAAGTTGCTGCAAATGTCACTATTTCATTCTTTTTTATGGCTGAAGAGTATTCCATTGTATATATGTACCATGTCTCCTTTATCCATTCATCTGTCGATGGACATTTAGGTTGCTTTCATGGACATGTTGCTTTTTAAATCCTATGACTCAGCAGTGATTTACACATATTTTTGAAGAATGCACATCAGTTACTTTATAAAACGTCCCTGAATTTTGGTTTGTTTGCTATTTTCCAGTGATTAGATTTGGTTTACACTTCTTGGGCTGAAATAGTGAAGAAGTGACCTCTGGCTTTCTTAGGGAACCACAGCGGGCACACATGTGTGTTTGCCCCTTATCTCCATATTAATTTTGAGCACTTGGTTAAAATGTGGCCTGGTTTCTCCACTGTATAGTTATTAGTTTTCATTTTGAAATTAGTAATTAATCTGTAGGGAGATTATTATTTTTTGAAATATCCTGTTCCTCAACACATATTACTCTGTCTCCCAGACTTTGGAACCACGGAGAGTCTGCCTGAATCAGTTGTTACTATGATGACTGCAAATGACATTTTCTAGTTTCCTCCTTCCTTGGGTGTTTATTAGTGGGCATTCCACTCAGGAAAGCCCCATTCTCCTCTATTTCTTCAGTTATTAATTTATATGTGGATTGCTTGTATGTATTTATATATATTTTGTAAGTATGGACTCATGGGGTCTTGCTTTATTTAATGGGCATTAATCCACAACTTTTTCCATGTTTTGATGTCCAGATTGTCCCCAATTTGGCCAGTGGATGCTCCTCCGAGCCAGAGCCTCTGTCCTTTCACCTGCCCCTGTTGCACCTGTGAGCACCTCCTTAGTTTCTGGCACAAGATGTTCACAGCTCAGCAGGCACCTTCCAGCCGCAGCTCCTGAGTCATCTTTCTCCAGGCAGCCCGGGCCCCTTTTAGGAGGAAGACAAAGGAAAGCTGAGGAATGTGCCAGCTTACATACTGGCACTCGCCAGCTACCTCTACAAGGATCAAATCCTGAGCCGCTGCAGCTGCTGACTTTCCACACCCCCGGAAAGGAGTTCAGGGTGGAGATCAGGAATGAGGCCCTCTGTGCTCTGGGAAAAACTGGCAGAACAGGTCTTCAGATAGTTAGATATTTTCAGGAGAAGATTTTATGAGCCCAATTCTTGCATCTCATCATATCTAGGAAAGCACTAAAACCCTTCATGGTGACGTCTGCTCCTCGTGACTAGAAGTAACCTTCATGATACTAGCAGAACATTCTGCAAAAATGTGTGCTGGGCTGCATGTACTCCCCCATCACCAAAATTGCTTATATACTGACCTCCCCTCCCCTGTTTGGAGCAATCCCTCATAGCTTTCTGAGATGCTGTCTCCTGGGCTATAGTCCTCATTTTGCCCCAAATAAAACTTAACCCACAACCCTCACGGTGTGCATTTTTTGTCAGTCGACAAATGTTCTGGATGAAAGGAGTCTAAAGAGATATGACAACTAAATGCAACATGGGACCCTGGGTTGGATTCAGAACCAGAAAAAGATGCTATAAAAGACATTATCGGGACAATGGGTGAAATTAGAATGTGGACTACGTATTAGATAATTTAACCACTGATACATTTTTTAATATGACACCCATATTGTGATTATTTGAGAGCATATCCTCATTCTTCGGAAACCCACACTGAAGTATCAAGGAGGAAATGTGACTTACCCTCAAAAGGTTCAAACAGCAACAACAAAAATAATAATAATGTAAATCGAGTGCAGAAGATGAAGCAATAAGGCACAATTTGTGTATTGGGGAAACTGCATAAAAGGGGGTACAACAGGGCTCTCTTTAAACTGACCTTTCTCTAAGTTTGAAATTATTTCAAAATTAATAATTTAAAAAGAGGGAGACTGAAAATAAGAGCTCGCCTGCTCCCATCACCGTGGCTGGGCGGGCTCTGCCCACTGGAACCCTCTCCATGCCCTGGAGACAGCAAGGCCAGTCTCGGGAAGACTGGGAGGTCAGGGAGTCTACCCTGGACCACTCCCAGGGGCTAGGATGCCATCGAAATGGGTCAGGTTGGCACAGAAACTGTGGGCTCCCTCCCAGCTCGGGCTCTGCTCCTTGGCCTCTCCTCGGAGATGCTTGCAGCTGGGCGGGACCAACAGGAAAGCTGGATGCAATTTTTATACACCCTTCACGTGCAAGAAATAAAGTCTAAATAATCAGGAAGAAGGCCAGACCAAAGCGAGCGCACCTTTTCTTTTTCGTTACTGAATAAGAAGCCGAGGGCTCAGGTGTGCACAGAAACCTTGTGCTGAAGATGGCTTGGGGCTGGTCAGTGCGTGGCCTCAGGTCGGCCGCCCTTGTCCAAGCCTGTCTCCTCCTGAGTGGGATGAGGGCACCATCAACACCTGGTCGCACAGCTGGGTGGGGAGTGATGGGGTCACGCAGGAAGCCCCCCAGCACCGGCAGCACAGCCCAGGGACAGTCACTTCCCTGCCTCCCACATGGTGCAGGCCGGGAACCGGGCTAAGAGGCCCCAACCCCAGGAAGAAGGGCCTCTGTGACTTTGGCAAGTGGGGGAAGAACATCAGGCCAAAGACTTCCTGTGGGACAGAGAAACCACCAATTTCCATGAGGTTGTGCCTTTCAGCAACATAAACTTTTCCAGGAATCGTGCTTATATTCGAAAAACGTATCACATAGAATAGAACTATTTGAACAACCGTGGCTCAGAAGCTTGCTTCTGACTTAAGCAAATGGATCTCAGTCTGCAGTTTGCAAATTCCTCCCTGGAGTTATATTTTGGAGTCACTTTGCATAGTCTTGCTCTTAGAATTGTCGTCAAAGAGAGAAAATGCCTAAAGCAAAAATTCTCAATTCAGCCGGCTCCCTGGCTCACCCTCGGCCAGGCTCCCGAGGCAGGAAATGAACCCTTCTCTCTGCCTCAGTCGCTCTGACCTTCGCCGTTCCCCACACACGCACTTGAGGGGACACGAGGAGCTCTGGGCTCCTGCAAGGGCGGCAGGAAGCGCCGGGGCATCACCAGATCTTTCTGGGAGGCACAGTGTGACCTGGACATGTCAGGACGCCTGTTGGACCAGGGGCTTGTGAGTGTGCAAAACCGCTCTTTGTTCACACATCCCCTACCCCGTGGATGCGGAAGGGCCTGGGAAATTTTCTTATCGTTTTAAATACAAATATTTAATTACTGCTTCTGGAAGGGACCTGGAGCCCAGAGAGCTGGCAGTGCCCCTGACGCCACAGGGACATCACTGCCGCTTTGCTACCTCTCAGGCATCCCCTTTCCTCATCAAAAGCTCCTGGAGGGCGGCTGGGGCCCTCCCCTCTTGGCCTCCTCCATTCGGGGATGTCCTGACCCTGGCGAATGCCTGTGAGTGAAGACAGGGACAGAGGGGCTCTTCCCATCTCCGCTGAGGGCTGATCCCCTCTTCCCAGGAGCTGGAGCCCCCATCCGGTCCTCTCTCCGGACCCACACACCTCAGTCCGTCCTCCACCCTCTGCCCGAGCCAGGCCTCCTGTCCCTTCCACCAGCTGTGCTCCGGGGCTCCCGGGACAGGAAGGGCCCCCCTCAATGCAGCTGGGCTCCCCATTCTGCAGGACGTGGTCAGGCTCCCCACCCCTTTGGTCAAGTGTGTTCTGTTCTTTCTTTTTATTTATTTATTTTTGGCTGTGTTGGGTCTTCGTTGCTGTGCATGGGCTTTCTCTAGTTGTGTCGAGCAAGGGCTACTCTTCATTGCAGTGCGCAGACTTCTCATTGCGGTGGCTTCTCTTGTAGAGCACGGGCTCTAAGTGCACAGGCTTCAGTAGTTGTGGTTTACGGGCTCTAGAGCGCAGGCTCAGTAGTTGTGGCGCACGGGCTTAGTTGCTCCGCGGCATGTGGGATCTTCCCGGACCAGGGCTCGAACCCGTGTCCCCTGCATTGGCAGGTGGATTCTTAACCACTGCACCACCAGGGAAGCCCTCTGTTCATTTTTTGAGATAACAAGTGCTTGTTAGGCACTCTCTGTGCACAGGTTACTCCTCCTGCAGTGGGGAGGGTCAAGACACATCGGACACCATCCCTGCCTCCATCCCGGAGCAGGGCTCCTGCCAGCACTTGGCATAACTGTCCCGCTGTCCGTGGTCTCCGGCCTCCATCGCTCCCTCTCTCAGGAAACACCCTGTCCTTCCCTGGCTCCTTCTCAACACCCCCTCCTCTCGGCCTCCAGGCACCTTGCTTCCTTTGTTGCTTCCTCCTCATCCTGCCCCATCCTACTTCATCCTCAATCTGTGACCTGAAATGTGGGTGTCCCAGGCTCAGCCCCCCACGCCCTCTTCTCTGTGGACACTCACCATCCCCCCCCGCCACCGCCGGCCGTCTTATCCAGTCACAGGCTTTTAAGAACTGTCTATCTGCAGAGATTCTGAATTTGCATCTCTGGGCTCGTCTTCCTTCCCTTCTTCCTCTCTCCCTCCTTCCTTCCTTCCTTCCTTTCTTCCTTCCTTCCTCCCTCTCTTCCTTCCTTCCTGCCTGCCTTCCTCTCTTCCTTCCTCTCTTCCTCCCTCCCTTCCTTCCTTCCTTCCTTCCTTCCTCTCTTCCTCCCTCCCTTCCTTCCTTCCTTCCTGCCTTCCTTCCTCTCTTCCTCCCTCCCTTCCTTCCTTCCTTCCTGCCTTCCTTCCTCTCTTCCTTCCTCCCTTCCTTCCTTCCTTCCTGCCTTCCTTCCTCTCTCCCTCCTTCCTTCCTTCCTGCCTGCCTTCCTCTCTTCCTCCCTCCCTTCCTTCCTTCCTTCCTGCCTTCCTTCCTTCCTTCCTGCCTTCCTTCCTCTCTTCCTTCCTCAAGTTCACAACCAACCGAGCACTCTGCAGACTTGAAGGTTTCATGAGCATCTCAACTGTTACACGTGTGACTCCAAGCTCTTGATTTCTCTTCAGAAGCTGCTTCTCCTTGTCTGCCCCACCTCTGAAAACGGGAAAACGTTCTCTCCATCTCTTAGGCCAAAGTCCTGGGATGTCATCAGCTCCCCTCTGGCTTTCGCACCTCATCTCCGATTCACGAGCAAGGCGGCCACACCCACATCCAGCAAACTCTGTCCCTCTCTCCTTTTTATTGACCCTGTGACCGCAAGGATGTGAGTCCTTCCCTGAGGCGGTTCCAGCATTGCAGCAGCAGCTAGAAGGCAGGAGGCTGGTTAGATAGATGGGGAAGGAAGAGGGGAGGAGAGAAGGAGGGGCCGCCCTTTTGTCCTGACAGGACCCCGACTCCACTTCTCACTCCCTGATGTTGCCCAAGGGATGACGTCGTTCTCATGGAGGCAAAGAGGATCTTCCAAGCCGCAGCAGAGGCTGATCTGGAATCGCGTGGGCGGTTGTTAATGCGAAGACCATGGGGTGTCTGTTCCAGAGGCCACCGCGGGACGCACACAGAGGCCGAGGCAGACATGGCCCCGCAGCTCGTCACGCAGGGGGACTAAGCAGGGAGGCTAGGGACCTCACGGACAGGCGTCCGCTGCCTTCCCGGTTGAGGACACACTGCCGCCGAGCCAGCCATGCCTGGGCCTCGGTGCTGGGAATCGCGGGCGCTCTGCATCTGCTCCGAGAGGCGACACACACCAGCCTCGTCGTCATCCGCTCCGCGGCAGTGACTTTGCTGAAGGCAAAACCTCTTAAAATAAACAAACAAGTTGAATTTACAAAGAAGCTTTACCATCGACTTAACTCCACGGATCTGCTCATTTCCTTGCAGCGGCAAACCTGTGCTATTTCTCCACCCTGGGCACGTGGGCCCGCGATATCTTGGTGGTGGCTACGGGGGCGTCAGGGCTATTTTTACCATGGCCCCCGCGTGCTTCCTGGGTTAACAGAAGCCGGTTTTCTCCTGGGTTTCTCCGCTTTGCTTTCCAACAGCAGCTGATTGGGGAAGCCCGGAGACAAATGTTCGCAGGGGCTCCGAGTGACACCGCGCTTTGTCACAGCGGGTGTGCACGCAGCCTTGCTTCTCACACCAGCTTCCTCTTCACCGTGACCAGGCAGGGCCTCGGTCTGGCATGGCTTTGGCCTTCTCAGGGGACTGCCCACTGGGGGGACAGCAAATTTGCTCTCTGGAGAGCCAAGACGTCGCTGCAACCCTGCAGAAATTCAAGGCAGGGAGGAAAGGCAGAAATTTCATCCAAACTCTAGGACTTTTCTCCAACAAGCTGACACATGACGGTCACTGTCTTAGAAGCTGGAATAGACACTGAACATGGATCCAGGGAGTATGGGACCAAGTGTGAAGTCACCCTGACAGCATGGCCTTAAACACACGTCATATGATCACCTTCTGGTCACTTGGGATAAGGAGGCTCGCCGTCCCTAATGGAGAGGCCCTTTGCTCCTTCAGCAAATATCTGGGACACATTTCCCGAGGGGCAGGTCTGGGGACAAGCCCGAGGACCAAGTGTAGGTGAGGACGTCCCTAGGGGAAGAGGACCGAGCAGCAAAGGGACAAGTGCACAGCACGTGGTAAGTCTGCAGTGACGGGCAGGAGGACTCAGTCCCGAGAGGGCGGGACCCACGGAACCAGAGAGCAAGGACGGGATCGTAACACCCTCTGTCTCTCTCAACCCCATCAGCGCAGTCTGAAAAGTTCCTGAGTGAATGGACTAAAGAATGTGCAAGCATCTAAGAAAACAGACGTTGGAATTTGAGCCAGTGGCGAGACGCCCCTTGGAAAAGGCGTCGATATTGACGGAGGGAATATAAGGTGTTGAATCATCAACTTTTCAAACCATCTCCCAGGTGGAATGGGGGTCCTGGGGGCCAGTGAGGAGCAAGACAGGTGTTATGGAACATTCCTGCCTGGCTCATGGGTTGCAAATTCTGAGAAAAACTGGCAACAGGCATCCCCGCTGGGCACGCATTCGCCAGCTCCCTCTGTGGTTCTTCTGTTTCTCAGGGAAGAGAAATCTTAGTCCCACCCCCTTCCTGGCCTCCAATAACTGCCTTTCAGAACTTGTAGTTCGTCTTCGGAGGATAATTACCCTCAGCTCTTAGCACCTGGCTTCTTTCCCCTTATAGTACGTGGGAATCCTGCAACTGCAAGGTATTGTTCCATAAAATCCCTGAGTCACCAGGATGGGTGCTGTGTATCTTAGCCAGGGTCCTCCCCGAACCATTAACGCCCACTTATTCCAAACCCAACACTGCACAGATCTGACTCGTATGAGGGGTGTTGTGTGCCGTTTCCATGGAAACATTCTCCCCCCACCCCCACCCCATCACTCCCTGGTTTTAAGCTTAATTCTATAAAAACATGCAATTCAGCTGGCAGGAGCTTTCAGATTTAAATATAGAGATTGGATTAAACTTCGGTTGAAGCTGTGTTTGAATCCATAGTGCAAGAAACTAATAAAATCTGATCATGTTATGGAATGTGGGAGAAAACTGAGACACAGAGTTCGGGCCAGGCACCTTCTTCAATGTCAGATAATGTTCGATTTAGCTTTAGTGTTTCGTGTTTCATGAACATGTGTGCTAAGGCATCTTTAAAGGGAAATTTAGTTTAGTTTTGATTTTTCTTTCAAGCAAGACTGAGTTCGGCTTGCGTAACTCACTTTCTGTGTCAGTTTGCGGTAGTGCCCAAAGGCTGCGACTTCCTCCCTTCCTCTTAGCCCTGAAATTTGAGTTGGCCTTGGGACCTGCTTTGGCCAATGAAGAGATATGCAGATCCTGACCTCGGTCGCATGAAGCCATGCACGCTTCCATTCTTGCCTTTGGAAACCTGCAACCACCACGCGGGAAAGCTCCAGCTGTCCTGCAGGGGGGCGAGAGACACGTGGCCCAGCCACTCACGTCCCTCCGGCCCACAGTCCCCTGAGTGAGGCCATCGGCTGTCAGCTGACCACAGACACGTGTTCAGGGCCAGACCTGCCTGCTGAGCCCCACCTAAATTGTGAACCCTCAGAACTAGGAGTAAATACATGGTTGTTCTCTTAAAACATTGAGTTTTTAGGTGCGTTGTAATGCAAAAAAGGCTAACTCCAACACGGTCCAACAATAAAGCATTTGGTTATCTTTGTTGAAGGAAGCAGGAAAAAAAAATCTGCTACTTCCCTCCTTAATGGAGGGCATTAAATGATTTCTTGATGTACAGGGAGCGTTGCTTCATGGAAACCCTTTGAAGTTGGGATCCTATAACCTTCTGTGTCCTGACCCTCTCCTGTCTCTGTCCCCACAAGAGTGGACAAGTTGGTCCTCCAAGCCAAGCCTCACAGGGGCCAAGTTCAAGGGGCTCCAAGCTGCTATCCAGTCCTTTTGCTGGTCTGAACACTGAGATGACCACACATGGGGTCTGGGAACGTTCCTCATAGAACAACCCACATCTTCTGGTTCAGGCTGTTGTGGTCATGAGCTTGACCGTCCAAACAATGCTGAGGGGACCACAGGACAGCAGCTGAATGGTCATCTGCCCATGCTCGCAGCACATAGTAGGACCTGTTGGGGGAGGAAACAGCAGTGCCCCCAGCTCTTGGCACCTGTCGAGCTGGTGCAGAAGGAGCGCAGCCTGGGGTCCAAAAGCCTTTTGAGTTGCGGTCTGCTGACCGTGACCCCTGAGGTGTTGGTCTGAACTTGAGTTTCCAGGCACATGTAAAGTGGGTTAGTGGTCCTGCAGTGCCTTGTCCATGGGGTCATCATAAGCCTGTATAAATATCACTCAATACCTAAAAGATATTGTTAAATGATGATGAGAGTATTATCCTCTTTTTTTGTCTTTTATTTATTTTTATTTATTTATTTATTTTTTTAACATCTTTATTGGAGTATAATTGTTTGACCATAGTGTGTTAGTTTCTGCTTTATAACAAAGTGAATCAGCTATACATATACATATATCCCCATATCTCCTCCCTCTTGCGCCTCCCTCCCACCCTCTCTATCCCACCCCTCTAGGTGGTCACAAAGCACCGAGCTGATCTCACTGTGCTATGCGGCTGCTTCCCACTAGCTATCTATTTTACATTTGGTAGTGTATATATGTCAATGCTAGTCTCTCACTTTGTCCCAGCTTACCCTTCCCCCTCCCCGTGTCCTCAAGTTCATTCTCTACATCTGCGTCTTTATTCCTGTCCTGCCCCTAGGTTCTTCAGAACCTTTTTTTTTTTTAGATTCCATATATATGTGTTAGCATACAGTATTTGTTTTTCTCTTTCTGACTTACTTCACTCTGTATGACAGTCTCTAGGTCCGTCCACCTCATCACAAATAACTCAATTTCATTTGTTTTTATGGCTGAGTAATATTTCATTGTGTATATGTGCCACATTTTCTTTATTCATTCATCTGTTGATGGACACTTATGTTGCTTCCATGTTCTCGCTATTGTAAATAGAGCGGCAATGAACATTGTGGTACATGACTCTTTTTGAATTACGATTTTCTCAGGGTATATGCCCAGTAGTGGGATTGCTGGGTCGTATGGTACTTCTATTTTTAGTTTTTTAAGGAACCTCCATACTGTTCTCCATAGTGGCTGTATCAATTTACATTCCCACCAACAGTGCAAGAGGGTTCCCTTTTCTCCACACACTCTCCAGCATTTATTGTTTGTAGATTTTTTGATGATGACCATTCTGACCGGTGTGAGGTGACACCCCATGGTAGTTTTGATTTGCATATCCTCTTGATAACTTTGCATTCAGGACTGCAATGTGCACGGGGATTATAAACATTCCCATGGTGTGGATTTCCCATCGCACACTTGAATTATATAAAGCCCCTCCTCACCTCCACTCCACATCATATTTTATGTCTTTCCCGTGGAAATGAGCAAAAAATCAGGCAAACAGCTGGGGTCTGCTCCTGTGTGCTGTTGCCTCTGAGAAACCCTCGGAGTCTTGGATGGACAATTTGGCTCCTGTACTAATGATTTTTACTGTTTTTGAATACTGAAAGCATCAGACATTTCTTGTTTGTAATCTCATCTGATCTCTCCAACAACACTTCAAGGCAGATGGCATTATCCTGCTTTAAAGATTCAGACACAGGGGGTCAGAGAGGACAAATCCCTGCCAAGGTCAAAAGGTGAGGATGAAGGAGCAGAGATCTGGACCCAATAAAGAGAAGAGGATGTGCCAGCACCCAGTCTGACGCTGTCTTGCTGTTGAGCTGCTCCCTTTCCAAGGAACCTGTCCCTTTGACATCTTTTCCAATGTACCCAGATGACCAGCTGAGAGAGAACATAGCCCATTTGCATGTTTCTTGAAAAACAACCATTTGGGGATGTACAAAGTATTCAGGATCCAAACAGGCATCTCACAATGATCCTGTAAAGTGCATTCATGAACATCCAAAATGCTTTATCAGGATGAACGCGCTGGGTGAGTGTTCAGGACAGCCATCGACCATCTGCCACAGGGGAGCCTGTGCCAGCACGCACCCCCCACGTGACAGCTAGCACTGTGGCAAGAAAATATCCCAGTGGAATTCCACAGTGTCGTCCCTATGTTGTGCATTTCTGCACCGGCCACCGAAATGTTGGAACGTGTTTCTCACCCAACTTCCTGGGAGAGCTCCAGACTCGCCAAAGCATGTTTAATTCACGTGGGTAACTCCCCCCTTTCAGTTATTTTTGTAAAGTCTAAGATATTATTACTGAACGGCAGAACAGTCAGCGCTAACTACCACTCGGTTGAGTTGCCTGCCCTTGTCATTAAGGCAGGAATAACATCTCGCTAATTCTATGTTTAATTCCAAGAAGCGTCCTGTTGCACCTGCTCTTTCAGTAGGTTCGCTCCCGGAAGAGGCGGGACGTCCTCCCATCTCGTTTGCTTAATGGCCATGAACCTACTGTGTGTCTGCAATGGGAGGCTGTCACACTATTTGACCTCAAACTTCTCCAGCCTGTCAGAGATACTTACAGCTTGCACACCCTCACATCTTCCAGGATCCTAGGGAATTCTGTTCTACGCAGGAAATGTGGAGCTACACAAGGCAACCTGAAGGAGGGTGAGGACATCCTCAAGTGAGAATTCAGGGCAATGTGATTACAGAGTCCATGCTGAGTCATCACTGAGTGAAGGGCCCTGGTGCTAAGGATGGTGTTGGGAGGATGAAGTAAGATAATGCAAGTGATGCACTGAGAAGAGTGGCCCCTGATCTGCCTCAGTAACATCTTCCTCATCACCAGGTACTGTAGGTGGTCTCCAGAACTGGCTGCCCTCAGTTCCTTCCCTGCTGACATGCTGCTGGTCAATCAACATGGGAAACTGACTCCCATCTCCTTGAAACTGTGCTGCTGCTCATGACTTAGCTGACCAATGGCATGTGGAGGAAGTGACCTCCAGAATCCCGACTCCATCAACAATTCCACGCAGTTTGTGCCTTGGTTTCTTGAAACACCACCTCCAGGAACCAGCTGCCATGACTCACAAGGATATGCCAGTCCTCTGCCCCAGCTGGGATTGCAGCCCACAGAATCCACTCTCCACTCTGGGGCCAGCTGCCTTTTTTTCAGTTTTACTGAAATATCATTGACATACAGCACTGTATAAGTTTAAGATAAACAGTATAATGATTTGACTTGCACATATAGTGAAATAATTACCACAGTAGGTTTACCAAACATCCATCATCCCATATAGACACAACATTAAAGAAACAGAAAAAAATGTTTTTCCTTGTGATGAGAACCCTCAGGGTTTACTCTTAACAGCTTTCATAGATAATGTACAGCAGTGTTAATTGCATTTATCATGTTGCAACTTCCATCCCTAGCACTTATTTATCTTCAAACTAAAGTTTGTACCTTTTGACCACCTGCATCTAGTTTCCATTAGTCCTCTCTATGCCTACAGCAGCCACAGATCTCCTCTCTTTTTTTCTGTCAGTTTGTATTTTTGTAGGGTGTAACTAACTTACAACACTATGTTAGTTCCTGGTACACAACATAGTGATTCAATATTTCTGTACATTTCAAAATGATCACCATAAGTCAGGTTGTCATCTGTCACCATAAAAGATTTTACATAATTATTGGCTACATTCCCCACACACTACATTTCATATCTGTGACTCATTTATTTTTTAACTGAAAGTTTGTACCTCTCAATGTCCCTCAGCTGTTTCTCTCCTCCCCTTACTCCCCTTCCAACTGGCAACCACCTGTTTCTTCTCTGTATTGATAGCTCCCTTTTTGTTTAATTTTCTTTGTTAGTTTGTTTTGTTTTTTAGATTCCACATATAACTGAAATCCTACAGTATTTGTCTTTCTCTGTCTGACTTGTCTCACTTAGCATCATTCCCTCTAGGTCCATCCATGTTGTCATAAATGGCAAGATTTCGTTCTTTTTTAAGGCTGGGTAAAATTGTATTGTATATATATATATATATGTGTGTGTGTATATATATATATATATATATATATACACACACACACACACACACACACACACACATATATATATATACTTCCAATACTATGTTGAATAAAAGCGGCAAGAGTGGGCATCCTTCTCTTGTTCCTGATTTTAGGGGAAATGCTTTCAGCTTTTCAGCATTGAGTGTGATGTTAGCTGTGGGCCTGTCATATATGGCCTTTTACATTGAAATATGTCCCTATATACCCACTTTGTTGAGAGTTTTTTTAATCATAAATGAGGTTGGATTATGGCAAAATCTTTTCGCATCTACTGAGATGACCATATGATTTTATTCTTCAATTTGTTAATGTTGTATATCACTTTGATTGATTTGCAGTTATCGAACCATCCTTGCATTCCTGATAAATCCCACATGACCATGGTGTATGATGCACGTATTGTTGAATTCAGTTTGCTAATATTTTGTTGAGGATTTTAGCATCTATGTTTATCAGTTATATGGTTCTATAATTTGCTCTTTTTTGTGTGATTTCTTTTTGTCAGTTTGGTATCAAGCTGATGCTGCCCTCATAAAATTAATTCAGAATCATTCCTTCCAATACAACTTTGTGGAATATTTTGAGAAGGATAAGTGTTAACTCTTCTCTAAATGTTTGGTAGAATTCACCTCTGAAGCCATCCAGTCCTTAACGTTTGTTGGAAGTTTTTTGTTTTTTTGTGTTTTTGTGTTTTTACTTACTGATTCAATTTCCTCACTGGTAATTTGTCTGTTCATATTTTCTATTTCTTCCTGGTTCAGTCTTGGGACATTATACATTTCTAGAAATTTGTCCATTTCCTCTAAGTTGTCCATGTTGTTGGTGTATAATTGTTCATAGTAATTTTTTATGATTCTATGATTTTCTGTGGTGTTGGTTGTAACTTCTCCTTTTTCATTTCTGATTTTATCGATTTGGGCCCTTTCTCTTTCTTTCATAATGAGTCTGTCTAAAGATTTATCAATTTTGTTTATCATTTCAAAGAACTAGCTCTTAGTTTCATTGATCTTTTCCATTTTTTCTTTAGTCTCTATTTCATTGATTTCTCTTCTGAACCTTAATATTTCTTTCCTTCAACTAACTTTGAGTTTTGTATGTTCTTCTTTCCCTAGTCCTTTTAGGTATAAGGTTAGGTTCTTTAGTTGAGATTTTTCTCATTTCCTGAGCTAAGCTTGTATCTCTATAAACTTCTTCTTAGAACTGTTTTTGATGTGTCCCATAGATTTTTGGGTCATTGTGTTTTCATTTTCATTTGTCTCTAGGTATTTTTTGCTTTCCTCTTTGATTTCTTCAGTGACCCATTGGTTGTTTAGTAGCATATTGTTTAGCCTCTACATGTTTCTGTTTTTTTTTTCAGTTTTTTTTTTCTTTCAGTTGATTTCTAATCTCATAGCATTGTGATCAGAAAAGAAACTTGACATGATTTCAATTTTCTTAAGTTTACTGAGACATGTTTTATGGTCTACTATGTGATCTATCCTGGAGAATTTCCATGTGCACTTGAAAAGAATGTGTATTCTGCTGCTTTTGGATGGAATGTTCCATATCTATCTATTAAGTCCATTTGGCCTAATGGGTCATTTAAGGCCATTGTTTCCTTATTGATTTTCTGTCTGGATGATCTGTCCATTGATGTAAGTGGAGTGTGAAAGTCCCCTACTATTATTGTGTCTCTGTCATTTTTCCCTTCATGTCTGTTGATACTTGCTTGTGTATTTAGGTGCTCTTATGTTGGGTGCATATATATTTAAAATTACTATATCTTCTTGTTGGATTGATCCCTTTATCATTATATAATGCCCATTTTGTCACTTGTTACAATCTTTGTCTGATATAAGTCTTGTTACCCCAGCTTATTTTTTTATATCCTTTTGAATGCAATACCTTTTTCCATCCCCTCACTTTCAGACTGTGTGTGTCTTTAGAACTGAAATGAGTCTATTGTAGGCAGCATGTATATGGGTCTTGTTTTTGTAGCTGTTTAGGCACATTATGTCTTTTGATTGGGACATTCAGTGCATTTACATTAAAAGTAATTATTAATAGTTATCTAATTTTTATCATTTTGTGAGTAGTTTTGGGGTTGTTTTTGTAGGTCTTTTTTGTTCCCTTCTTTTGCTCTCTTCCATTGTGACTTGATAAGTATCTTTGATGTTATATCTGGATTCCTTTCTCTTTTTTGTGTATCTATTTTAGATTTTTGGTTTGTGGTTACCGTGATGTTTGTATATCTATATACATATATAGAGCTAAATACATAGATATATAGATTAGCTATATACAAATATAATACATACATATATGATTATTTTAAGCTGCTGATCTCTTAAGTGCAAATGCATTTTGAACTTCTACAACTCTTTGATTATCTCTCCAGAGTTAAGTAAAGATAGCTTCACATAAACAAGATGATTTAAATAAATATTTTGGCCTTAGAATGAATAACTTTCTCTGCAGAACATTTATTTTTCCTAGAAATGCCAGGTTCAGGCTAACAATGAAATTATTTTCCATGATTGATAGGTAATGGAGTGTATTGGAAAGAGTCCTAAAAGACCTGCATTTAACTCCTGGCTGTACCATGTACTAAGAATGTGATCTTGGGCAAATTGCTTGCCATTCTTAGTTTAGTTTGCTCATCTCTGAAATGGTTGTAGAAGTTTTTATCTTACAAGATTATTGTGAATATTGAATGTATTCACTTCACCTATGTGCCAGGAACATAGTCAAAGTTCCCCTTAGATGGCAGATGTTATTTTTACTGTTATCATTATTATTAATCATTATGAACTTAGCAATTCATTAAAGAAACAATAGTGAAAAAAACCGAACAAAAGCATTTTAACAACACTTCTTATTAAATCCCTTCTCACATTTACTGTTTTTGACATCCTATTTTACACCTTCTTATTTTCTGTATCCCCTAACTACTTATCGCTGATATAGCTGATTTAACTACTTTTGTCTTTTAACCTTTCTACTAGTTTTAAAAGTAATTTATCTACTACTTTTACTGTATATTTGCCTTTACAAAAGAGATTTTTCCTTTTGTATTTTTTATATCTCTAATTGTGGCCTTTCCCTTTTTGCTAAGAGAAGCCCTTTTAACATTTCCTGTAAAGTTGGTTTCATGGTGCTCAACTCTTAACCTTTACTTGTCTGTAAAACTTTTGATTTCTCCTTCAAATATGAATGAAAGCCTTGCTGGGTAGAGTATTCTTGGTGGTAGGTATTTTCCTTTCATCACTTCAAATATACTGTGTCACTCATTTCTGTCCTGCAGTTTCTGATGAAAAGTCAGCTGATAGCCTCATGGAAATTGCCTTGTATGTAACTTCTCGGTTTTCCCTTGCTGCCTTTAACATTTTCTCTTTGTCTTTGATTTTTGCCATTTTAATTACAATGTGTCTTTGTGTGGTCCTCTTTGGGTTCACCTTGTTTGGACTTTCTGTACTTCCTAGACCTGGATGTCTGTTTCCTTTCCCAGGTTAGGGAAGTTTTCAGCCATTATGTCTTCACATAGGTTCTTTGCCCCTATCTTTTTCTCTTCTCCTTCTGGGACCCCTATAATGTGAATGTTAGTACACTTGATATTGTCTCAGAGGTTTCTTAAACTGTCCTTGTTTTTTAATTCTTTTTTTCTTTTTTTCTGTTCATCTTGTTATTTCCACTACTCTGTCTCCTAGAGACAGAGTTATTTCCGCTACTTTGTCTTGCCTGGTGGCGCAGTGGTTAAGAATCTGCCTGCCAATGCAGGGGACACAGGTTTGAGCCCTGGTCCGGGAAGATCCCACATGCCGCAGAGCAACTAAGCCCGTGCACCACAACTACTGAGCCTGTGCTCTAGAGCCCGCAAGCCACAGCTGCTGAGCCCACATGCCACAACTACTGAAGCCCATGCACCTAGAGCCTGTGCTCTGCAACAAGAGAAGCTGCTGTGATGAGAGGTCCGTGCACCACAACGAAGAGTAACCCCCACTCGCTGCAACTAGAGGGAGTCTGTGGGCAGCAGTGAAGACCCAACACAGCCACAAATAAATAAATAATTAATTTTTAAAAATACTATAAAAAATAGCATAAGCAAGAGGGAAACTTTAAAAAAAAAAAACAGATTGGCCTAGTTCACCAATCCGTTTCTCTGTATCATCTAATCTACTGCTGATTCCTTCTAGTGTATTTTTATCTCATTTTTTTGCATTGTATTATTCAGCTCTGTTTGATTCTTCTTTATATCTTCTGACTCTTTGTTAACTTCATTGTGTTCATCCATTCTTCTCCTGAGTTATTTAAGCATCTTTAGGATCATCACCTTGAACTCTTTATCAGGTAGATTGCTTATCTCCACTTCATTCAGTTCTTCTTCTGGAGTTTTATCTTGTTCCTTCATTTGTAACATGTTTTTCTGTTGCCTCATTTTGCCTAATTCACTGTTTTCATTTCTATGTATTTGGTCAGTTGGTTACATTTCCCAATCTTAGAGAAGTGGCTTTATGTAGGAGACATCCCATGTGGCCCAGAAGCACATTTGCTTATGTTCACTACCGCTATATGCTTTAGGGGTACCCTCCATGTGAGCTGTGTGAGTCCTTCTGTTATGGTGGGCTGACTACTGTGCGGACACTGGTAGACCTGGCTGACCCCTGGCCCCTCCTTTGTGCAGAGGCTGCTGGCTCCTAATGGATGTGGCCAAGTCACAAGGTCATTGGCTACAGAGTACCAGGGGACCCTGGGGCTAATGCTGGCCCACTGGTTGGAGACCTGGGTCCTGGGGTGTCTGGCTGTGGAGCAGGGGGTCCTGGAGCTAGTGTTGGCCTGTTGATCAGTGTTGCCATAGCCCCAGAGAGGGAGGGGTTCCTGGGGCTGGTATCAGCCTGCTGATGGGTGGGGTCAGTTCTTGATATGGTTGGGTGAAGGATTAGGCATTACCTGGAGCTGGTGAGGGCCCACTGGTGGGCGGGGTTGTATCCTAACATGACTGGCTGAGGAACTAAAGGTGTCTCAGGGCTGGTATTGGCCTGCTGTTGGGTGGGGCCAGAACCCAGGCTGTCCCAGGGTGGTGCTGGCATGCTGGTGGGTGGGCCAGGTCTTGACCTGGCTGGCTGCAGTGGTCCCAGGGCTAGAACCAACCCACTGGTGGCCAAGGCCAGTCCTACAGCAGCTACCTGTGGGGGCTCTGGGGATCCTGGGGCTAGTGCCACCCACTGGTAGGTGGATCTGGGTCCCAGGATCTCTGGTTGTAGGGCCCTGGTGGTCCCAGAGTTGGTGTCAACCTTCAGGTGGGCTGGGCCAGAGCCCAGGTGGTTCTGGGTCTGATGCCAGCCTGCTGATAAGGGCACTGAGTCCTGATACAGCTGGCTGTGTCCCAGGTGGTCCCATGGCTGGTATCTACCCACTGATGGGTGGGACCAGGTCCAGCACTGCTGGGACCTCAGAGGATCCTATGGCCACTGGCCTGCTGGTGGGTGGAGTTGTGCCCCTGCCCAGCTAGCTGCCTGGCCTGGGGCATCTTGAGACTGATGCTGAGAGTCTGGTGGGCAGGGCCAGGTCCTTGTGCTAATAAGCTAGAGGAGGATCCAAAATGGCACGTACCAGCACCAGTTCCTCATGGTAGGATGCTTTCCCAAAAATGACTGCTGTTAGTGTCTATGTCCCCGGGCTGAGCACAGTTGGCTCCTGCCTCTCTGGGAGCTGGGAGGCCCTCAAGGCCAGCAGGTGAGGCTGACCCAGGCTCCCATCAAATTACTGCTTCTACCCTGGGGCCAGGAATGTGTGAGATTTGTGTGTGCCCTTTAAGAGTGGAGTCTCTATTTCCCACAGCCCACTGGTTCTCCTGGAAGTAGGCTCTACTGGGTTTCAAAGTCAAATGTTCTGGGGGCTCATCTTCCCAGTGCAAGACCCCTAACCTGGGGAGGCTGATGTGGGGCTCAGACACCCTTGATCCTTGGGGAGAGCCTCTGCAATTATAATTAGCCTCCCATTTGGGGCGTATAGGTATAGATCTTGACTACACTGCATCTTGGCTCCTCCTATCCATCTCGACATGGTTCCTTTTTACATCATAAGCTGTAGAAGGTCTTTTCTGTTAGTCTTCAGGTCGCTCTCATGGATAGTTGCTCTGTAAATAGTAGCAATCTTGGTGTGCTCCTGGGAGGAGGTGAGTTCCAGGTCTTCCTACTCTACCATGTTGGCCACTTCCCCGGGACAAGCTGTCTTGATGGCCAGCCCGGAGTCTCCCACTGTCTCCAGCCCTGGTACCTCTGATGGCATCATCATGGGAGCCCGGCAGAGGGCTGCCCGTTGAGCCAGTCCATCCAAGGGACCTTCGCTGTCATGGTGGAGGGCTGTTCTAAGACACACAGTGTTCGGGTGGGTCCAGAGGCTGAGAGTGTGGGGTTTTAACTCGTGCAAGACCTGGGTCCAGCACCATCTCCATCAACCCCTGGCTGTGTCCCTTCAACCACCACCGCCCCCCCAGGCTTCGGTTCCCCACTTACAACACAGGTGCTTGGTGTCAGGTTGAAGTGGCTGATTTAAGGATCCCATGAGTTAAGTGTGTGGATGGAAGTGCCCCATAAATGCAGCTACAGCTGTTATTCTAACACTCCAGGCAAACGCATCAGGGCCAGGTGCCCTCTGGGAGGGCAGGTGGAAGTGGAGTCTTTCCTGCGTGGGGCTGGGAGAGGATGTTGGGGGCGATAAGCCCGAGGATCTGGCTTTGCGCATCCTGGGTGTGTTGTAGTGTGTACATCCCACGCAGGACACAGATTTCCCAAGAGCAGGTGGATGTGTAGCACACGTCGATGCCTGTAATGCGTGGGGGGGTCTATGCAGACACATCCAGAATCCTGCCAGGCTGCAGAGGTGACCCTCCTTCAGTTTTGTCTGCTTCCTGCTGAGGCCCATGGAGGCACAGTGGCCTGAGGACCCCATGGCTTGTGGTGGACGAGCTGGATTCAAACCCCTCCCATGTAACCCGAGGGCCCATGTCCTATCTGTGTCCACACTAGGCTGTCCCAGGCGGTACGGCTTCCTGGGGGCTGTGGGGACACCTGTGTGTTGGGGCAGCTCCACGAAGACCAGGGCACACCCGTCCTCAGGACACGCTGACGGCATTGCCAATGAGAGCAGCACACACCACATGGAGCGGTGTCCTGCAGGCCTGGGGCCGGACCCCAGGGACCCCAGAGCAAGGCCACGTCACACAAGAGGTGGCAGCTTGTGTTCTAAACCACGGATAAAAAATCAGGCGACGCCAGCTCTTCATAAAGAGCTTTCAGACCCTGGCTCATTGCCGCCCACACAGCTGTGCCAGTTGGCACTGAAGGCGTCATCAGTCACCACGGATGACAGAGGAAGACTCTGATGTCCACGGACACTGGGTCTTGCTGAGGTCCCAGCCAGGACTCAGCCCAGGCTTTCAGACAGCCTGCCCTTTGCCCTTCCAACAGCAGGAGTCAGATGGAATGATCAATTCAGTAAAGATTTGGCCCTATCTCTGTACCCGGCCTTGCACTGGGCACCTGTGAAATGGAGATGACAAGGACAGTCGTGCCCTCGGGTGGGGGGCACTGAGGGGGTTACAGGCCAGGAAGAGTGATCACAACTGCTCAGGAGGGCCATGACAAAGTGAGGCTGGGGCCCCAGGGGCCATGAAACTGAGAGGAGGAGGGGCCAGCCGGTGTTCAGGAGAGGCCACCAGGAATGTGTGCCATCTGTGCTTGTTCCCAAAGATAGTGAAAGAGGGGCTGTTGTGGGCAGGGGCTGCAGGAAAGAACAAAGGGGGGACCAGCCAGAGAACTGCGACTTTGTCCAAGCCTCTGGTCTCACAGGGCTTGGTCTCACCCAGGGGCTGCTCGGCCTGGAGCTTCAGCAAGACACCCTACTCAACTGAGATGTCCACACCCCGCTCAGGAGTCCTGCCCCGGCTGGTCGGCCACGAGCCCAGCAGCTGACTACACTCTGCGTTCCCATCCAGGGAGGCTAGGGAGTTGTATTCTCCTGGGGGTGGGTCAAGAGAGCTGAGAAATTAAAGAACCTCGAAGCTTCTGGAATGACAGGTGTTACCCTCAGGTGCAGACCCCACACACGGAGCAACGGGGAGAGGAGAGACACGTTTGGGCCCCTTGTCCAGCACCCAGATCTCCCCCACCACATCCCCCTTTGAAATCCTCAGCGCCTTCCCCTGCAGTCTGAGCTCAGACACCCTGATGTCCTTTTGTTGGCGTGGGCTCCACCATCCTCCAGCTCTCGGGTTCTGCTCTGCCCCCTCTCTCTGGAGACCGCCCTCCTGCCTTCCTGCGTGTGGAAGATGGCATGTCCCATGTGCTGTGCGCCCTCTCCATGGGGCCTGCATGTCCAGCCCCGCTGACCTCTGCTTCCTCAGATGGTGAGAGCATGTGGCCAGCTGGAGCTCAATGCTGAGGACAGATGACAATAATATTGCATCTTGTCCTTTACAGTGGAGCTCAGAAACAGGGCTTTTTGAAGTTATTTCGTCAGAGGGGCATGTCTTTGTACTGGACGTGAGGTCATTTTCTGCTCAGATGCTGGAGGGCAGGTGGCCCAGTGGGCAGTGTCAGCCAGGAGGGGTGGGAAGCCTGTGTGCATCGTAGGAGAGAAGAGCTGCTGTGCTGGAGTCCTCACTGAGGAACGGAAGTCAGACCAGCAAACCTCTGCGGACAGAAGTGGGCTGGGCCACAGATCGAAGGCATCCCCTCGTCCAAGGATGTTCACACGTGCCTGGCCCTCTGATGGATTCTGAAATCAGTCATAGTCATCACCCAGAGGGAAAACGAGATGCAGGAAGACAGGCTTCCTCGGATGCCTTCCTTGGATGTCGAGTAGAACCCAACAGTCGTGCAGTCATATAGCAGAATCTGAGACACACCAGGGGGAGGCGTGATCATGCCCTCCGTGCAATCACAGTGTAATAAACAGGAAATTGCTGCTATAATTAAAGTGATTTTAATAATAACAGACCTTTATGTTCGTGGAACACTGAAGCGTGCTTGAGTATTGTCATAAAATGGGGGAAAATA
This sequence comes from Balaenoptera ricei, assembly GCF_028023285.1. NCBI lineage: Eukaryota > Metazoa > Chordata > Mammalia > Artiodactyla > Balaenopteridae > Balaenoptera > Balaenoptera ricei. The sequence continues at coordinate 104,865,059 of NC_082648.1, forward strand.
AAGGAACACTCGATTCTTCATTAAATCCTAGAATGCTTTAACTCTGGGACAAATAAAATCAACCACCCAACCCACACACGTTTCTTATGTACAGATGCGGAAAGTGGGCAATTGGGTGAATTCAACCCAATTACGCAATCATATCCAAAGGCACAGATAGCTAAACAGAGCCCAAACCTGCCATGGAAAATTCTTAATAATATTGTCTGAAATTTTGCTTACTAAATATTTTTGCATGAACAGAGAATTAAATGGATGAAGAGTTAATGGCTGGTAAAGAAGATGGTACATATTGCATTCTGATCCAACGTGCAGGAGAAAGGGTGAATGTGCATTGCCGGGTGACAGATGAGAACAAAAATGACCTCAAAGGGCTGGAGCGAAGGGCCAGCTTGGAAAAGCGGACACTAAACAGGAATGGATGTAAAGTTTTAAGCTTGAGTCTGGAAACTACAATTAACACTTGCTTCCCATGTGATGGGGCCTCGTCTCTTTTCAGCAGCTATGCTGTTGGTGGCCCAGGAGGATTCTTTGACTGCAAATTTAACATGAACCCACAGTCTGACCACACACGCAATGTGAACCCAAGGCTAGAGTCCACGCCAGTCTGCACTGGTGGGGGTGCTGGATGCAGGAAGATTTCCTTATCTGCAAGTCGAGTCCAGCTGGAGGAAAATCCATCCCCAGATGGTATCTTTCCACTGTCTTTCAAAGCAGAGGCAGCCTCACTGTACAACATCTGGACCAGCACCGAGGGAGGTCATCTTCCAAAGTAAGAGCCAAACTCTTGTATGGTGCCTTGCTGTGGTCTCACATATGTTCAGAAGTGATGTCCTGTGAGAGAAGGAAAACCTTCTGTCTGAAATTTCAAGTTGGAAAACACATTCTTTGTCTTGTCCTTTTTTCAAATTTTCAGCCAAAAGGATGATGTAGGCTTGTATACAATTTCTAGCTATTCTTGCCATGGAAGGAAACTCCTTTCACCATGGTCCACCCAGAACACGGCCTCACATGTTATAATGAGGGTTCAGATTTGATAAGTGTGCACCCATCGTCCACCCTTGGGGTTGGTTTTCACAACTACCTGGGATGTCTGCTGAACAGGCAGACACTGGGCTATTGAAAAGCTAGGTGATTTGGCTGAAGCCACAGGGCTATCAAGTTGAACTGTCTGAAATTGCCAATATTCAACTATTTTTGGACCTACACAAATAACAATTTCATAGGGTTCAAGCCAATAAGAAAGTAATGAGCCAAGATGCAGGTTTAGGTTTTCTGAATATGAAATTTAGTTCTTAATGAGTAAACAATTAATCTTTTGGGGAAAAAATGGAGATTTTTTTCTTCTTACATTAGCCCCTTAGCCTCCTTCTGATACATTGTGTTGCTGGGGCCTCACTAACCCCTCGAGGATGGCCAGCTGTGGGGTTAACCTGAGTGTGATCTGAATGAAGACCCAGTCTGTGGGGAGGTCCTGAGCTGGTGAGGGTCTGCAGCTCAGCCGGATAAGGGGAATCCTCATCTCAAAACAGGCAGGACTCTTAGATTCCCTGTCTGTTCAAATGTTTGCAATAACCCGAGGGTTATGTTCCATTCCCCCATTTTACGAGGTGAAGCTGAGGTCCAAAATCCACACATTTAGCCAGCAAAGGAGGTGGGATTTGTGCCCAAGCCTGACTTGTCCTAAAAGTCCACACCCTTTCTCCCCAGTCCACAGCTTCTACTCAGCCTCCCAACTCCAGGCCAGGCTCCCTGATGAACGCAAGACATGCCACCAAGAAGGAGGTGAGTATTCCCCACGAGTGAAGGGTGGAAGGTTCTGGAAACCCCGGATGTGGAGAGCATCTGCCTGTCAGTCCTGCAACTCGGCACTCAGTCCTCGGCCAACTCTGACTGCAAATTTATTATATGCATTTCAACCTTTTTATTTTCCCCCAAATGTGGTACTTCTTTCAAAAGACTCAATGACGCATGCTTTCAGCAATCGTTACTAACCTTATTACATCTCAGTGATACTACAAACCAAAGTAGAATCCAATTGCAGTGCATACTGAAATGATCTTGCAAAACAGAGAAGTGAAATTCCCAAGTCTGACAAACAATTTTGAGTGCAATATCTTGTAAGACCTCGATAATTGTTTGTCTGCGCCACTTCGGGAGGTGGCATCTGCAGCCCTGGGCAGAGCCCAATGTGGTGGAGCGTTTGTGACGAGACGCCCCACTGGTTATTCATAAATGATTCACAGGCAAACGGGGAACTCCTGGATGAGAACTGGGAAGGAATGCCGACAGCCTCCTTGTGTCCAGAATCCGAGTCTTTGGGATGAGATGTGAAGAGTCCTGCATCAGGACTGCACGCAGCAAGACTCCAATGGCAGCCCTGCCGCTGCTATGACCCCGACCACCTTGCGCCTCTGGCTGTGTGAATCCCTTGCCTTCCGGACAAAGGAGATGAGTGAGCCTCGAGCCTGGTATGTGGTGAGTATGCAACGCAATCATCATCACCATCATCACCATCATCACCGCCATCATCACCGCCATCATCACCGCCATCATCACCATCATCACCGCCATCATCACCACCATCATCACCGCCATCATCACCACCATCATCACCATCTTTGTGGTTCTTGCTGTTTTTGTTATTCTCTGATTTAATTTTTGTTTAAAGAACGGATGACCATCCCATTGGTATCTCAGACACAACACAGACCTCCTGTTGAAAATACTTTGACATTTAGTACATCAAGGATTCATCTCATCACCCCCCCTGGGGATGGCAGAGCACACACTCTGGTTTTCTCTTGACCTGATTGCTGAAAGGGAGCAGATTCAGCGAAGAGCCCCCTCGGGACCCCAGCCAGGCTGCCTCAGCCCACCTCCACCTGTTCACTAAGGGAGCCCTGGATAGAACTGCCCCGATTCTCCATAGCTTCTCAAAACCAGACCCCAAACACTTCCTGGACCAAACACATTCATCAAATGATGCAGACGTCTTCTCTCTCTGATCCTTCATTGGAAGCGGACGCTGGCAGGAGGGAGTGTTAACCGGGGATGACAGTGAGGGATGGAGGAGATAAAAGGGGAAGGATTCCAAGGGAGTGATGACTGTGTCCCTTTCTAGAACCAAGGGATCTTGGTGGGAAGAAGGGCTGCTCAGAGCTTAGGACAGAGTCGAGGGTTCCCTGGACCCCAGCGCAGAGTCTGCTTGTGGGGAACTTTCACATTTCCTCAGGAAGCTTCCGCCAGCAACCTTCAGGAGCCTGCCTCCCAACCCTCTCTGCCAGGACGAGTGCCTGTCCAGTGGGTGGGGTGGGGGCATCTGGACGTCCCGTGAGCTGTGCTCCCAAGGGCAAGGTCCAGGTGCAAAGCTGTGCTCTGTGGGGCCTGCCCTCTCTGCTCTCCAGATCCTCCTGGTGAAAGACCTTTGCCCTCCTCTCCTGCCCGTGCTCTGCTCACCGTGACAGGCTCTCCCCACACTGGTAAGACTCTAGAAAAAGCATCCCTTGATTATCCCTCGATTGGTTTAGGATTTATCAAGAGAAAGACACTCAGTTAAGTTTCCCCCCCAAACCCCTACATGCAGTACATTTTGCAGGAGACCTTGGTCATGACCCTTGACAACTAGACTGGCATAGAGAAAGCAGAGGAAGAGTGGGGTGGCCGTGACTTCTGGTGTGGCTGGGGCGGAGGGAGGGGACTGGAAACTGACTGAGGTCTCTCCACCGCACTGGCCGCCGTGAGCCCTGGTCTCCTGGCCTCAATGGCTGACCCTCACCTGCACGGACACAGCATCTCCACAGCCTGGGTTGCAGGATCTTCTGTGTCAGTGGTCAGGCGAGTGAGGGGCACAGAGTGAGGTCCTGAGAGACGCATCTCAGACAGACTGAAATTCAGGACCTGCCTGAATGTCCTGACACAGGACCTTTGTCTTCAGGACCTGCTGACCTGGAGGCACAATGGCGGCTGTGTGGTGTTTGGGTTACAGAGAACTAATGAGTGAGGCTGGAGCCTCTAGGCTGTAAGAAGTTGCATGAGGGGACACAAGATATCTGCCTCAATCCCACCCCTCTTCATCTTGTTTTGAAAAGCATCTGGAGCCAAAGAGGGGATGGAATCATGTCTTAGCACAACCACAGACACCTGGACGTGTTCTCTACAGCACCACCTCCAGCAGGTTCTGGATTTGGAATTGTGAAAGCCTGGTGGGTGTGTTCATGAATGGGATGAAGAGGAATTGCCGGGGCAGGGGAGGTGGCTATTGCACTAGGGATATAGGTCACCGTTAGTCCAAACCCCACAACAGGAAGCCTTAGATGTACAGATCTGATGCCTCAGAACCGGGAAGAAGCTTGGGGGGCAGATCAAGGAACTGCCAGGGTGTCCAGGTGAGCAGAGGAAGGGTTGAGCTCTGGGTGTCAGAGAGAAAGCAGGGTGAGTGTCAGGTTCTGAAGGAAGAGAGGGACCCCACCCCTAAGAGGAAAACTTGACAGTATGAAGGAGATACACCACATTTAGGTCTCTTAAAGATGGGACAGAAACGGGGAGTATTTTGTTGCAAGAAGGACTGAAATGCTTTCTCTGTTGAAAGAAATCAACAGAGAAAGAGAGGTGGAAACTTAGATGGCGGATCCCAGGGACGACCCCCGACCAGAGAACAGGACCCACAAAACCGAGCCCTCGCTTGCAGACGTGGGGACAACTATGACAAGCTGTGTGTTACCGCCCGATGGGTTGGAGGGGGCTCACGGTGACACATTTGCTCCGTGCGTGGGCTGCAGGTGTGGCTTGATCCATGTGCACGGGCCCAGGAGCATGGGGGGAGAGAGGAGCCCTGCAGTCTTCCTGCAGGTGTCGAGGCCAGTCTCGGGGTACGTGTGGCTCCCAGCCCAGCCAGCGGAAGGAGAGCAAGCCTTATGAGAACCCTGGATGGTCCGCCCAGACCCCAGGCTCCTGAATGCTCATCTGCCAGTGGAGAACTGAACAGCAGAATCTGGAGGAGGAGAGAGCACATCCTGAGTCCCCACATCAAAAGCAAGTGAAAAGCAGGAGACCCTCACCACCCCTCACGATCGCTCCTGCAAGAGGAGGACAAAGGGAACTCCAACCGCAGGTTAGAAATGTGACAGCTCGGGCTTCCTGGACGTGGAAAGGGAGCCGTGGAGACATATCTTCCAGGGCAGAAGAAAGATGTGACCGCAAGAAAGGGATCTGCTGCCACCAGAGAGGCCTCGTTTACTCGAGGCCCCATCTGTTCAAAGACCGAGGACAGGCAACGTCGAGAAGAGCTCACAGCCCAGGCATTGATCCGCAGCCTCCGGGGTGTGGTGGCTTCTGTGGCATCCGAGGCAGGGTCCGCCGAGGGATATGATGAGGGAGACTCTCAGACGGAGACCGGCATGGGGTTGACAGTGTCAGAGGACCCGGCAACTGCAGAGCAACAGGTAGCTTCCAAGGCCACGTAAGGTCAGAGCGGCCAAGCCTGCTCACGAGGAAGAGGGGGGGCAGTGGGTGCCAGGGACACAGGCTACTGCGTTTTCATTGAGTGGGATGAAAAAAGAGGACTTCAGGCAGAAATAGGTAACTGAGGTGGGGCGCGCTGCAGGTTTTTACTTAAGCGTGTTCTGCCCCCTCTCCAGACAGGGTAACGACCAATGGTCATAATTACTGTGGATGAAAAATGTCTTCTGCCATATCTGTAAACAAAGGATGCTGCAGCCATCAGCCCTCAGCCACTGCTGCTGCCCCGATGGCGAGCCCTGAGGGATCCCAGGATGGGAAAGCACAGGATGCTGGCTCCTGGATGGTTAAGATGAGCATCAAAGGAGTGATTTCAATGAGCCCAGGCTCTTGCATCTTCCCATACCTAGAAAAATGCTAAATTCATTAACTGAGATGTCTGTGTGTTTTTTTTTTTTTTTTTTTTTTTAATTAACAGTGCTCTTTTGATGCTCTGATTACCTGGGTTTTTTCGCAAAAACTCCCATGTATCCTGACTCCTTCCTGACCTCTTCAGAGCAGTTCCTCACAGCGATCTGAGAGGCTGCGTCCCAAGCTTAAGTCCTCAGAAATTCCACCGAATGATACATAATTGGCAACTTTTATGTTGTGCATTTTTTTTCAGTCGACATTACCTGCCTTCAGGAAGAGTATTCCAGGGCCATGGACCTGACAACTTGACCCACTGACCGGCCTCCAACTAGGCTGAAACCAGAAAATATCTCTCTCTCTCCACGCCCTCTATCTACCCCCCGACTCTCATGCAACATGAGTCATTTGGCCACAGTAACCTGGACCTCAGCTGTCCCAAACACCTGGTTCCAGGACCATCACTTTCCCTGGGAAAACTGCCCTAGAGGCTGGTGACCAGCATGGAGGTTTCTACATTCTGTGAGTGTGGGGCTTGCTCTGCTCGCTTAAAAATGAGGGCACGAGACAGGCCCGGCGGGATTAACTCTGATCAAGTGGTCCATAGGAGCCTGTCTTTCCTGGGAGAGCCAGGTCAGACCCAGCAGCCAAGGAAGGCAAACTTTGCAGGGACACAACTGCTCTCAACAAAATGCAAGTTGCAAGGCGAAAGGATTCAAGTGCTCATGTTTTTGTATTTGAACATGCAAAGTTTGGGCTTAACGTTAAAAGACTATTTAATATTTGTACTTAAATTTTCTCCTCAGTCTTAAGCAGTGAGAGACAGTCTGCTCTCTAATTGGGCACATTTTTAAGTCACCGACACTCTATTATTTGTGACATTTGAGCTACTGCATAGCCGCTGGTAATTTATACCGGTGAGTTGAGTGTATAACTCCTCAAGAGAATGGGCAGTAAACACCCATTCAGAGGAAGGCTCATGCTTCAATCCAAATGCGATTCTGATCCATCTAAGGCTTCTGGAGGTAGAAGTCACGTGTCCTACCAGGGGTCTTGGGAGGGTACTCGATGGGGCCAGGGCTTAAGGGAAAGAACCCTAAAATCATGAGCAGGACCCCTGAGGAGACTGTAGGTCTCCCCCAACAAAGGGAGACACACTCCTGATTGACCACAGTTTTGTTAGCTATGATGCCGAAAGCACAATCCATTAAGAAAATTGAACTTCATCAGTATTAAAAACTTCTGCCCTTCAAAAGACACCTCTAAGGCAATGAAAAGACAGGCCACATACTGGAAGAAAATATTTGCAGATCAAATATCTGATAAAGAACTTGTGTCCAGTATATATAAAGAATTCCTACAACTCAGTAACCATACTAAGAAAAACCCAATGGAAAATGGGCTCAACATTTGAACAGAAAGTTCACCAAAGAAGAGATAACACATGGTTAATAAGCATGTGAAAAGATACCCAACATTATTAGTCATTAGGGAAATGCAAACTGACCTCAAGATGAGATACCAACTGCACATCCAACAGTGACTAGAAACAAAAACACAGATAAAACCAAGTGTCGGTGACAATGGAGCAACTGGGGGTAAACAAGATGGCACTGTCACTTTAGGAACTAGCTTGATGGATTTTATAAAACTGAAATAGACACTTTTCACACTACCGAATGGTTCCAGTCTTTGGTAGTTACCCAGGGGAAAGGAAATTATATGTTTGTACATAAATATGTATGCAATATTCATAGCAGCATTATTCAAAATAGCCAAACATCAGAAGCAACCCAGATGTCCCTCAACTGGTGAACAAACACAGGGGAATACTACCGAGCCACAAAAATGGAACAAACTACTGGTACCTGTGATAACACAGGTGACTCTCAAAGCATCATTGTGAATGAAAGAAGCCAAACTCAAAGGGATGCAAGCTGTATGATTCTCTCGTATGACGTCCCAGAAAAGGCAAAACTATAGGGACAAAAATAGGTCAGTGGTTGCTACAGCCTGGGGTTTAGGTGAGGGCTGACCGCAAAGGGCTTGAGGGCAGTTTTCGGGTGATAGAATGTTCCATATCTCGGTTGTAGTAGTGGTTACATCTCTGTGTTCTTTTTTTCAGAATCTATAGATCCGCACACCTAAAAAGGATGAGTTTTGCTGGAAAAAGAGCAAACGTAAGGAAACACCCACCACCCAGGCTGTTGGTGGCCTCTCTTGCCCGGGGCCTGGATCCCCCTGCGGGCAGCAGCTTGTCTTCGGAGAGGGCAGAGCAAAGGATCCTCGGCTCCAGGGGCCAAAATCCTTGCAGACTCCCGTCTCCACCCTCAGTGAGACTTTTCATTTTCAGCACCTGTGAGACTCCACGTTCTCTGGAGAAGGTGGATAATTCCTTTCCTGCTGGGGCAGGTGGCACTTGTGGAAATTGCCTGGCACATGAGAGGTGCCCACTCTTTTGCTTATGACTGTGTTAGTTTCCCAGGACTATCATAACAAAGCACTAGACTGAGTGGCTTAAACCACCTGAATTTATTTCCCACTGCTCTGGAGGCCTGAGATCAAGGCATTGGCAGGATTGGTCCCTTCTGAGGGCTGTGAGGGGAATCAGCTCCAGGCCCCTCTTCCAGCTTCTGCTGGTTTGCTGGCCGTCTCTGGTGGTCCTTGGTCTTTAGAAGCATCACTCGAATTGCCGTTTCTGTAGCCTCAGCCCATGGCATTCTCCCTGGGTGCATGTCTGTGTGTCCAAATTTCCTCTTTTTATAAGGACACGGGTCACACTGGTTCAGAGCCCACCCTACTGACCTCATCTTAACCAATGACATCTGCAAGGACCCTATATCCAAGTAAGGTCACATTTGGAGGTTCTGGGAGTTAGGACCGAACATCTGAATTTGGAGCAGGGGTCTTAATTCAGCCACAACAAGGATGTCACCCAGAATGAAGGGGAATCCTCAGCTGTTAAAGAGGACTTCTTGGATGAGGATGAAGACGTCAAGAACTCCTCTGCAGATCAGCAGTGGTGTTTCATCTTCCAGGAGACCTGCTCATTGAGCCTGAAACCACGGCCACCTGGGTGCTGTCTCGACTACTCCTGACCCAGCCCAGCACCAGGAGAGCAGACGAGACAAAGCTGCAGGGAGGCCTTCCTGGACAAGGAGGCACTCCCAGACCTTCACGCCCGCTAGCAGCAAACCTTGTCTGCCCGTCTGTTTACAAACCCCTGACTGCGCAGTCTGACTGTTTGCCAGCCTCCAATCAGCGCTGACCCAGGGCGGCCACCTCGCGCAGCTGAGTACTGCAGCTCTGCCCGCCTGAGAGCTCGCGCATCTGGCCCCGTGGACCCCGTGCAGCCGGGCCGGCCCACGGCTCCACCAGGGCTGCTTTCCACCTGCCCTGGCGGGGCTGCCTCCAGAGCAGCTCTGCTCACCGCAGCCCCAGAAAAGCCTGCTCTGAGTTTTTTAATTGAATGTTTTTAAATTCTGTGCTCGAGCCTGGAGGCAACGTGCTCTCAGAGGACATGATTTTACAAATTGGAAAAAAATAAAATAAATCAAAGGTCCTTTCATTCTCTCCCTGTTCTTGTTAACTTTATGACAAGACCAGTGTGACCAGAGTGTGCTGGAGAAAGTCTGTGAACTTCCTGGAAAATCCCAGAGGTGCACGTTACCCCAGGGGCCCAGGGGTCTGCCCACTCCTCACGCAAGAATCAGGACTCGACAGGTCCACAACCCAGCAGGACCCAGCACGCCCAGCCTGCTGCCCCGAGCCCAAGCAAGTTTGCCAAACGCCTTGCTGCCCTGTTTTAGCTGCGTGTAGTTCACACCTGATGGTGGATGAGCTGAAATTAGCATGAGGTATAGACATCTGGATGCCTGTGGCTCCAGGTGAGGATGGCCAGGGCTTTGTCCCCTGCTCACACACACACACACACACACACACACACACGTATACAGACATACACATAGATACACACAGAAACACAGAGACACATACATACACATATGCACATATACACAGACACACATGCACACATACATATACACAGACATACATACACACACACACTCACAGACACATGCATACACACACATACATAAAATACACATATGCGCATATACACATACACACATGCATATACACAGACATACATACACACACACACACACGTATACAGACATACACGTAGATACACACAGACACACAGAGACACATGCATACACACACATACATAAAATACACATATGCACATATACACATACACACGTGCACACATACATATACACAGGCATACATACACACACATATATACAGACATATACACAGACACACAGAGACACATACATACACACATACATACATAAAATACACATATGCACATATACACATACACACATGCACACATACATATACACAGACATACACACACACACACACACACACACACACTCACACTAAGAGACTCAGTGACTCTATTCTCTGCAAACTGTCCAGACAGGACTCTTCCAGGACCTCGGTCCTGAGACCCTAGAGTCCAGTGGGTGGGCCCATGATGCAGGTCAGACATCTTCTCTAGGGTTTTTCCAAACTGGATCTCAGAGAGGGTTGTCTTTCCTCTCTGGCTGCAAAAAGGTGAAGGTGAAAGCTTAGCTCTGCTTGCTGCCTTGTTGTCCAGCTTGGAGGAGGCCCAGCTATCTTCCAGGAGGACCATGGAAATGTGCAAAAGGATGGGAGAGAGGGTGGGCAGAGGGACAGAAGGGTTTTGAGCCCCCAAGTTTGTTTACCTTGAGACCCGAGAGTCTGGTTTAATCTGGTTTAAGTCGCTTTTCTCTTACCCGCCCCTGAAGAAATCTGGACACAGAGGCAGGAGAACTCGGAAGAAGGACAGAAAGAGGGGAGAGAAAAGGCATCGGCGGGTCACCACCATGTGCCTTTAACCAGGTAAGAGTCACCTGCAGGTGCTGCCCTTCTGATCGCCTCTCAGGGGGCTGAGGAATCCTTGGGTGGGGGGCTCTGGGACGCGGTGTGTGCTTTGCCTTGCGGGGTCTCCAAGCGCAGTCCAGACCCTCTGTCTGGTATGCAGCCTGGAGGAGCATGTTGGGCAAACAGCCGAGGTGGATTTACACATTTCCAGAGGCGATGATTCTGAAACAGGACCCAGGGAAACCCTTCTCTGAGGTCACTGATGGTCCACTGCTAGTGCATCGTCCTGGAGAAGCCTCAAGGCCTCTACCAAATCAACTCTTCTAAAACATCAATACAGGGACTTCCCCGGCAGTCCAGTAGTTAAGACTCCACGTTTCCACTTCAGGGGGCGCAGGTTCGATCCCTGGTTGGGGAGCTAAGATCACACATGCCGCGTGGCCAAAAAAATAAATGAATTTTAAAAAATCAATATGACCACATCACGTTCTGTTTAGAAACTTAAAATGATTTTCCGTTATTCACAAACCCCTTAATTATCAATACTTGGCCCATCTCTCAAACCTCATCTCTCGTGCACCCTCCTTCCAGACACACCTGCCTGCAGCCTCCCCAGTGACCACCTGCAAAGCACTGAACTCCTTGTCCTGCTGTGTGCCTCTGAGCCTTTGAAGATGCTACAGACTCTACCTGATGAACTTCTATTCATCCCTCAAAACCCAATTTAAATATCCCCAACACAGGTGCATTCTTTCTCCTCTCATCGGATTTTATGTGTCTTTCCTTCATGTCCTCACCTTCTCCATCATACCCCAGACACAGAGGATCCCCTCCCACTGGAATATGAGCCCCTCTGCCACTGGGATGGTGTCTTGTTTGTTGTTAGGTACCCGGGGTGCCAAGCTCAGCCCTTCCCCATGCCAAGTGCTCAGGAGCTCCCTGTTGAATGAACGTGTGGTCCTCTGACCTCTCAGTTACCTTTGCAGAGAATACACTCTAAGCCACGGATACCACCTGGGCTGCTCTCCCATGCCATCTTCGGTTAGTTAAAAGGGCCTGCTTGCAAAGCTCAGTGGTGAGAGGTCCGGGCTCAGAGGCAATGAGAGCAGAGGCAGATTCATGAGGTCCACCCGCTGAGAGGAAGAGGAAGGAACGGAAGCCTCAGGGTGTGGGTGCTCCGTTCTGACTTTCTCGGGGCGGGGGCGGGGGGGAGAAGGTGCAGAGTGCACAGGAAGGGAGTCGAGGGGAAGCTGCCAGGAACAGAGCCCTCCAAATCCGAGAGCCAGTGGCCTTGTAACCCCGCTAGATCCCTGTGCAGGAGGAAACAGCTCCGCGTGCCTGGCGCCTGAGACCACGGTTCCGGACACACAGCGTGGACCTGAAACAAGGTGGTGACCCGCCTCACCCAGCCTCCTGGAGCCGATGTGCAGCCTGCCTTTTCCAAGACCCCAGGCCTTGAGTTGGGCAGGGGCATACCTCGGGATGCTGGTTGCTATCTTAGTTGCAGACGGTGATGTCGAGAACGGGGCGTCCCCGGCCCATGCCGACGAAGGACGATGCTCTCTGTGGCTTGTGCCTTTAAGCGGCGTGAAAAAGACAAATTCTGGTCTTGATTTCCAGTGTCTCGGCGGTTTCTCATTTACGCTGTGCCCATGCCGTGTTTATGTATTTGGCAGTGCCCTCCTCTCTGCTCCATGCAGCATCGTTGAAGTCTGCTGGGGAGGTGACCCGCATGAATATTTTATCAGAACACATGCATGGGTAATGAAAATGAGGCTCATGCCGCATCTGACAAAGTGGGCTGGATCCCGCACGAAGGGGGTGGCACGCAGCCCCATTGTTCTTCCCTGTGACAAATAAGAGAGATGTTGTGAGCTGGGCGCTTTGTCAGAACACAGGGAAGGAAATTAGCTCCTATCCATCTGTCACGGGCAGATGATGAAGTGCCTCGCCGGTCTCCTGTGCGATGCCCTGCAATGAGTCTGCTTTTAACCACGTTCTCTCACAAGCATGAGGTGAGAACACACGAGAACAGAAGTGACAGAAACTGGGGCGGGAGGGAAATTCACCTGCGCGTCACACATCACAGAGAAGGAGGGACCATCGCCCTGCTGCAGCCTCGGGGTGGTCTCTGGTTTGGGGGTTTTTGAGATGTTGTGGGTGGGAAACTGCAGACCTGGTGCCCAATTTTGCAGATTTAAAGCTGGTGGGGACAGAGTGAGTGGGTCTGTAAGAAGCTGGTGTTCTTCCTGAGGCTCATGAACACGTGTGCTCCTTGTGACTTGAAATAATAGTGAAACACAAACATGCAGACACAGGTGCACGGCTGCCGGAAGATGAAACAGCCCACGTGTCCCTCCAGGGAAGAATGGCTGAGCAGAACGTGGTCGATCCAGATGGAGGAACGTTATTCAGCCACGTACGGGAAGGAGGGACCGACACAGGCTGCCACACGGAGGAGCCTTGAAAACGTCCCTCTCAGTGAAATGAGCCTGTCACAGAAATGCCCCAGAGGTGGGTGTTTGCCATTTGCAGGCTCACCAGGAAGTCGCAGCACCTGGGCTGGGCCTCCATGTGGGTTCAGGTCTGAGGCCTGGGGAAGAGGAGGCAGTGACAGGCGGGTGCAATGCCTCCAAGGGTCTCCCACTGCCCGGCTTCACACGGGGAGCCTGGGCCGGCTCAGGGTCCTGTCCACAGAGGGCAGCCACACGTTCTGAGGGGCCGGCCGTGGTGTGCGTGCAGCCGCTCCCTGGGGGCTGGGCAGCACAGATGCCCTTCGCTGACATTGGGAACCGCTCCAGCTGGGGCCACGTGGAATACGGATGCGAGAAAGGACCTGCGTCCAGTTCTGCCCGAGTCTTCAGCCAAGCAGGCAAGTCCACGTTTCTGAAGGCTTTTCCGGCGGATGCGGGGGGCAGGGGGGCCAAGAAGCACAAGGCAGCAGCCCCCCCATCACCAGGGAGCTCACAGCCTGACTCAGACGGCGAGATGAGCACGCCTGGGCCCGTGTCTCTGCGATGCTGACGAGCACAGGCTCCCGGGCTCTGGGCCCATGAGAGGGCGGGCTGGGGCGGGGCCACCCCAGGGGCCACTGGACTTGCAGGTTCCAGAGACCCTGGGCGGCTGAGAGGGCGGGCTGGGGCGGGGCCACCCCAGGGGCCACTGGGCCTGCAGGTTCCAGAGACCCTGGGCGGCTGAGAGGGCGGGCTGGGGCGGGGCCACCCCAGGGGCCACCGGGCCTGCAGGTTCCAGAGACCCTGGGCGGCAGAGATGCTAGGCGAGGGCATGCTGCCTCAGGAGCCAGCTCGAAAGGCAGACGGACCACTCGGGGGACCTAGGAAGGAGGGCCAGCCCTGGGCGGGGAGACCCCAGGCCCCCGGGCGGGGACGGTGCCAGGAAGGAGGCCCCGGGGCAATGACAGGGCGAGGGTTTGTTGGTGCAGGTGCTGCGCGTGGGAGGCTTGCCTGTGAGGTCACCACCGGGATGAGCCTCCCAGGTGTGGCTGCCTTTCCTTTCTCTTCTGAGACCTGTGCACACACACTCACAGATATGTACACATACACAGACCCAGTGTATATGTGCACACACAGATACGTACACTCATGCATGTACATGTGCACACACACTCACAGATATGTACACAGACACAGACACAGTGTATATGTGCACACACAGATATGTACACTCATGCATGTACATGTGCACACACACTCACAGATATGTACACATACACAGACACCGTGTATATGTGCACACACAGATACGTAAACTCATGCATGTACATGTGCACACATACTCAGCAATGCACATATGCACACATATGCATGCACACAAACACACGTACAAATGCACATGCCACACACATGCATGCTCATACACACTCATATATGTGCACATAACAAACATGTGTGCATGTGCACCCTCACGTGTGTGTACATGTACACAAACACACATGCATACGTGCCCACACATACACACAGATATATATGCTCACACATATATGTACACATGCACACAGTCACCTACATGCACACATACACAAATATACATCCACCCATACATAGACATTCAGTCACTCATGCACACACATCTACTTACACACATGCACACACATACCCCCCCACACACATGCACACACATACCCCACACGCATACACATGTGTACTCATGCATGCGTGCACGCACACACACACACACACACATACTCTGAACCCCAGGCTGTCAGGGAGAAGGGCGCCTGCCCTGTCTGCCTGCATGGGCCGTGGAAGAAGCCTTGGCCTGTGGGCAGGACACCCATGAAAGTGAACATGTCGGTCTCCTCCCAGAGGCTGCCCCGTCAGTCAGCTGTCAGGCGAGCTGCAGCCCGGGGGGAAGGGTTGCGGGGAGGGAGCTCTGCAGGTGTAGATGCGCTGCCAGCCCTGCGGCCCGGGCATCAGGCCCATGAGCCCACACCTGGGTGTCGCAGCATCAATTATTACCTGTGTGATAGGCTGCCATAGAGCGTGGGCGCCGGGGAGAGACAACCTGTGACATTTCAGGAACTGAAAATGGAAATAGGATGAAGGGGAGAAGAGACGCTTAAATTTGCTCTCTTTGTATAGTGAGCCTGATCTAGAGAAATTCTAAGGAACCGTCTAATTTGTGGCGAGAGGGAGGGAGCTCATAAGGGAAGGAGGGAGGACAGAGGAGCATCTTTTCTCCCGGCTCCGATCCTAGCCCCCTACTCTCTGACCATCCCCACCCCAGGCCCAGACCCCAGCTTCCTGCTCAGCGGGCCGTGCCCGCCTCTGCCAGGCTGGGGCTCCCTGTGTGGACTGAGTTCCCCGAGCTAAGCTGCCGGGTCCTCTCCCTCCTTCACCAGCTGAGAGAACGAGGCCCAGAGTTGGGACGGGCTCGCCACCTCCCACCCCCGCCGATGGTGGGAGAATCGAGCCCTATACGGGACATGAGATCATCGCAGATCCACCCCCAGTCACCCCAGTCAGACTGGGGGAGAGAAGGTTCTGGAACAGACTGGGGCAATTCCACCCCTGCCGCTGGAGGTTGCTGTGGGCCAGGCAGTTGGGCCTGCCGAGAGGGCCGGGGTGGGCCGATGTCCAGCTGGCTCCCTCTGAAAGCGGCTGCCTGATTCCCAGGCCCGCCTGGACCCTGAGTGCCTTCTGCGGGGGCCTCCTGCCCAGGGCCGGTGCCCAGGGATTATCCTGCCCGCAAAGGGCCTCACAGGCTTGTTGGTTTGGCAATTACTGAAAAGAAAGCATGGTTATTATTCATGTCGTGTGTTGAGAAATCTCTATAAAGTTTTACAGCAGCAAATGTAAAAGGGTTTTTTTATTGGCTTAACATCCTCCCCCACTCTCCTGCCCCCACCCAGAATCTGGTCTTTTTCTCCTGCCTTCTCTGCACGGGGCTTTGAAGACGGCCTCCACTGTGCCCTCCGGAGAGAGGTGTGGAAGTCCCTACAGGGAGCGTGGGGCACCACCATCCCCAGGGCCCACCCCGACCCACAGGGTCTTGTCCCCTGTTGGGTCTCAGCCACCGTAAAGGACAGCAGCGTCGCCAGCTTCATGCTTTTATTCAATAAATAGGTTCTGAAGGTCTGCAGAGGGTCAGAGACACTTTAGGTGCTGAGAACACAGAGGTGAGCAAGATAGATATTTATTTGCTGAAAGAAAAGAGAAAGAGACAATAAAGGAAACAAGTAAACACGTATACAGGGAACAGGTGTGACTCAGGGCCCCCACCTGAGGGCCCAGGCTGGCTTTACTGCTGTCTCTTGAAATATGTGATAAATGTGGACGCTTTCCTTCTGCATGAGGCCCAGCAGGGGGAAGGCTGAGAGCGTCCAGGTTGGTGAGGATGCGGTGGCCAGGAGGGAGGCTCTGGGGAGGGACGTGGGAGCAGAGAGCAGCATAGACCAGGGGACAGGAGCACAGAGGCCGAGGGAAGGCTGCTCAGGCAGAGGGCCAGGCTGGGAAAATGTCAGGGGCAGAGAGCTTGGAGGGTTTAAGGTGAGGCAGGGAGGCCGTGTGGTTGGAACACAGGAAGGCAGGTGAAATGAGAGAGGCCTCAGCAACCCAACCGTGGAGGGAGCTTGGATTCCGGTTCAGGGATGTGGGAGTTCTTGGAGGTCTGAGATAGCGGTAGCCAATCTTTCCTCTTAAAGACCACCCTGACTGCCATGCAAGAATTAGGGTGGAGGGCAGGTGTCCTGTACAGAGGCTGTGGGCAGCAGTGCGGGTTAGGGACCGTGACACCCTGGACATGGGAGCAGGGAGGCAGCCAGGAGCTAAGGGTGGGGGACCCACAGGAGGCCTGCCAGAAGGGCAGCACCAATCACAGGCCACCGCTCCGATAGAAGTCACAGCACTTGGCCACGGTGTCTTCCTTCCCCTCGTGCCCACAAGCAGTCCTCCTGCTGAGCAGGTCTGGTTGACCTTGGGGAGAGATCCTAACTCCTTCCACTTCCCATCACACCTGTTAGGTCACATTCAGACACAGTCAGACAGATCCTGCAGGCTTTTAATTAGGGCCGATGCTTGCCTAGCTGAGGAACCACTGGGATAGAATTATGCCCAGAGAAAGATTTACCAGCAGCACCAATATTATAATCAGCCTGTGAGCTGCACCATTTGCGGCAGTGTTCATGGTATTCTGTCCTCATTCCTCTGTCAGGCCAAGAAGGAAGGAGGGTGGAAGGCACGTCACCAGTAAGGAACCTGGGACCAGTCATGAGCATGTCTCTCCTCCTACCAGGGGGCTGTAGGGAAGCACCTGCTGGGCTGCTGTGATCACACGTTGTGCCTTTGTAAATACACGGAGAGACTTCCAGCTTCATCTCCAACATAAAAAGAGCATGGAGGTCATCACTCCTGTCTTCACAACACAAAAAGACTGAGCAAACTGAAAATCAATCAATCAAATCAAACTGAGCAAACTGAAAAGCAATCAGTCAAATCAAAATCTCCATCAGAGAATTGAGGTCCCAGGGCAAACTGAAGAGACACACAGGGGATGCAGAGAATTGCAGCTGAGATCAGCTTCCTGGGAGCAGAAGCCAGCAGGACCAGGAATTGGCAGGACACTTAAACAGTGACTGAAGAATCTCTGGAGGCTGAGTGTGGACTTGCTGGGGGCCCAGTCTTTTGTAGACTTTACTGCCAGGAGCTCCAGCTGGGTCTCAGACTGAAGATCTGAAGATCAAAGAAATATTATGCATCAGGGAAGGACAGGGGCAAAGTAACCAAACAGACCCAGTAGGTTCTGTTTCTGTAACAAAGCCTGCCCTCAAGAGAAACCGCTTTACCAGAGCCTTATCTGAGTTCTAGCCCTCTTGTCTCACTAAGGCAAGAATAAAAAAGACTAAAAACACTTCTGAGGGTCATAGCTCAAGAATTCAGACCCAATAATAAAACCTGAAATTTAATCATAAGACCATAGAACACTGCCCCTACCCGACATCTTACCACCAACAGGGCTCCAATATGATAGCAGGGGTTACAATAGAAAGAGCTGCAAAGTACAGACTCTGTTTAACAAGGAGTTCTTAGGTAAACCCAAGACAACAGGAGGGGAAACAACAAGCAAAGAAACCAGAAGGTCTGGCACATCAGGAGGCACCACACGCAGGCAGAGCAACATAAAAACTTACACTAAAGATTGATGTCCTCGGTTCCTATTCCCAGATACATCATGTCCAGCTTTCAGAAAAAAAAAAAAAAGAAAGTCTTGTGAAAAGTCAAGGAAAAAACACAGTCTGAAGACACAAAGTTAAGCATCAAAACCAAACTCAGATATAACACAGATGTTGGGATTACCAGACTAGGAATTTTAAATATCTATGATTAATATGTTAAAGGCTCTAATGGAAAAAGGAGACAACATTCAAGAACAGATGGGCAATTTAATTAAAGAGATGGAAAGTCTGAGAAAGAATCAGAGAGAACTGACATGAATCAAAAATATTTTAACCAAAATAAAGAAATGCCTTTGATGGGCTATCAAAATAGAGCAGACACAGACAAAGAAAGAATAGAGGTTCTTGAAATATGTGTCAATAAAAACTCAAAAACTGAATTAGGAAGAGAAAAAGTGTATGAAAAAAAAAGAACAGAATATCCAAGAAATGTGAAACTATTACAAAAGGAGCTGGATATGTGTAATGGGAATAGCAGAATGATAAGAAACAGAGATGCTGGAGAATATGAAATATTTGAAGTAATGATGGCTAAGAATTTTCCAAAGTTAATAACAGACACCAAACCACAAATCCAGGAAGCTTAGAGAATACCAAGCAGGATAAATACTAAAAATCTGCACATATGCATATTACATTCAAACTGCAGGAAAGCAAAGACAAAGAGAAAATCTTGAAAGAAACCAGAGGGAAAAAACCTTGCCATTTTGAGGAACAAAGATAAGAATTACCTCAGTCTTCTCATCAGAAACATGTAAGAAGAGATTGGAGTCAAATATTCATGGTGTTGAAAGCAGAATCAACCAACCTAGATTTCTGCATTCAGCACAGTTACCTTTACACTGTGAAGGAGAAATACTTCCTCAAAAAACAAAAAATGAGGGGATTTTTCAACAGAAAACCTGCCCTTCAAGAAATGCAAAAGGTATTCTTCAGAGAGAAGACTTATACAAGTCAGAAATTCAGATCTACATAAATGAAGAGCATGAGAGAAAGAATGAAGGTAAGAGAAAATCCTTTATTTTTCTTATTCTTAATTTATTTAAGAAATAACTGTTCAAATTCATAATAGCAACAATGTACTGAGTGATTATAACATATGAATAAATGAAATGAATGACAGCAATGTTATGAAAAATGGGAGGGAAGAATTCAGAACACTCTGTTATAAGGAACCTATACGACATGTGAAGTGATAACATAAGGTAGTTTGAAGGTGGCCTTAGATTAGTTGTAAATGTATATTCCAAACTCTAAGAAAACCACTAAATTTTTTAAAAGAAATATAATTGATATGCTAACAGAGGACAGAAAATAGAATAATCAAATAGTCAGTTGAAACCAGAGAAGGTGGAAAAAGAGGGGGGATTTTAAAAAATGGAAACAACTGACAAATGTGATGAATAGAAAACCGTGTTAAACATGGTAGATATTAATCCAACTATATCAATCATCACTTTAAATGTGAACAGTCTAAATAAACAAATTAAAAGGCAGATACTGTCAGAGTGGATTTTATAAAAAGATCCAACTACATATTATATATAAGAAACCCATTTTAAGTATAAAGACACACATATATTAAAAGTCAAGGAATGGAGAAAGGTATACCAGGATAATAATTATCAAAAGAAAACTTAGGTGGCTATATTAGTTTTAGACAAAACAGACTTCAGAATAGGAGAAAGTATCAGGAATAAGGAGAGGTTTTACATAATGATAAAGAGATCAATTATCCACAAATACTTAAGAATCTTTAATGTGTATGTACCTAATGACCATGTCAGAATATGTGAGGCAAAAACTGATAGAACTACAAGGAGAAATAGGCAAATCCACTACTAGAGTTAGAGACTTCAATACCCCTCTATCATAATTGGGAGGTCCCGCAGGCACAAAATCAGAAAGGACATAGTTGAACTGAACAGCACTATCTATCAACTGGATATAATTGACATTTATGGAATACTTCACCCAACAACAGCAGAATACATCATACTCTTCTCAAGCTCACATGGGACATTAACCAAGATAGACATTCTGGGCCATAAAACACACCTTAACAAATTTAAAAGAATATAAATCATAGAAAACATTCTTGCACACCACAATGGAATTAAGCTTGAAATCAAGAGCATAATGCTAGCTGGAAAATCTCAAAATATTTGGAGTAAACAACACACTGCTAAATAACATATGAATCAAACAAGTCTAAAGAAAAAATTTTAAATATTTCTAAATGCTTAGAGGAAAATTTATGACATCAAATGCATATATTAGAAAAGAAGAAAGAGAAAGAATGAATGATGGTAAAAGTCTTTTATTTTTTATTCTTCACTGATCTAAAAGATAACTATTTTCTTGAAATAATAACAATGTATTGGATAATATAGCATATAGATAATTAATATAAATGACAGCAATATCATAAATGATGGGAAGGAAGATTAGGAATATAACCACACTGTGTGTGGAGTAGTGCAGCATTAATGAAGGTGGACTTCAAATATTTAACTATATATTGAGAAATCTAGGACAACTACTAAGAAGAGTACAATTGATATGCTAAGAGAGGACATAAAGTTCAATCATATAAAATGCTCAATTAAAACCTGAAAAGGCAGAAAAAAGAAGAGTGAAAAAAGAAACTAAAAACAAACACAACAGGTAGAAAATAGTTCCAAACATGGTAGATATGAATCCAACTACATCAATAATCACTTTAAATTGGAACAGTCTAAACACCCCAATTTAAAGGCAGAGAGAGAGTCATAGTGGGTTAAAAAAAAAAAAAGACCCAACTATATGTTGTCTACAAGAAACTCATTTTAACTATAAAGGCCCAGAGAGGTTAAAGGTAAGGGGTTGGGATTGACATGTACACACTGCTATATCTAAAATAGATAACCAATAAGGACCTACTGTAAAAATAAATAAATAAAAATAATAATAATAAAAATAAAATAAAATATTGCCTTAACCAGAAAAGAAAAGTAAAGGTTTGGGGAAAGATATATCAAACTAACACTAATCAGAAGAAAGCTGGAATAACCATATAATTTCAGACATAGGTGACTTCAGAACAAGGAGAATTATCAGGGATAAAGAGGGGTATGACATCATGATAAAGGCATCAATTTTCTACAGGCACATAACAAGCCTAAACACATATGCACCTAACAACAGAGAATCGAAATACACAAGGTAAAAACTGATAGAACTGCAAGGAGAAACAGATAAATCCACTACAACAGTTGGAGACTTCAACACTCTTCTGTTAGTAATAGATAGATCCAGTCAATGGTGAGGACACAGTTGAACTGAGTATCCTACCCATTAGCTTGATTTGATTGACATTTACAGACTATTTTATCCAACAACAGCCCAATACATATTTGTTCCCAAGTTTTCATGGAACAGTCACCAAGACAAATCACATTCTGGGCCATTAAACACAACCAAATACATTTTTAAAAATAGAAATCTGACAGAGGGTGTTCTCAGACCACAATAATATTAAACTAGAAATAAATAGCAGGAAAATGACTAAAGAATCCCATATTATTTTCAGATTAAACAACACAACATCTAAATAACACATGGGTCAAATAAGAAGTCTCAAGAGAAGTTAAAGTGAACTAAATGAAAATGAAAATACAATAAATCAAAGGGCTTTCTATAAAAGACCTGACAGTATTCTTCAAAACTGTCCAGATTATCAAAAACAAGGGAAGTGTGAATAACTGCCACACCCAAGAGGAACCCAAGGGAACACAACAACTAATTTTTCTGTTCCTAGAACAGAAAAAGAACATTGCTTAACAACTAAGAAAATCTGCATAAAATATGGATTTTAGATAATAATACTCTATCGATATTGCTTTATTAGTGGTAATAAAGGTACCACATTAATGTGAGATGCTAATAATAAGGGAAACAGGATATATGGGAACTCTGTACCTTTGCAATATTCCTATAAACCTAAAACTCTTCTAAGATTTTTAAAGTTTATTCAATAAACATAAAACATCAAAATTTGTGGAAAGCAGTGAAAGCAGTGCTTAGAGGGCAATTTATAGCATTTAATGAATATATTAAAAAAGAAGAAAAATCTGAAGCTAATAATCTATGCTTCAACCTTAGAAAACTGGAGAAAAAAGATCAATTGAACCCTGAAGCAAGCAGACAAATAAATAAATTATAAAAATTAGAGCAGAAATCAATGAAAGTTGAAAACTGGAAAACAACAAAGAAAAACCAATGAAACGAAAAATAGTTTCTTTAAAAAGATCACTAAAATGGAAAACCTCTAGCTGGTCTAAACCAAGAAAATAAGGGAGAAGATGTAAATTACTGATATCAGAAATGAAAGAGAAGCCATCATTCCTGATCTCACGGACATTAAAAGGAAGATAAAGGAATCCTGTGAACAACTCTTTACCCAAAATTTGGTAACTTAAATGAAATGGACCAATTCCTTCAAAGACACGAACTACAAAAACATCCATAACGGAATAGATAAGTGGAATGGCTCATGTCCATTAAGGAAATTGAATCAAATAATTAATAACATTCCAAAAAAAGAAAGCACCAGGTTCAGGTGGTTCACTAGTAAATATTTAAGAAGGAAATGATACCAATTCTTTACATCCCTGCCAGACACTAGAAGCCAAGGAAACACTTCCTGTCTCATTCTATGAGGTCAGCAATTCCTTAACATCAAAGCTAGTTGAAGACATTATAAAAGAAGGAAAACTACAGACCAATGCCTCTAATGAGCATAGACGAAAATATCCTCAACAAAATACTAGCAGTTGGAATCCAACAATGAATAAAAAGAATTATACACCACAACCAAGTGGGACTTTCTCCAAGTACGAATTCTACTTCTCTCTTGAAATTCCTCAGTATCTTGTTGACTTTATGCGGCTCTTAATGGGTTGTGGTTTCTATTTTAAAAAGCTGTTTTGTTGTCTTCAAGGGGTTGTACCACCAAGTTGCTCAGCCCACCATCACCGGAAGGGAAATCCCAGGTCCTGTCTTCACACAGTGTCGAGTTTGCAGCACATAGCAAAGAGTTCTGTACTTAGTGGGTGCTCATTAAACGTCTGATGAGTAATTTATTAAGTAAATGGGCAATGAAGGAACGTGGTTCTTTGTTTTTTGCAGTGATTATGATGCACAGATCAAAGTTTTCCTGCTATATTCTGACACATGGGACCATCTCCCTCCCATCCCCTTCCAGCAAGTGCGAAGCCACACCTTTGTCCTGAGTCCGGATGGCTGGGATGGAATTCCTGGCAGAGAACCTGGCTGAGGAAGGTTTGTCTTCTCTTTATACAAATTGCATGCTTTTGAGTCTAGTGAGTTGATGTGAGCTGAGTTGACTGTATGTAATTTAGGGGAAATTGAGGAGGTCAGGGAAGATCCCTGGGGAAAAGGCACTAAGTTCCCATGAGCCCTTCAAGTGGAATAGTGGAGATGTAGGAGGTGTTTCAGAGCAAACAGCTGGTGCCAATGCCCTGGGGCAGGACAGAGCACCCTGTTTAGGAAGTGAGAGATGGCCAGAGAGGCTGGAGCGGGGATGGGGGTCTTGGACCCCAGCCTGTAGAACCTTGAGAAGTAAATTGTGTTGTTTAAGCCACCCAGTCTGTGGTACCCGAGCTGACCACAAAGGAGAGGCCATGGGGGAAAGGCAAGCAGCGACCAGTGTGGTCAGGGGTTCACCTGCAGACGTGCCGGGCAGACGCGGTGGTGGCTCTGACTGAGGGGGTGAAACTGGCGATGAAGGGATGAGGGTTTTAGTTACAGTCAGGAAATCAGCAAGCCAGGCTGGTTAACTGGATACTGGGGAGCAGGGAGAGAGAGGAACATGCCGAGAAAAATGCCGAGATTCGTGTCTAGAGTGCCTGACATTCAGGAGACAGCTCATGAGGTGGAGGTTTGGGGAGATGACTGGGTTGGGGGAGGTGAAGAGGATCTTCATGGACATGGCCAAGGGGCCCACAGGAGCATCTTCTCCCGTCTTTGCTGAGCTGCGGCCTCTGGAGAGCCTGTGTCAGTCCTGTGAGAGCCCCGCAGGTGACGGCAGCCCACCCAGGTGAGCTCTTGAGGAGGGTCCGAGGGAACAGCCAGAAGGAGCCAAGACCACGCTTCATGGAGCTCCACGTTGGGAAAGGGAGACTGGCCCCCGAGTGGGGAGATGCAGAGGCCTCTGGGCACCGTCAGTGTACCCACGGCTCACGTGGTGTGACCCACTGTGGATTGGCGTGGAAGTGACGGCCACGGGTGGGAGTTCAGGGGTCTTTCCTGAAGTCTGTGCCCGAGGCTGGTGTCCTGGTACTGAACCCTGCGGATGTGCCCTCCAGGGGCCCCTGGTCCCCTCGTGGTGAGGGAGCAACAGGGTCCAGCCGGGGCACGCCTGGTGCTTGCTGACCCTCAGGTAGGAACCCGCAGGCGAGTCAAGCCCCAGGTGTGGCCCCCTTCCCCCCTGCCCTCTGGGGACAAGGACCCCCACGCCCCACGGCCACCCCCCAGCCAGGACCCTCAGCACAGCAGCCCAACCAGCTCCCACCTGCCAGCCTTGGTTTGCAGCCTGGTTGGCAGGGCACAGGGCAGGCGGCCCACCTCGGTCTGGGCCCGCTGCCACCCAGAGATGGGGTCTCCTGCAGACCACCAGGGCCTTTGCCTGCGTGGCCTGGGTGTCAGGAGGCTGGCCTGGCCCTGAACAGCTGTCTGTCCTGCGTGCAACTGAGGGTGGGTCTGCCTCTGGCGGTCTCCTCGGGGGTTGGCTGGGATTTCTGCACCCCTGCCTTCACCAGAGGCTCCCCCGAAGTGCCCAGGGCTCCACCAGTGCCCACGCAGGCCTCTGTGATCAGCGGAGCCTGAGAAGTCTGCTGTGGAGTTTCCTCCCCGTCCGTCTGTGTCCACGCGCACCTGCCCGGGGTCACTGGGCGCCAGGGAGGAAGACACCCGTCCCCAGCCCCTGCTCCTGGACAGGAGCCACCGGCCATGAAAGCATCGACACCCTTTGAACGTGTTTCCTGGGATGAGGGGTCTTCAACTTACATAACCCTCTCTGGGGGGGGTCTTCCTGGACCCCAGCTTCCTCTCCAGGTGTCCCCCCACAGTGCCCCGCTTCTCTGCTCCCACCTCATGTACTCAGGGCTGATCTTGTTTATACACTTACTTACTAGCTTATTGTCTGTGGTTACACACACACACCACACACCAGACACACCAGACACACACCACACACAGGAATATAAGCTCCCCGAGTGCAGGGAGGCTTGCTCATCTCATGCACTGGTATTCACTCCGTGCCAAGTTCAGCTCCTGCACAAAGGAGGTGTTGCCATGGTACCGGCGAATGAATGAATGAATGGATGAATGAATGAATGGGTGGATGAATGGATGGGTGGATGAATGAATGAGTGGATGAATGAATGGATGAATGAATGAATGAATGAATGGATGAATGAATGAATGGGTGGATGAGCGGGAGGCACCTCTGTCTGCTGGGAGGGACATGGGCTTGGCAGCCAGGTAGACCTGGGTCTGACTCAGGGCTCCGTGACTCGGCAGTTGCGTCAACAGGGGGTGATGGAGTCTGAGATTCGTGTGCAGAACAGGGAGAAGGACGCTGCCGACCACACCACTCCGTGGACCCCGCGATGCAGCCACGATGAACGCACCCCGCTCAATCGACAAGCGCACGGCTGTCCCCCGACCACGGAGCTCTCCGGCTGGTACGTAACCTCAGATCCCACAAAGGTGTGAGCCCAAGTCCACAGGGTAGATGTACTGATCATAAGACCCTAAATCCCCCACAGGGAGAGACAGTAGACTGTCCTGTGTGCACCCACGTCATAAACACATCTACCAAGTGTTGTTTCCAGGCCTCGCTAAACGACAAAGCAGAACACAGATCTTCAGTTGTGGTGTCCTTGTAAGGACGAACACAGGTGCTCATGTCATGGGGAGGTTCTGGGCCGGGGGGCCAGCACAGCGGTCGTTTGGGGGAATCTCTGGAGCTAGGAGCCTGGATCGTCGTCTCAACGCATCCCTCAGTCAGCAGCCCTGGCAGCCCGGTAACAGCCTGACCTCCGCTTTCTTCTGTGTAAAATAGTAACACGTGCTTCTGGGGCTGCTGATGGGAGCAAGAAAGCCCTGCCTGCAAGGTGCTGAGAACAAGCCCCGGCCCAGGGCCCAGCCACTCCTTCACTTTATTCTTTAGGTACAAAGAAAAGGTCTAGAAGGAAATATACCCACCCCCAAACATGGTAGGTTTTCTTAAGTGACTGGATTAGGTATTATTTTCTTTTAACTTTTCTCGTTTCTACAATGTGCACAAAATACTTTTATGATTGGAGGGAAAAGTACCCCTAAGAAATGACATGAGTGCCCCAGGGCCAGGCGCTGGGGAGGAGAGCAGGCCGGGCAGATGGGGGCGGGGGGCAAGTGAGCATCCCTCCCCTCCAGATAAATCCACTTCAAGTCACTTTATCCCGGGAGCTGCTGGCCGGCGACACCCGACCCTGAGCCCTCACCAGGACCCACGACCCACAGGCACATTTGCAGATCACGCATATCCGCTCAGCCCAGCTCAGCAGCCTGGGGGAGGAGGGACCACAGAGCCTCTGGCCCGCTACTCACACTCCCTGAGTTTCTCTCTCTGTGTCTGTTTAAGCCTAAAAAGCTTGCCTTCCCCAGATGCACTTCTAATCACTGCCCCTCGGGATTCGTATGGCAAACAATTACCTTATCAGGGGTCACCCGAGGTTCAGCATCTTCCCTCCCACATCCTGCAACCTTTGCAGACTTACCAAGGGGCCCTGGTCGCCCCTCACGGCGGATATAAAGGGAGGACGGGAGGGCTGAGGCCCGAGTCTTCTGATGTTCGGTGGACTTTCAGCCTCGGAGGACACCGGGCTTTCTGTGCACCCTTCTAACAGCCCACACCCGCGGGGACCCCAGGCAGCTCATGTGGCTTTTCTCGTCACCCACTTCCCGCCACGCCCCAGCGTGGCATCCCTGGGATTTTTGTGTGTCTCTTAATACAGCTATTTTAACAGAAAGACGTTTTGATGAGGAATCAAAAATTAAAATAGAATTTCATCTTTGTAAAATCCCCCAGCATCGTCACCTCAGTCCATCTCCCGCGCCCTTTGAGGGGAAGGATCCGGACAGGGAGGGACTTGGGTCCACGTGGGACCAGGTCAGAACTCCCTGTGTCCCTCGCCCCTCGCAACCAGGACCTCTCTTGGCTGAAGAAGGGCCCGGAGAGGCTGTGGACCACGCAGGCTGCGCACGGCCCCTCCATCCACCAAGGAGGTCGGGGTCCAGCTGCTGCAGGCTCCGCAGCGCCCGGGGTCAGGTCTCTCTGCATTTCTCGGCAGGATTTCTTCCCTGGCTGCTGCTTCCCGGGACCCGCAGCGATGACCAGCGGCCGTTCAGGACTGTCACCCTGCCAGCTCTGCAGCCCTGGCAGAGACTCAGAGAGGAAGTGGTTTTCAGTGACACTGGCGAAATTGGGCCTGATCTCACACGTTGTAACCAGCCCTTTGCCGACAGGGCGCGCTGTGTCCACTGACAGCTGGGGAAACTGAGGCCCGGCCGGGAAGGTGGGCCCTGGCTCTTTCTCCCTGGGCCCTGATGGCTCAGCCAGTTTGGCTCAGGAGGAAGGAAGAGGGGCCAGTCCAGGAGACGAGAGGGGCTTCAGGGTGGACCCCCACCCTGCCCCCCTGGCTGGGCCGCTGTGGACAGGCGTCGTGGCTGGTCTGGACTCTGGGCTCCGTCGTGAGGTGAGGAAATCACAGGAACCACCTCCTGGGCTGGCTGTCCCACAGAACACAGAAAGGGCCCGGCACACAGTGAGCGCACTCTGACCTTGGGAACTTCCGGGAACCCCGATTCGGCCGTCCTAAGGGGGAGCTCTCACCCCAGTCCAGGTGGCTGCCGGTGTCTCTAGCCAAGGGTCCCGCGGAGAGGCTGGGCAGAGCAGGGCGGGAGAGAGAGGCTGTGCCAGCTCCCCCCTCTCCCCCCACATCCTTCACTCTGCCCCCTCTGTCCACCTGCCCAGGGAACCTGAGGACCAGCGGGCTCCAGGCTCAGCACCGCCATCTGCCCTCTGGGCGACGTTGGGAAGACAGTCAGCACCCCGCGTCTCAGTTACGTTCCTCCTCTGCGGACAGCAGCCCCACTCTGCCTTCTCCGGGGCATTCTCAAGCCAGTGTCCCGTGTATGTTCCTTACTTCCAGGTGTTTCCACTTGCACTGTCTCCGGGTATCTAGGTAAACCCCGAGTTTTTATTCAGGCCCATAATTCAGCTTGAGAGGGAAAAGGGGAGGCGCAGGTGGCCTGTGAGGGCTGCAAAAGGAGGATGGGAGTGAGGTCCATCGTGACCCTTGTGATTTACCGAGCAAGGTCCCCGCATCCCTGCTCCAGACCGTCACAAGGTAGATCCCTCACTTTTTGCCCGTTTCACCCTCACTTTATAGGGTGGATGTGAGGTAGCAGAGAGCCACGGAGAGCTCCTCCGCAGCTTAGCCTGGTGGACAGAGAGGGCATTGGAGGTGCCTCTGTGTCCTGTGGTGTCTCCCTGCACCGGGCAGCGGCCGTTGCTGAACTGGATGGGGGACCCACGGAGGAGATGTAGACACAGGTGACTGTGGCCAGTCCCAGCCCAACTCGGGGTTCTGCATTCCAGGCCCAAAGTGAGCCAGACTGGGGAGCAGCTAGGTCAGGGCAACAGCGTGGTCTCTGCCCACAGGTTCTGAGATGTTCCCGGCTCCCTCGGAGAGAAGGAGGGGAACTCCCCGATGCGTTATAATAGGGAAGAGCCCTCTTACCAGGGTGTCTGCATTTAATACACAGTCATTTCCTGAAAAGGGAGAAACTGTCCTGCCAGCGGATTTTTACAGCCATGGCTCAGGCCGCCCTTTTGTGGATAGATGGTTAAGAGCTATTTTTCCATAAATTAACAAGAGAGGAAAACCCATAAAATTTGTCAGAAGGCTTCAGAATTGTGCTATTTTCAAACAGCATGCATTGGGGTGAGCTTGGAGCCAGATGGTACCTCGGTGTCCTGAAGGTAGGCAGCCGGTGGACCCCTCCCCCAGCCACAGGTATGCTGCCCTCAGAGGGACCCACGGTCACCTGTGACTGCACAACCTGGTGTCCCTGGGGGTGTGACCTGCCCTCTCACACGGAGGAAAACTTGAAATAGTAAAACGGACGTCACACCATGAGTGCAGAATTAGTGAGTCACTGGACGGAAGCTACCACACCATCACCCCAGTGTGGGCGGTGAGGGCATCCTTAGCCCTCTGGTAGGCAGGCCTGGGGCCCACTGAGGGCAGCAGCTGGGGGCATCCCTGACGATCAGGGGACAGACACAGACTGGGTCACTGCCAGAGGCCACCGGCACCCAGACAGCTTCCCACGCCCACCACCGGGTACGTGCTGTGCCCCAGACAATCGGCTCAACTCCCACAGCAAGTCTCCCAGGTTGGGGGTATCATCCCCATGTTGCCATTGAGGGGTGCTGGAGCTCAGAGAGGTTAGGACACCTGCCCAGGGTCACACAGGGAGCAGGTGGTGGCACAGTGGCTCAAAAGCCACTGCATTTCAGCAGGCCGGCCTGGGTGGCACCATGCAGCTGCATAGTCTACTTGTTTCCCCGGGGCCCCGTGTGCTCCTGCCTCATAGCTGGCTCCTGAACTCGTGAACACTTACAGCAAAGGGACAAAGGACAGATGAAGGAAGGTCGCTGGTGTGTCAGGTTCCCAAAACCTGTGACCAGACAGCAGGGACTGCTGCATCCCAGCCCCCAGTCCCGGGTGTGGCCTGGAGGGAAAGGATGTGGGGGGAGGGAGGGAGGAGAGAAGGAGGGAGAAAGGGGGAGGGAGGGGGAAAGGGAGGGAGGTGGGGGGGCAGAAAGAGGGTGCCTTCGGCTGCTCAGAGGACCAGTTCCTGCAGCTCTGGTTCCCTGTGTCTCTCCGGAGCCCTGGTCTCCAGCCCCTGTAGCTCTCAGCACAGCCCAGAACTCACACACCCAGGGCATCACCCCCTTCCCCTTGAGGCTCAGGTCCCCACCTGAGAAGGGCCTGGAGTAGGCCTTAGTTCCCTCATGAGCTCAGGGCCTGGCCCCAGAGCTACCCTGCGGCCCCCAGCTCCCCGCCGCCTCTCCTCACCTGTCCACTTCCGTGGCTTTAGGTCATCACACCTCACCTGGTCAGAACGCTGCTCAGCCGTGAGGTCCCCGTCAGATGAGTGGAGAGCTGGATGGGGGCAGGGCCCGTCAGAGGTCCCCGCACCCCTCATCTGAAGGCTTGGACGTCTGCTGATGGAAGGAGCAGTCCCGGATTAGGACTTGACAGCCGAATTGGAAATGATGTTTCCTCCCAAATGAATTCTAAAATAAACACTCTGGAGCCTGCGTACATTTCCTGTGCCCTGCTTCTCAGCACAGCCCGAGATTCACTGATGATCTTGTCGGTTATAAATTGCAGACTGCATTTCTCATATCAAAATGCACAGCTAGTGATATTTAACTCTAAAGAAATATATCCTCTGGCAATGAATACAGTCAGAAATTACTCACTGAATTTAACCAAGTAGAGAACACTGCCATATAGATGTACTGCATAAATTCAGAAATGTGGGACAACGGCCGCCATTTATTAACATTTTATCTCCTTGTGGAAATGTTTGACCTTGCTTCAGCAGTTTTATTGGGAGCAAATGCTCTGGAAGCTCCCATTTCCCCCCTTTTCCAAGGCAACCTGAGCTGTTCCGAGTGGCATATAGCACTTACATTGTCATTTTCCTGATGTTTTCTTTAACCCAGGAGAGGGAGGAAAATGTGAGGGGAAAAGGCCCCCCAGAAAACTGCCTCTCGAACGCATGGAAATTCAGGTCATTTAAACAGGCTTCAGTTCATAAAGGGAAATGAAAGCAATTTAATTGTGAGGGGCTGAGGTTTCTGACAGGCGCTCAGGACCCGGGAGGATTGCTTATTGGAGAGGGGAACTGGGGGGCCTGTACCTAGCAGGCGTAACCAAATTAAATCCATCCATTCCTGCTACTACCAGCCCTGAGCACTTGCTCTGCACTTGGCCGTGGGTGGGGGATGAAGCTGTCAGAAGAGGAAAGAGCTCCTGGCCTCGGGGAGCTGGCAGTCTAGGCAGGGAGATGATGGTAAGCGACAAGCCCTGCAATTAAGGGGGTGTGACTCTCCTCTTCATTGCGCCCCCTGGCTCTCGGTCCCTCTCTCGCCCACCTGGAGGCCCAGGTGCTGTGTCTCCCAGGTGTGGACAAGCAGGTGGAGAGCAGGGGACCTGGCTGAGCCAAAGCCCCTTCATCCTCCTAGCTTGCTGAGCTGAAGATGGGCTAACGTATTTGGCTCCAGCTGTCTTTCACGCCGTGTCCAAAACAACCTGAACAAGGAGGATAGTGGCTTAGAAGGAGTTACCATGTGCCAACAGACCCCGAGTGATGGGCTGAAGATGCTGTGAGATCCAGGCCCAGGTACCCTCCCCAGGTGAGCTGCCCTGAGCAGCAAAACCAGCCTTCCTCTATTTCTATTTAGAGTGACATCATAGACTTTGCAAACATAATGTGTGTTTCTTGACCTCCAGCATCATTATTCTAAGTTTTCCTCTGAGATGAGGGAAAATAATAACATGAAAACTTTAGGTTGACATTATTTTTCCTTAACATGTTTTCATTTTATTTTGTGAGCCCTCCCAGTGGAAGATGAGGAATCAAACATTCTGGCCACCCAGTCCCCCTCACCTTTGGCTTTCCAGAATTTTTCCAACCCTGTTACTTTCATTTTTACACTGTCAAGGTTTATAAAGGTAAGTTTTGTTCTGGGATGATGACTCACACAATAATTTTCATTTTGTCCAGATTTTTAAAGGACTCAATGCTCACTGCCGGGCCCTAGAAGTCCGTGTCTTCACAACCTAGTTATTTATTTTGATTCTCTAATGAGGCATTTTTTGGTCTGTTTCATTTTTGAAAAGAGCTCAAAAAGCCTATCTCCTAAGCTCCTTCAGGCTGGAGAAGGTCTGCAGGTTGATTGGATACTGAAAGGCGATTTAGCTGGGTATAAAATTTTTAGTCAATATATTTTTTCCCCCTCAGGATATAAGTGACCTTTGTTCTTCTGAGTTGATGTTCTGTGTTGCATTTGTTGTCTTCGTTTTCCATCTCTTAATTTGCCCAGATTATGTATTTATATATTTTTTCAAGACGTGCTCATTGGTGATCTTTCATGCTTGAGAATGTCTGACTCCTACATTTATATTTAAATAACAAAATTTAGATATAAAATTCTACGTTTAAATGACAAAACTCTTAGGTCACAATTGTTTCCCCTTAAAATGCTGCAGACACTGTTCTCTGGTTTGAGCCCAGGGTGGGGACAGGTGAGTCCTTGGAAGCACAGAGACCCCCAAATTTGCCTCTCTGATCCTGAACTGCTTCCCCCACCACACCTGAGCCTACTGTTGAGGGGAAGCCTGACATCAGCCTGATATTTCCATCTTGTGGGTGATTGAGTTTGTTTATTTTTTCAGCTTACACATCCAAAGGATTATTTTATTATCTCCAAGATCCACTAATCTAATCAAGATACATCTTGAGCTATTTCTGAATCAGATTTTCTGGTAAAATCTTCTGTTTATTCACTACAGGGAAGGTTTTTCTTGTTTTTTTTTTTTCCTCCCTAGTATTCCCTGTAAATACACCCCCTTTCCATTAGTTGTTCTCTCTGTTACAGGGACAACAATTACTCACTTGTCCTCCACTTGTGTTATCAACTGCTTAATTGTCCTCTCTGTATTTTTCTTCCATGTTGCTGTGATTATCTCAAGCTTTTCCTAATGTCAGTAATTCCCGTGGAGCCAAGTTCATTCTGTTCCTTGTCACTTCTAATTTACTTATTGGCTCTCTGTTGGTGTTGATTGCACCTCTGTTTTTTTGTTTGTTTGTTTCTTTTTTTTTTCTCAGCTCTGCCCTCTTCCTTTGATCCTTCACACTTGTTTCATCATCTGGTCTTTTAGTTCTTAGTTATGTTTTTAAATTATCATTAACTATCTCTCTTAATAAGGTCTTCTATAGAGCAGAAGACCTCTGGAGAATTGTCTTTGGCTCACGGGGTTAGCTGAGCCGCAGATCAGGGTCTTCTATGGCCATTTTTGCACTCTGTTCCATGAGTTTGCTCATTTCCCATGCGTTTCCCTTCTTCCTCTTGCTCAGGTGGGGTCTGGGTTCTTCTCTGCCCACCTTAAGAGAAATTGTCTGTCTTCCCTTGAATTCCATCTGTAGCTGTGGTTCTTGGGGGTGGGTTGTGGGGAGGGGGTCATAGGCCAGTTCATCTGAAGCTAGTTCATCTTTTTTAGAAGAACTGGCTTATCCTGGTCCCCCGGGCTGGTCCAGGGCTCTTCATGGTGCTGTCACACCAAGGGCTCTGCATCGCATCCCATGCCTGGGGGCATCCTCAAGTCTAGGTCACTGTCTGCATCCAGAGCACAGAGGCCCCATGTTCCCTTCCTCCCTCACTCATCTCCCCCAACCCACCACCATCACCTTATTAACCAAACATTAAAGTCACTTCAAGAATCCACTTTACCAAAGAATCTTTCCCCACCACCACATACAACACAGACACCCCCTCCATCACATCTCTCTGTCCTCCTTATGATACGGATTTTCCCCATAGGTCTTCACACTACCTGACACCCTACATTGTGAAGTGGTCCTTTATGTCCTCTCCCATCCAGGCTGCAAACTCAGCTGGGAAGGTGAACTGCTCCAATCTTGTTCCTGGAGGGGGCAGACACCTGACAAACACAGAGTGGGACATCTCCAGGGTCTTCTCTCAAGTGATGCTTCCAGTGTTGGGTGAGGTGGGGACCCTGAGGGGCCCGGGGGTCCTCCAGAAAGGAGACGCCAGAGCAGACTTGGGAGTACAAGGGCTGATTGTGGGGGGTTGGGGGGAGATGCTGGTGAGTGATGGGCAGCAGAAGGTAGATCTGAGCAGGAAAGGCTTCAGGCTGTGATGCAGACCTGGGGGTCCTGGCTCACCCATGGGAGCTGCAGAGCAAAGAACCCTGGGACACCTTGGGGCCATCCAGCATTGGGCAGAGGCCAAGCTCTGGGGCCCTGGAGCCCAGCACTCGCTCAGCTCTGGTTGCCTACAGCCTCAGCGCCAGGCTGAGCAGGATCCTGCAGGTGCTGAAGCAGGAGGCCAGGTCATCGACGACCATACTTCCTGAGGCTGAAGGCAAGCTCTTCCCAAAGGGAAGGTGGTGGTGCTGGTCCACGGCTGCTACACCACTGTCCGTCCAGGCATCTCCCTGACTGGCCTCCAGGCAAGGCTGCGGATGGAACCACTACAGGGACGTGGGCGCCACCACCTCCCCCAGGTCAGCCCAGAGCACCAGCCCCAAGCTGCAAATGGCCCACGTGCTTCAGCCAACCCAGAAACCAGCTCCCGAAAACCAGAAGGCATTGAGAGTAAGCGATTTCGAGCAGAAATTGGCATCTGGCCTCCGGTGGCCTTGGATTCTGATACAGCCCCCGGTACACTGCCTGGATAGACATGTGTGTCCTATTCTCCAAGGTCCCCTTGGGCCCCCTCAGGCCCCCTCACTGATTTAGGGTGCCCAGGAGAGACCTGAAAGCCCTGGAGTCTCCACCCTTGGGTTAAGTCCTTTAACCAGCTATTTAGAACTTGAGCCCCTACTCTGACGTTTGGAAGGACCTTTCTAGGCAAGAAAGCAATGATCTCACAGGCTCAGGGCTTTGTGAGGGCCCACGGCCCCGTCCCTACCAGTGAGCCAGGCCCTTGCTCTGCATGTCCCCCTTGCCCTGTCCCCAGGGTCCCCGGGAAGGAACTGGGAGCTGTCCTCCTGGAGGCAGCCAGCAGCTCCTGGGAGACAAGGGTCCATCCGCCTCCCCTTGCCCCCACGCTCCCCAAGGTTAAGTTTGTCTTATTTAAGATGGTGTAATAAACTGATTTCTTTATCATCCTTGAGGCGGCTAATAAATTCTGCAGAAGGAACAACAGCCTTGAAATTAGAGAGGAGCAGAGAGGGGAAGAGAGGACTCAAAGGCACGGGAGATCTCCGTGGAATATGGAAACATTGCCACATGCAAATCAGCTCCTCCCGATTTAAATAAAACATTAGCATATTGTGCCAAGATCCAGGTGGTGACCCTTCCCCCTGGACCAGCCAGAAAATACATCCCAAGGGACAGAATGAGCAGGGTCTCTGTCTCCACCCATCACCCAACCTTCAGGTACACAAGCACTTTCTTCCCAGACCCCCCAGAGGGACTGTCCCAAACTGGCCAATGACCAGAGAGCTGTTTCAGGGCTGGGTGTTCCCTCGGGGTGCCTGGGGCTGGAGAACCAAGCTCTTTAATGTGTCTTCCAGACCTTTCCCTCCAGTGGCAGCTCTAGGGAAGCAGCAGGTGGATTTGATGGACAGGTTGCTCCAAGCAGGCAGGAGGGAAGGAGGGCAGGTCCTCAGCATGGGTGATGGGAAGGGACCTGGGCTCATCAACTACACTGGGATGTCTCAGAGCCTTCGCCTGGTCTCCTGCTTCCTAAAACGGGGACAGGAAGGTGTGTCAAAAGGATTGCACTAGAGCACGCCTGCTCACCCCACAGCAGTGTCCTGCTTACCCCGACAATTATCCAGAAAAGAAAGAAAAGCACACAGACAGGTGAGTGCTCTGTGCAGGGAGCCGCGGAGGGTCTGGCCACTGAAGGCTTTGTTCTTGGGGCTCTGCTGGCCCAAAGTCTCTGGAAATTCAGTGGGGGGAGGGGAGAGGGGGGTGTTACAGAGGAGTAGGGCCTGCAGGACAGGTGACCTCCGCTCCTGCCCACCCTCCGCCCTGCCATCGCCCTACATGCACCCCGTCCAGGCGCCCCACCTGTAAGACTCCTCCACCTGGATTCTGGTCCTGCAGTTTCCACTCCCCAGACCCTCCCGCCAGCGGCCTCTGCAGAGGTCATCCCGGCCCCAGGTGCCTGTGCCTGGGGAAGGTGACACTCAGAAGCCTCAGAAATGCTGGGTCCATGCCCCGGCTCCGATGCTCATTAGCTGAGAAATCTCAAGCACACCCCTCACCTCCCCTGGGGTCCAGGCTCTGAAATGTGGAGGTGACTCCTGAGGTTCCTCCCCACTCCAAGAAGCGTGGTCTCCGTGAGCCCCTCTTCAAGTCTGCGTCTGCCTTGGGCTGGATCCCTCCTGCCTCTCATCCCCTCAACATCCCCTCCATTCCTGACATACGATCTTGGACACAGTAGGTGCCGGGTGTTTTGAATGAGGTTATTAGACAAACATGACGGGGCAATTTGTAGGCTCAGTGTGAGTAGGGGTCCCGCGAAGCTCTCTGCTTTATCAGTAGCGTGTGGCTGGTGGGCTCTGCAGCATCGTGGGGGCTTAGTGAATATTGACGGACAGTGAACGGACAAGTGAGCAAACAGATGAACTAATGAACAAAGAGACCAGCTTTCCCTGCAGATGAAACAAGAGAAAGTAAGTTCCTTCAGCAGCCAGGGCGTAGCTCTGCACAGAAAGATGTCCTCTCAGACTCAAGGCGAGTAGAGTCTGTCCCTCTGTCCTGGGTGGAGGAGAGCAAAGGACACAAGACAGGCAGGACTCTCTCCTCCCTGCCGGAGCAGCGAGGCAGGCCTGGTGGGGTACAGAGAACAGGCAGTTTGGCCCAAGGGGCTCCTCCAGCCATGACCCACCGGGAACCACGGCCATCCACAGCCGGCTGCCTGGTAATGGCCCGTGAATCAAATGAAGCAACTCGACCTGAAGCTAATGACAAAATCTGGAGGCAAACCCACCTTCCTGGGACTCGTCGAAGAGGGTGCTATGAAGGGAACAGATGGAAGAGTGAAATATTTGTGGATTCCAACCGCCATCTGGTCACAATTGATGGCCCATCTGAAGGCAGGTTCTTATTGTCTTTCTAGCACCATTAAAGACGTGTTATTTATCCCTGTGCACCATTTCTGGGTTTGACGCGAGACCTTGGAAGACTTCTGGGCTCTTCTCTTCAGGGACCTATCCTTCAGCAGTGTCCTTTGGTCTCCTCGGCTCTGTTCTCTAGGTCTCTGGCCAGCTTCGCTCTCCATTCAGGTGGCTGATTAATTAGGCTCTGCCTCCCTGTCCTGGCTCTGCAGCCTTGGTGATGCACCCAGTTTCATCTTTCACCATTGATCCTAGCTTGTCTCATTTAACTCTGAAAACTTCCAAAAGACTCCCATTTTCATGCTACACTTAACAGTATTTCTGCCAAATTAATCCCCGTCTTTTTGACTTTAGATTTTATTGGGTGGGGAAAATTGTCTCTTCATTTACAGATACCCGGCTTTTTGGCTCCGACCTCTGTCAGCAACAACACAAATTTTGTCCTGACTTCGGCTGGCCATTTTCACTGGGGGCTTCCAAAAACAGAAGAACATGTGTCAGAAAGGGGGAGAAGTCATTTACGAAATTCTCCAAACCATCTGTTCACAGGCAAAAATATTGGGCTCACATGAGAAAAGAAAGGAAATGTGTGATTTTTAAGAAAATTATTTAAGTGTAAAAAATAAATTCTTGTCCTTAATTGTAGATGAAAACATAATT
Organism: Balaenoptera ricei; assembly: GCF_028023285.1. Lineage (NCBI taxonomy): Eukaryota > Metazoa > Chordata > Mammalia > Artiodactyla > Balaenopteridae > Balaenoptera > Balaenoptera ricei. The sequence goes on from NC_082648.1 coordinate 104,903,207, forward strand.
TTAGACGGTGGGGATTACACATGAAGAAATCTCTCTCTCAGAGGCATAATTTTAGCAATAGATGTACTGTTTAGACATATCACTGGGTGGTTTCTATAATGCGTCAGGGGTTCCAAATCTGAGCAAGGGACATATATAGACTGAATGGGACGAAATGTTTGTCTTCAGGGTCAGCTCCAGACAGACACCGGCTCTGCTGAATGAAGTGGCCGAAGGAAGTAGCCACATCAACCCAGGCTGAACTCGGGGCTGGGCATCTCAGGTATATTTTGTTGTCATGTTACTGCATTTTTATTGGGGTAAAATATACATAACATAAAATTTACCATTTCAACCACTTTTCAGTGTACAGTTCAATGGCATTAAGAACTTTCACATGGTTGTGCAACCATCCCCACCATCACCTCCAAAACCTTTGCATCATCCCAAACTTGAGACTCTGTTCCCATTAAACACTCACTCCCCTCCCCCTCCCCCAGCCCATGGCCCCCAGCATCTACTTTCTGTCTCTGTGAATTTGACTCCTCTAGGGCCCTCATATGAGTGCAGTTATACAGTATTTGTCCTTTTGCTTGGCTTATGTTACTTAGCATAATGTCCTCAAGGTTCATCCATGATGTAGCCTGTGTCAGAATTTCCTTCCTTTTGAAGGCTGAATAATATTCGCTTGTATGGATGGACCACATTTCGTTTATCCATCCATCCATCCATCAGTGGACCCTGGGTGTCTCCATCTTCGGGTGATTGTGAATAATGAACATCAGTGTACAAATGTCAGCTCACGTTCTTGCTTTCAGTGCTTTAGGGTGTCTCCCCAGAAGTGAGACTGCAGATCAAATATGGTAATTCTGTTTTTAAGTTTTTGGGGAAACACCGTACCTTTTTCCAGAGTGGCTGCACCATTTCGTAATTCTGCCAGCAAAGCACTAGGGTTCCAGTTTCTCCAGGGTGCCTTACTTTATGACTAAATTGAGAAAAAAAAACCAGTCACAGGGCAGAATCCAGGATGGACACACCAGGAGGTGCCGAGCCTGAGGTCGCTCTGCAAAGCCACCAGAGGACCCGGAAACTGGGTCAGAGGGAAGAGAGGCAAGAGCTGGCCTGCAGGTCATCCAAGGGCGATGTCCACTGTGGACACAGCACTGGACGTCAGCTTGAATCCTGCACGCCCCCAAACCCACGTCCTGTGGCCCAGCTCTGAGCCCTTGTTCTACAGAAGAGGACGCCCCCTGCCCTGCCTGCCCACTCACTCCTCAGGCCACCTTGGTGTGTCCTCAGCCCCCTCCTTGCTGGCACTTCCTTGCTCCACCCCTCAGCTCCCTTTGCTGGGTCCACCCTCCTGCCCTGGAGTCTGGCTAGAGAAGGGGAGCTGCCCCAGCAGGGTGATCACTGGTCACCTCAACTCAACCAGCAGGGACAGAGTGCGTGCGAGCCCCACTGGCTGTCCAGCCGTCCACGCCCCGCCCTGTGGAGCCACCAGCATGAGGCTCGGCGTGGGAAACATCCACGTGTGCATCCAAACAGTCTGCTTACAGGAGCGGACGTGATACCCGCCAGGCTGATGGGAACATGTTCTCTCTTCCGGTGCATCCATCCCTGGTGTCGGCGGCCAGCGGCGCCCGGCGTTCCGCAGGTTGTAGTTCCTTGACTAATTGGCAGGAAGGGACGGGCCGGGATGGGGCTGCTGGAACCAGAGTCTGGTCCCGCCTCGTTTAATACCACCTTTTGCTCCCTCCGCCAAGCTCCGAGGAGCCCGGTGTTCTGGCGGATCCCACGTTGTCTGGGCTCCTGGTCCACTGGACCGAGCAGAAGCTTTCCCGATGACACATCCTGGGCACGTGGTGGGCACACCGCCCTCGGAAGTGGAGGGGGAGCAGGTGGCCCGGGCACTGGAGGCAGGCTGCTCGGGGGACCAGGGACACGCTCCTGGGAGGGCCTCGGCAGGCCCGTGCCCCGCCCCCAGCTCGGACCTCAGGGGAGGCCGGTGACCAGCCACTCGGTGGGTGAACTGGCCAGACTTTTTGTCCTGCTGAATCGGGTTTCGGGGAGGGTAGGTGCCCAGGGTTGCAGGCTGGCCTGCCTTCTGCCCGGAGCCTGGATCCAACTTTAATCATCGATGCTCCAAAGCGCGCTTCTGCGACTGGTCATTTAGGCAGGACCGGGAGGACCCTGCCCCGCTGGCGATGGCGAGGCAAAGCCCCCCCTCCCCTGAGAGCAGATCTGGACGGCCGGGCAGCCGGCCCTCGCCCTCACCCTTGCAGCAGCCACAGGGGGGACACGGGTGCCCCAGCTCAAGGCCACTCAGAAAGGCTTGGAAGGCACGGTGGGCCTCTCCACTCCACACCAGTCCTCGTCCAGTGTGGGGGGGGGGGCTGGAGTGGGGGTCTCGGTGTGGGAGGAGCTGTGAGCCACTGGGGTCAGCAGAGGAAGCGGGCGGCTGGAGTGGAGGCAGCGGCAGGGACGGCAAAGGGCTAAGGTGGGCACAGCCGTGACCCAGTCTCTTCTGGGGGGGAGAAGGGGGCACACAGCACAAAGCAGCATGTGTCCGTGGACGGTAAGTAGGTGCACAGCCCCTCCCAGCCCAGCCTCCGTGAGGGGCACCGTTCCGGGGCGTCTTGGTGGATGGAAGTCAAAACACGGCTGGTGTTAGGGCAAAAGGACAGAATCGGGGCCCCCGAGAGACAGGGGGCCTGGGCCAGGTAAGGGGGGATGGCTAGATTTATATCAACAGGACTGGGGCCACCGTGCCCAGACGTTTGGTCAAACATTTCTGAATGTTACTGGGAGGATGCTTTTTCAGATAAGATTAACATTTAAATTGGATTTTCATGAAGCAGAAGAAGAGGCCCTCCCAGATGTGGGTGGGCCTCATCCAATCAGTTGAAGGCCTGAGTAGAACGAAGACTGATGTCCCCAAGCAGAAAGGAATCCAACGGGCAGCCTGGCTGAGGACTCCAGCTGCAGCATCAGCCCTTCCCCCGTGGCAGGCGCAGGACCCTCATCAAGCGGACCCTCATCAAGCAGACCCTCATCAAGCAGACCCTGGGCGCTCCCGGCACCGGGACAGAGGCAGGCAGGCAGAGGCTGGGCCAGCTCTAGGGGCGGGAGCGGGACACACATATCCACCCAGCCCAGCGTGAGCTCGGCCCCTCCTGGTGCAGGAGGAGTTGCTGTGCCCAACGAGCTACTTACCCTCTCATGTTTTCATTTCTTCCTCCGTCGAGTGAGGCTACTTTGCAGCGAGATTGTCCTGAGGCTTGAAAGTGATAGGGAGACATGCTCGGGAAATGTGAGCTGCCCCCTCTGAATGTCAGAAAATATTATTTTTGAATCAGCTTCAAGAGATCACTTCAAGAGGCAGTATTGGAACATTGATTTTTTTCTCCCTTTGGTTTAACCAAATGCCTCCTGCCTTGACGTTGCTGAGCTGCTGTCATTTGCTGGTAGGGCTGCCACTGGTGTCCGTGCCTGGAGCCCCACCAGGTCCAGGAGAGGAAGCAGATGAGGGACAACGGACGAATGGCTGAGGCCAGAAGACGCTGGACGCCTTGGCCCCTCTGCGTCCTGCCCCCAGCCCGCCCACCACACTCCATGCTCCACCACGTCCAGCACTTACCGGTCTGGTCCCCAGGCTTCTGGAAACAGCAGCCTGCCCATGGTCCCTCTGGCTTCTCCAAGAGATAGGAAAACTCTGCGTTGTCCTAAAACATTCCAGGCTGGAAGGGGCCTGAATGTCACCTAAGCCAGTCACCGCCCAGGCAGGTGTCCAGCTCGGAGCCCCCAGCCTCTGCACCCACCTCCGCTGTCCAGGAGCCCAGGCCTCACTCCTGGTTCCGGGGCCGAGCTGGAGCCAGCCAGCGTCTGTTGACGTGAGCTGAGTTGAGCTGCGCTCCCCAGCTGTCCTCCAAGCCCTTCTCTGCGCCCCAGGACAAGCCCCGGCACCTTCTGCAGACCACGCCCAGCCCTCGGTATCACCGAGTGCCCGCTGCCCAGGCCTGTCCCGCAAGAAAGCCCTCCCACTGTGGCCACTTGGTTTGCAGTGTTCCCAGGGCCTCACATCAGGAGTGAGAGGTGGTGCCTCCAGGCCCGCGTCCAGGCTCTGAGTGACCGGGCCTGGATTCAAGTCTGTGCCCTCCACGCATGTGGCCTTACGGGGGTCTCTTCAGTTGGGTATTTTGATCTGTAAAATGGCAGGGGAGTCGACAGTACTGACCTCGTAAGGTTATTCTGTGGGCACTGCCCCGCACAGAGTAAGAGCCCAGGAAACGGTCACTCTGTGAGTCCTGGCGATTGTAACAGGAGCACAGGCGAGCTTGGGTCCAGGACGACACGGGGGTAGCTGGTGAGAGGAGGCCCGTCATTACGGTGGGAAGAAGCGCCTGGGGGCGGAGTTGGATCCAAACACTGCAGATGAGGTGTGGCTGAGTCACACGCACACACACACACAGACACACGCACGTGCGCACACACCCACACACAGCCACAGACACACACGCACGCGTGCACACACACACATACGTGCACACACACACAGACACACACACACACATGCACGCACACGTGCGCACACACACACATACGTGCACACACACACAGACACACACACACACACACACACACACACCTGCTGACGCAGAGGAAAGACAGCCAGCGCCTCCTGTTCTTCTGGACGCCGGGACTCCTATGGACCACAGCCTCCCACCTGCAGTGAGAGCCCTGCGTCCCCTCCCCGGGGCCGGCTCTCACTGCCAGAGTGTGGCCTTCCCAGTCCTGCCCAGCCCCCAGCCACAGTCTCGGGCTCCGTCCCAGCTTCTGGCTGCATCTACCCTTCCCGCTGGAGGCCCAGGTCTGCTGCCCGCCCCTCCCCTCGGGGCTCTAGCCTGGAGCCCAGCATTAGATGGGGCCCTGAGGTGCAGGTGGGTGCCCCCCCTCCACCATCACCCCACCTGGGAGGGTCCTCTGGCCCCTGCAGCCACCCTGAGCCATCAGGCCAGTGGTTGCCCTCTGTGGACTGCACACAGGTCCCCGAAGGAAGCCAGGTCCCCAGCGCCAGGCCGGCCCCCAGGGAGGAGAGCTGCAGGGCACCAGGAGGCACCAGTGCCCTTCTACCTCTGCCATCCTTGGGGGCCCCTTTCCCACCTGGCCCCATTGGATCTCATTTTTGGGGGGCCCTCTGAGGTCATGTCCTGGGTGTTCCCCACTTAGCTGCCGTCACCCCGTCAGCTGGGCGCACAGGCCCCTTTACCACTCTCCCAGGCCTGGGTCAGCCAGCGGTCTGCGCAGTAGCTGCAGATGAGGTGGGACCTCGCCTGCATCCCCTGGGGCTGTGGTGGCTACGGCAGCACCAACGCCCCCCTGGAGCAGAGCCAGCCTCCCCACCCGTCGGGGAGCACGGCCAGTGCCTGAGCCCGTGAAGCTGGCCCCGTAGCCAGCTCCCCACAGCAGTGACTGGGACCCAGGGGGAGCCCTGCTGGGGACCCAGGACCGCAGGTGAGTGTGCCCCGCTGGCATCCGTGTGGCTGCCTTCCCTGGGGCGCTTTCTGGAACCTGGCGGAGTCTTGGGGGCTGACGGGTGGGTTGCAGGGCCCCTCGTGCCCTCTCTCCCCCACCTGTGGATGGAGGAGCGTTCCCTTTGCATGAGAGTCTGAGTGGACTCTGCCCGGGGGCTGGCCCTGCTCCCTGGGGGCGTCCCTGGCTGTGCCCACGGCCCAGGGTCTGGGGAAGGCAGGGAGGGAGCGAAGCCGGCCGCGGGTGTCCCAAGGCACAGAAAGCAGAGGGCCGGGTCCTGGCCTCGGGCATCTTGTCACTGTGTTTACTGGACACTGGAAGTGCCAAGATGAGAGGACTCCTGGGCCCAGCTCGCTCCTCTCCAAGTGACAAGGCCAGTATCGATTCGTTTTTAATGTGCTTGTAATGGGGCTTGAAATGAACACAGGCTTATTTATTTTCCTTTTTGGTTCCTGGCACCATCCATGGTTCTGGCAGCCCGGGGACCAGGGTGGTGGGGAAGCCAAGACCCTTCTCCAGCCACCAGGGCGGCCAGAGATCCCGCCCAGCTCAACCCACCCCGGGCCCAGGACCAGAGACCCCAGACCCCAGACCCACCAGGGTCGCTTGGCCCCTTCAGCCCTGCTGCTCGGGGGAGGGACGGGGAGTGAATGTTTCCTGGGGATAGTTTCCATCAGAGACAATGAAAGCGTCCTGGAGACGGATGGTGGTGATGGTCGCACAACAATGTGAATGTGCTTAAAGCCACTGAGCTGTGCCCTTGAAAATTGTTAAGATGGAAAATTTTATGTTTTGTGTATTTTACTACAAGAAAAAAATTTTTTTTAAAGAAACACTGTTGACATCTTGGCGCTCTTGCCACCTGCAGCCCATGAGCCCTCCCCAGCCCCCAGGCAAGTTCAGGCCTCAGCACCAGCCAGCCCAACAGGGGGACGCCCCCCTTCTTCACGGGGCGCTCCCGCCGTCTGTCTTCCCAAGGCCACCTCGAGTGTCTTCTCCTGCATCCAGCCTCCTCACTCCCAGGCAGGACGAGGGAAACCAGCCAGACCATGAGTGACCGTGGGGCCCATGAGAGTAGCCCCAGGGGCTCTATCTACTCTCGTACCTTGTCCCTACCTGAGTCTAGCAGGGAAGGGGAATGCTTAGCAGTGCCTGGGACCATCCCTTGCCCCCAGAACACGGAGTTCCTGCTCCTGAAACCTGGAGTCCAGGCAGGTCTGGGGAGGGTGTGTGACGGGGGTGGTCAGCATCTCAGCATCTGGCGAGGCTGTGAGGCAGCTGTGGGCTGTGGGAGCGCAGAGGATGAATCAGGCCATCAGAGAATCGCTGAGCCCCAAGCAGACCCCGCGTCTCCCACACGCCCAGAGCCCGCGAATGTGCTGCCACCCAGAACAGGCTCTAAAGCCCCAACCTGAGTCATCGGCAATTCTTCCCTTGCTCTCCCCACTGGGGGTTCAGCCCACAGACACAGCAATGCCAACACTCTCCATGTTAAACAAACATCATCTCTCACGATGGCTTCTCACAGTTGGGCCACTTTGGGCCATGCAGGGTGAGAAACAGACCACGCGTCCTGGAAAGAATGGGAAGCTGTGATTTGCTGGACCCCGTGCAACCGGCTATGCATAAATGCAGAAAGCGATTCTCATAAATTCTTGATGCTATTTACTTAGAGGCTGTGTTTATTAAGCTGGATGGCTTCCAAAAACTTCTTGTAGATTTCTTTCTCAAAAAAGTACGTTTTATTTCTCCAGCCCACCATGAATTAAAAATGGGTCTTTGATATACTCAGCAGATTCTGCCGCATCCTTTTAGACTTACATAAGGAGTAGAAATAGACAGTATTCATCAGCAGTTCAGATACACACAGTTCTTTGCAGTTGTCAAAGCTTAACAGATTCTTAGATGGGCTTCTCCGTGTCCCATCTTTTTTCCTTCTTTGCTAAGATATTGTGGATTCTCTCTGGGATTCTTGCAAACTGGGGTTAGAGGCCTTGAGAGAACCCCTCTTCCATGAAAACAGCTTTCAAGCTCCCAAGCCCATTCATACCTGAATTCACTTTGGATCGCTGCACACCTTTGAAGATCAGCTGATGAAAATACCCCCTTCACTGGTCTCGAAACTGAGGCCGGGATGGTGGTGGATTGCCCAGGTCACAGGGCAGCAGAGACAGCACCTGAGCCTCTGTCACTCCCACTGGGATTGCCAGGTACACGGGGACCCCTACCTGCTTGGGGCCAGTGTGATGCCAAGTGGATGAGGCCTGGCTCTGAGACTGGAGGAGCAGAACCAAGGCAAACCCCACGGAGACCCTGGGCAAGTCGCCGAGTCCCTCTGCAGAGTCTTGGTGTGCTGTCCACAGCGACCTCCAGCCCCACCCCCCAGGAGCTCCCAGGGGGCCTGGGGAGACCAGGGAGGTGGACGAGCTCTGTGAGCAGAGTCAGCTGGGGAAGACAGGGGGTGCCTGGGACAGACACGGGGGCTGCCCTCCCACCCTGCAGTCAGAGTGGGAGACATGTGCAGGGCAGGCGGTGATGGGCGGAGAATCTTATCTCCAGGGTGATCTTATGAACAAGGTCAAATACATAATTTGTCAGGCCTGTGAAAAATGCAAAATTTGTTGTCTCTCGTTCAAAAGGCAGGAAACAAGTGCTGATAATGATCCTAAAATGTAAAGCTTTATTCTTTAAAATATTGTATTACCTCTAGGGTATAATAGGGATACAAGTGACACACAAGTAACAAGAGAAACTTACAAAATTGCAAAATAATAATATTTGGGACTCAATTTTATGTAAGATAATAAATAATGATACTTTATTAATACAATGTCTTGATTGATCATAAAATTATTTTTCTGACTGCAAATATATTTATTAGGTCACCAAAACCAATACTTTCAGCAACTTTTCACCAGTGTAACTGAAAATGATGTCAATTGTTCTTGGCAAATGGAAGATTACAAATAATTTTTAATAACTTTTACTTTTGCAAAGGATTTTTGTGTTAGTGCAATAGCTACTGAAGCTGTTACAAGTATTTATAGGCTATGACAACACTGATAAATTTCTGATAAATTAGTCTGAAATATAAATTTTAGTACATCTACAGTTGGCAATTCTTGTAGAGCAATTTTTCTAAAAAGATTTAGAAACAGTTGTCAATTCTTGTAGAGCAATTTTTCTAAAAAGATTTAACTCTTTATATGAATCGATTTTGTGTAATTCTGAAATTAATTTCAAATATAAATTTATACAATGGCAATTTAGTGTTTCCTTTGATATTTGTGGCATTATATAAGAAACTGAAAGTGGTTTCATGATTTGTATGTAATTCAAATGCCTGTTTCTGCATTCCAATGCCAAATCTTCAATTAGAAGGAAAGTTTTAATTTAAAAAATTGTCTGTCTTATTAGTAATTGGCTCATCTGAACCTTCCTATGCAAATAGGATTCTTTTCTATCAAATCAATGATATTTTTTTTTTTGGCTGCCAATCACCTGATATTCAGGATAAATAATCCCCACTTTTCATCTATGAAATACCTCTTCTCTACACGAAAAGATGGAAACCCTTTGAGAGGCTATCAGAAGAATCAATATACTATGTGTTCTCAGAGACAAGCAAAATTATCATTCTCTTCCTTGAAAAAAATGAATTTCTTTGCAAACCTCATTCCATGAATAAACTTCACTTTCACCTTATTCCACATCTGTGTTCATATTATTACCCTCGTGGAGAACACTCATGAGCAGTGGTGGACACTTGGTCATTGAGACCAATATCAGGGGAGAAAAACCATCAGATTCTAGGAACCAAATGGAGATTCTTGCCCCTGCCCTGTTGCTCGCAGAGCATTTGACCTTGAGCAAGTGGCCTCACATGAGTGGGCCACCCTCTCCTCACCTAGGAGAGAGCTGTTTCCCAGAGTCGCAAGGATTAACTGCGACGGTGCTCTGGAAACAACTATAACCGCAATTATTAGTCATGGAGTTTGTACCAGGTGTCAGGCACGAGCGACATTTTTGTGTTGACTGTTTGTAATAAGGCTGCAGGGTGGGTACTAGTGTCTCCTTTATACAGATAAGATCACTGACACTTAAATCAATGAAGCAACTTGCCCAAAATCATGTGGCCAGTTTGGAATCCACCCACTGGAGGCTGTGTCTGACCTCAGGGTCTGGGCTTTCTCCCACTGCATCGATTTTTAATGCAGAGAACAGGATAGCTGGCATATAATGGATCCCCCAAAAGGGCTAGGTCACTGCATTCATTTGCTAGGGCAACCATAAAAATACCATAGTGTATGGCTTAACAACAGAAACTTGGTCTCTCATGGTTCTGGAGGCTGGAAGTCTAAGATCAAGGTGTCGGCAGGGTTGGTTTCTCCTGAGGCCTCTCTCCTTGGCCGCCTTCTCACTGTGTCCTCACATGGCCTTTTCTCTTTGTTCACATTCTGGTGTCTCTCCCTTTTCTTCTAAGGACATGACTCATCTTGGATTAATGACCCACCCCACTGGCCTCATTTTAACTTGATCACCTTTTTAAAGACCTTATCTCCAAATATGATTATATTCTGAGGTACTGAGGTTTGGGATTTCAACACATGAATTTGGGGAGACACATTTCATAACATTCACTATATGTAATAGGTTGAATGGTGGTCTCCCAAAAGATATGTCTACCTACTAATCTCTGGAAACTGTGACTGCGACTTTGCTTGAAAAAAGGATCTTTGCAGATGTGATTAGGTTAACAATCTCAAGATGAGATCATCATGGATCAGGGACCTTAGAGCAAATGATGTATGTCATGAGATGTACAGGATAGACACACGCAGAGGAGGGCAGCAGGGATCAGGGTGATACTCCACAAGCCCAGGAAAGCCAGGAGCCACCAGAATCGACAAGGAAGGATTCTTTCCTTGAGCCCCCAGCGGACACGCAGCCCTGCCAACACCTTGATGTTGGACTTCTGGCCTCCAGAACCGTGAGACAGTGGATGTCTGACTTTTTAGACACCTGGTTTGTGGTCTTTTGTTACAGCAGCCCCAGGACAACACACCACCTCCCCTGACTCACAGTGTCAGCTCTGGAAGGAAGCAAAGCCCCCCAGAGGGGGCTGATGTTGAAGGGATGCCCATTAGAAGGAAGGCACGGCCTCTACAGAGGGCCTGATGTCATCTTGATGTGACCTTTCCTTAGACAGCCTGGCCCAGGGCTCCCTCCCCAGTGCTCCACGGGGAGAGTGAACTGCCGGCTCCTTTCCTGCATGTAGAGCCGAGCTCTTTAGTTCCCTTTTGGGAATCTTGTCTATTTCTTCCTCGCTGCAACTCATCTCTTTTCTTCCTAGAGATAAAATAGTTGGGTTTCCTATTCAGGATTTCGTATTTAGCTGCCATTATGTAATTTTGCAGAAACCTTTTGTCGGACCACTGTGGGGTGACCAAGGTCAGGCTTAGTAGAATGGAACACTGTCTTTGAAAAGAGAGATTTGATTTGGCATCACCACTCCTCTGCCAGGGATTTTGGAAACAGATCTCTCCTTGGGTAGAAGTCCAGGTGGACGGGATTGCATGTATTTGTCAGGATGAGTGACCAGTCCTGGGGGTGGGGCTGTTCCCTAAAGGGACTCTGCTTCCAGCTCCTCTGAGGTCAGAGGTGCTCAGCTGGGGGTGCCCGAGGCCCCACTTCCTGTGTGTCCACACTTCTGTGCATATAAATCTCTGTGAACCAAAGCCAGTAAGTGCTGTAAAACAGCCTCTATTTTGGAACCTGAGCTGTGAATCCTTTTGCAGAGCAGATAATGACCACTAATACCACTGTTTGAAAGGCCAGGTTTCCTATTCAGACTTTGATTTAAATAGAGGAGACTTAACTCCGAATAAAGTGCGGCACTGGCAGTGTGTGGTGAGGAACCCACCACTGTCCGTCTACACTCGCAGTAACGAAGCCAGGGAGGATCCGGAGTCCCAGCCCATGTTCTTTTCCTTCTCACCCTTAATGAGCGAAGGTCTCTAATTTCCACGCTCACTTCAGTCAAGGCCGAGTGTCTACTGGTCAAAATCAACCCTGGTGACAGTCGTCTACACAGCCGTCGGGTCTCCCTGTGTTGCCCACCTTCCACTCCCCCGTCTGGAAGGCCTTTCAGCCCCGCGGGCAGCCCTCCCCACACCAAACCCGCCCCCCCTCAAGCAACCTCAGGCCCCACATGTGGCTGCTCAGACCCGTCCCCTGCCTGCCTCCACCACGTCTTCCTTCCCCCCGCAGAACCCACACACACAGCCCTGGACACATCCCAGGACTTGGCAGTGCTGGAGACCCCAGACCCCAAAAGCAGACCCTCCACACACACAGCCTCCTGTCTCTCCAGCCCACAACCTCGGGGCCCCCGACCCAGCCGCAGCACCCATACCTGCCTCACAAGGACACACCTGGACTGATGGTTCTCCTATCTGCTGGGGTCACCCTCTCCTTTCCTAGCTTAGAATCCATGGGACTTCCTCGTGGTCCTTGGGATCTAGCCACTGCAATGCAGGACCCTCAACAGCTGTGCCCCCCTCCCTTCCCTCTGGCACACGTGGCCAGTGCCCAGCTCCAAGGGAGTCTGCCCAGCTCACTGCTGCAAGGCTTTCCCCTGGGCACACGGACCCTTTCTGGAATATTCTTCCACCCCCCTCCTCCCTTGGCTAGCCGCTCATGTTCATGTCATGGCTTAAGTACTGCGCTCTCAAAAAAGCCTTCTGTGACCATGCATGTGTGCTCAAACATGTGCATGCACACACACATGCACACACAGACACACACGTGTACACACATAGGATGGAACCAGCCCTCAACTTCACTCCTTTGAGCATTATTGTCAGTTATAATACATCTGTCCCCTGTGGAGTGACCTGATCTCTTGCCCACAAAGCAGCAGTCCCCGTGGGGAGAGCCCATTTCTGCCCTAATGCCCGGCTCCCAGTACTGCAGCCAACCTGCCCCCACCCAGGAGCTCAGCTCAAGTTCTAGAAGCACCAGGGGCTCCCACATGATGGAGTCCCATTGGATGTAAATCCTTCAGCCCCCTTAGAGCCATCAGATGAGAGCAGACCCTTCCAACACGTGACTGCAACTGTCAAAGAGATTCCCAGTGAGAACCACCCAGCCATGCCTTTCCAGGATTCCTGGCTAAAAGAAGCCATGAGAGAAAGTAAATAATTGCTATGGTTTTGAGCTGATAAGTGTTGAGTGATTTTCTGCTTAGCCCTTGATAACTGGAGGAGATGCCTCAGTTCTTCTTCCAAACTCACCCACCAGGTGGGTCCCCTAGAAGGAGAGGGTGAAGGACGGGAAGGAAACATTGGAAGTGGGAATAAACATTACCCTCAACATCCTCAGCTTTTTGGCTCCTTTTAACCTTTTAGAACTTCCACCAGCCTATCTCCAGCCAACAGTGTCCACCAGGATGTTCCTACTACCATATCTATAAACCACTCCCCCAGAGCCAGCCTCTGGCTTCTTATAACCCCCTGGGGCTACTCATAGTCAGTGTGGATTTCCCCCCAGAAGTCCCTGAAATTGTGCAGAAGATGATTCAACTAAATCTATGCAAAGGCTGCCCCACACTGTAAACGCACCCTTTAGTCCGTTCCCACTTGAGGTGGTCAGCTTCTGAGATGTCTTCCAATGAGCCCCACCTCCTGGTGCTCATGTGACCCCCTCCTATGAGTGTGTGCTGGACTAATGACCTCTCTCTAACCTGTCTAGAGGGGACAGGACATCACTTCTGTGGGGTTATTCTGTGAAAAGACCATCTTCCATCCTGGGAACCTCCTCTTTTCTCCCTTACTCACTCCAAGCTGCCCTAAGCAGAGACCCACGTGACAAAGAACTGAGGGAGACCTTCACGGGACAACTAGGGGAGAGTAGGCACCACCACCCCACAGCCCCGAGGAACTGAATCTGTCCTTTGACCGTGTGAGAGAGCTGGGAATAGACCCTGGCCCAGTCCAGCCTTCAGATGAGACCACAGTCATGGCCAACAGTGTAAGTAACTTCACCAGAGTCCTGAGCCTGGAGATCCATTCCCAGCCACACCTGGATTTCCAACTCACAGAACCTGTACAGTAACGAAGGTATTTTGTTTTAAGCTGCTAAACTGCGAGGTTGTTGGTTATCCAGCAGTATGTAGCTGATACACTATACCCAATTATGTCCTGCGATTTTATCCAATACAACCCACCAGAGGCTCTGCAGTGAAATTAAAGGTATTTCAATAGTAAAATGTGAAATAGAGACATAGAAACTCCATCACAAAATGCCAAAAACATAGAAAGACAGGACCTGCAAATATAAACTTTCTCACAATTATGATTATCCTAAGGGAGGAATTAAATTCTAAAGAGCAAACCTTACGAGTGAAAGTTCAAAAACATTAAAGCCCAAAGGGATCAGAGTCCCTTTGCCTACGTTAATAAACATTCAGAGAATCATCACCACGTCCAAAGTCTTTTTCTGCTAATTCTCGTCTGGGCTGTTTCTTCATGCCAGGGTGGAGCTGGGGCTCTGACAGCCACCAGCTGGAGCCTGGGACTGATGCCTATCACTCAGAAGTGCAATGAGCTCTGTGAAGTGTCTCCTTAGTCTAACGTTTTAAGATTCCCAATTGTTAATGGGACAGACACGATAATGCAGGAACTGGGTGAATTCCAGAAGCATTTGGAGCAGAAGCTGGGGGCGCCCTGGCTTAACACTCCCCCTCCCACACTGCAAGGTGTACACTCGTGCCCCCTCTTCTCCTGAACCCTCTGCCTTCAGATGATTTTTCACTCCATCAAATTCTCCCCACTCCTGCCCCTCCTGCTGACACTCCCTGTTTCCCCTTTTAGCTTCCTTCCCTCCTTCAGCTGTCCTGGTGATGCCACGGGCCTCCCAGGGGATGACAGGTGATGTGTGACGTATGTGATGGATGAGGTGTCTCACAGGCACGCACGATGGCCCAGCTTTGCAGATCGTGACTCCAGCTGCCTCTGGCCGCCCTGGCTGAGAGCCTTCTCACCTCCATCACCTCCTGCTGCATCGCGGCTCTAAAACATCCAAGGCTCTTCCACTTCTCAGCCGTTTAGCACGGCGGTCCCCAACCCTTTTGGCACCAGGGACCGGTTTCCTGGAAGACAATTTTTCCACGGATGGTGGTGGGGGGATGGTTCAGGCGGTGATGCGAGCGAAGGGGAGCAATGGGGAGCGGCAGATGAAGCTTCGCTCGCTTGCCCACCACTCACCTCCTGCTGTGCGGCTCGGTTCCTAACAGGCTGCTGACCGGTACTGCGAGTTCAGTCGGGACCCGAGTCTGAGGTGCTGACAAGACACGCAGGTAGATACGCACCAGGCAATTGGAGGTATTTGGACGCCCACTCTCAGGTCCTGGGACCACCTTGGTCCCTTCTCACAGGAGACTGGCTGATGGTGGCACTGAGGGAGGCCTCGCCTACGCCCCTCTGGCCCCAGCACACTCCTCCCGTCCACCTCCATCACCGGTCCCCACCCCAGGCGCGGTTCACACCCAGGGTCCTGAGGGAGCAGCCTCCAGCCAAGAGCACGCCCTCAGGCTCTGGAGGGAGAGGTGAGCCCAGGGCAGGGAGAGTGAGGGAGAGACACAGGCAGGGCAGAGGGAGAGGAAGACGGGTGCCAAGGACTCAGTGGGAGCGAGGCCAGCTTCCCGGGGAAACCCAGCTGGGCACTGGCCATGCAGGCTCTCGGGACAGCCTGGAGGAACCACCTGGTGGCCGACGTCTTTGAGGGCACAGAGGAGCCCACCCATCGCTTCCTTGGCTGGGGTCTGGCTTAGGCTGACTACCTCTGGGAGCTGCTAAGGAGGCCACACCCCATACCCCCTGCGACCCGAACCCCAGCCCTCCAGGGGGCGGGGCGCCCTTGTGTCCAACATTGTATCCAAAGTCCTGGGAGCCAGGCTCGACCTTCCCGGAGGCGGCTGTGCCAGGGGTCTGGCCATTCTGGGAGAGGTTGGGACAGTCAGAGACCTAGGGGTCTAGGAACGGTGACAGCGGCAGCGTCCAAGGCCCCGGGGCAGGGCGGGTGACACATCTGAGAGGCACGGACGTGGGTCCCATCCTCACACGTGCTCCTTCCAAGCTCTGGGCCTTCTCACGCTGGTCTCTCACTGTGATGCCCTCGAGAAACTTCTCAGGTCTTTTCACATCCGGGAAGCCCACTCTCCATCCAGGGCAGCTGGAAGCCCTGGCCCATCTCATGCTCCCATCTCTGCTAGGTGCCCTGGGGACCCAGCCACCCACCCGTGGGGGCCCAAGCCACAGAATCTGCCTGTCTGTCTCTTCCTGACACGTGGTCCCCAGGGGTGGGGCTGCATGCAGTCAGGGCTCAATCAGCCTCCGGGGGTGGAAGGAAGTGACATGTGAGTGCCTGGGATCCCGACCCCCCACTCAGGAACGCAGCCCCTGTGTTTCTCCCAGGGATGCACAAGACGAAAGAGTAGCCCAGAGGGGTGACTTCCCTGGCCGCAGGGCCACACCCTGCCGAGAGGCCAGGGTTGGGGGGATCAGCGTGGCTTTCAGGGAAAAGGCTCCACTCATGGGCACAACAGAGATCCCCAAGGCCCAGAGGAGGCAGCTGAAGGGGAGGTGCCCAGCCTGGTGCAGAGCCGTGTGCATCGGGGCAGCACCTGATGGCCCTTGCTGAGCTGAGCCGGGTGGCCTCCGGGGCCCAGCCACTCGGCCCTGTGCTTGGCCCTGCGGCCCGAGCTGTCTCTCCCTCCAGGCACCTGACAGCAGGCCCACTTCTTCCCCAAGCAGTCACCCTCTCCAAGTAACGACGTCCCCAGAATGTCATGGTTGCCCTTGGTAACCGGTCACAGCTCTGTCCCATTCATCTATTTAAACCAACCCAAGGTTGCTGGATTTCATTCTGGGGCCACCACTCCCCTCGCTGGGGGTGGGGTCTCCCCTCAGCATCCTCACTGCTCCTGGGGGCACAGGGACTCGGGAGACACCCCGCCCCCGGCGCCCTCTCCATCCTTGGCCTCCGTGAACTGAATCTGCAGAGAAGGGAACAAAGTGCGGCCCTCTCACTGGAATCAGAGCCCAGGGCTGCCCACCTGGGCAGAGGGATGCTGGGCGGCGGGACCTCCCAGCTGGGCTGGTGTCCCCCACTCCCCGGGATGTGTTGACCTTGGGCAAGTCCTTCCCCGTCCTGGTCTGGACGTCAGGTACCCATGGGCCCTCAGGGAGGATGCCAGTGGCCCCGGTCGGCCCCAGCCTCCCACCCTCATTAACCCTTGCCTGCGCAGAGTTCCAGGGGAGGGAATGTGCAAGTTTAAAGGACGGCCCCTGCCTTGCCGAGGCCACACGCCGAGAGGAGAAGCAGGACGTGGGCCCCCAGGCCGGAGGTTAACAGAGCTCCTCATCCACAGCTCTGGGCCTCGTGCAGGCTGCACCAGGGCACAGCCCACCGTCCCCATGGCTCTCCGGCCCGACACGCAACCCAGCTGGGCCCCACTCTCGTCACCGCACAGGAAGTGGGCAGAGCCCCCCAGAAGCAAAGCACCATCGTTGGCTCCCTCCCTTCTGAGCACTTTTCTCTACCAGGAAGGAAGCAGGCAGCGCTGCGACAGGCGTCACTTATTTTTGAGGCCAAGCTAATAAAACGCAGTGGCGTGCATCCTCCAAGGAGACAGAGAGGAAGGGGCCTGGCTGGGCAGACCGGGCTGGGAACGGTCTTCATGGCCCCAGCTTGGCATGGGCAGATTCATCAGGCCCGGGTTCAAAGGGCTCCTCTTGTCCTGGCCTCTGATGCTCAGCCAGGACAGGGACGGGTGCAGCGCCGACAGAGGCCAGCCAGGCCCAGGCTGTGCAGACCCCACTGACCACTCTCCGCTCCCTTGACCCCAGGAGGCCAGCACCGCCCCTCGCTCTAGTGGGAGCTTTGCGGACTCTGTCTCGGGCCTCACCCTCAGCACCTGGACTCCGGCTGGGGGTCTGGGCGGGTGGGACAGGGCGGGAGAGGGGAGGGGTCCCGCCCGGGGTCCCGCCCATCTCTCTGAATTTGGGTTCTGTCTTCTCCAGACCAACCTCAGGCCAGCAAACAGCACCTGCTCAGAGGAAAGAGGCTTTCTCCTTCCAGCCTGTACCTGTGGCGACTTAGCTGTACCCCTAGGGGAGGGACACCAGTGCCCGGACCACAGGGGCAGAGCCGGCCCAAGTCACCCATCACACACCCACAGACATCTGTGGAGCCCCTCATGCAGGATGTGTTGGGGATACAGGCCCTGGAGGGCTGCCGGTGGACAGTTACCCCACGAGGTACTGGTGAGAGAGGGATGCAGCGTCCCATGCTGGGGTCCCTGCTGCTGGGCCGGGCTGGGGTGGGGGGCAGGCAGAGGGGGAGGGCATCTTGCACCCTGAGACGCAGCAGGTGGGCGCATGCAGAAAGAAGCGTCTGATAGGCCTCCCGTTCTCTTATGTGGTTTGGCCTCGGGCAGCCTCATCTTACAGCTGCAATTACCTTAGGTGATGACGGCTCTGGGGTGTGTAGAGAGAGAGACGGGGAGAGAGGGAGAGGAGGAGAGAAAGAGGGAGGGAGGGAGAGAGACAGAGGAGAGAGACAGGGAGAGAGACGGGGGGGAGGTGGGGGGGCTCAACTTTCCAACCAGAATGCAAACTCCTCAGAAGAGGGGTGCTACTCCCCCCAGGTCACCACCATGCAGGGTGGAGGGCCTTGGGGAGGTGGGAGGTGAGACCAGCCCTGGGCACAGGAGGGAGGTCTGAGAGGTCCCGTGAGCTGTGCACAGGCGGCTCAGCCAGTCATAGCCCAGGCTGCCCATCTGAGCATGGATGCTGCTGGAGGACACACCTGGGTGAAGGTGTGACCGGAGGGACCACTCCCTCAAGTGCTCAGCTGAGGCAGAGGTGAGACAATGACTGAAAGGGGGTTACCTGCACCAGCCCCGCCCACCCCGGCCCATTTCCACTGACTTGCCTCAGATCTTGCCCAGGACCCTGTGGTCCCTCCTTGACCTGGAAAAACCTCTGAAACAGTGGCCTGTGCTCAGCAGCTGGGAGGCCACGGGGAGGCACGGGGCGGCCCCAGCTCTTCCCCCCGACCCGTCCCGCCACGCGGCTGGCTGTGCCTGCTTCCCCGGGACTCCCCTTCCTTCCTCCATTTTGTTATTAACACATATGAATGAGCCTCGTAATGGGGACCTGATGACAAGCTGAGGGGCCGGTGACCTCCTGCCCCCTTGCTCTGCCTGGACGTGGGGCCATGGTGGGCAGTGACGCTGGGAGGATGGACCTGGGCCCACCCTCAAGCTCAGATGGGCGGGTACCCCCTGCCCTAAGCACGCAAGAGCACCAGAGGAAAGAAGGTTCTCAAGTGGGATGCCCGAGGCTGCTCCCATTTGTGGCGAAGGTCCCCCAGATTTCTCCCAGGGCCCCTCTCAGAAACACCCCTGGGTCTGGCTCTGGACTGAGTGGACAGAAGGCAGTGGTGGGTGGAGGGGAGAGGGGGAGGGTTGGAATGTTCTAGAACAGGAGTTCCATAAGGGCGCAGGGCAGGCACTCCCCATGTTCATGCAAACGTGGATGCCACCACCAGGGGCTGGCCGCTTTCCTGCCAGGGAGGTCAGCGAATTTAGGGGACCTTCCCGGCCCACCAGCTTTGGAGGGTGAAACCAGGATGCTTAGCTCAGGGCTATGCCGTTTCTCTCCGAAACGCTGCTGCCGGCTGACAAACGCACCCGACACCCCATTCATCAACCACAAATCTCCCTATTTAGTCATCAAACAATGTCTTAAAGAACCCTGAAAAGCGATGCTTTGTTGGCTGTGATTCCATCACGCTGGCTGCGCTCAAACTGGCTCAAACACCTACTTCCTAAAATACTCCCCTTGAGCCCTTTCTGCCCAATGAGAGGCTGCAGCCCCACCGTTCAGTTGAGGGCTCGTGGCTCGGATGGGATCACGAAGGGTGGGAAGTGGCAGGGCTGGGCTGGGGGCTGCAGGAGGCCTGGCGTGGAGCAAACATGGGGTCTGCGGAGACATGGGTGGGGCGGCCGAGCCAGGTGAGTAAGAAGCGGGGTCCTCAAACGGGGAGACAGGTCCTTGGGAGCTGAATGAGGGCTGGACAGGGATGGGGCCAGCTTCTACAACTTGACCTGGGCCGGGAATCCTCAAATCCCAGGCTTTGACGAGGACCCAGAAGATGCTGTGACCTACTCTCTCCAAGTCAGGAAACCCTAGAAGCTTAGACTAGAGGGAGCCCGAAGCAGAGTCAGAGCCTTGGTTGCCCTGCTTTGCAGCCATGAGACCAGCCTCAGTGTCCTGTCTGAAATGTGGGCCAGCAGAGCCCCCCACACCCTCAGCCGGCTGGCGTGAGGACGGGAGGAGGCAGCTGTGGGACCCCGAGGCCCTCCCAGTGCCAGCCTGTGTGCCAGCCTCCACTCCCCTGCTGGCACCCTGGTTATCCACTGTGCTCGTCACCCATCCTCTCCTCCCTCCCTGGTTCCACTGGATGGCTCATCTTCACACGAGCTGAGAGGCCGTGCTGGGAGCCAGGTGTGGTGTCCGCCCTCGGAAGCTCACGGCCAACGTGTTGAATTAAGATGGTTGTCTGGTGGCGCAGTGGTTGAGAATCTGCCTGCCAATGCAGGGGACACGGGTTCGAGCCCTGGTCAGGGAAGATCCCACATGCCACGGAGCAACTAGGCCCGTGAGCCACAACTACTGAGCCTGCGCGTCTGGAGCCTGTGCTCCGCAACACGAGAGGCCGCGATAGTCAAAGGCCCACACACTGCGATGAAGAGTGGCCCTCGCTTGCCGTGACTAGAGAAAGCCCTCGTGCAGAAACGAAAACCCAACACAGCCAAAAATAAATAAATAAATAAATAAATGAATAATAAAAATAAAGGAATTCCTTTAAAAAAAAAGTAAAATAAATACCCTTCTTTAAAAAAAAAAAAAAAAAAAAAGATGGCTGTCAGTACCTTGGCCAGCTCCCTGCAGCCTCGTGCTTCTCTCTGAGAACGCGCCTCTGCCTATGACCAGCCCTCTATCCGCCTGCCCCCCAGGGTACAGCATTGTCCCTATCACTCTGCACGTGGGCAGTGGAGCCTGGTCCTCACTCATGCCCCTCATCGCACTCCCGAGTGGGTTGCCTTTGCCCCACAGGGGCTGAGGTCACGCCAGGGTCACTGCTGCACCCTCCACATGAGCACCTCCCTCCAGCACTGCTGCTCTACAAGCTCCCGAAACAAACTGCGTAAAGGGTGAATAGGCACGGCAGACCCTGGGATGTGCCGCCAGGCCCCCTCCGAGGAAGGACGTGTCGCCAGCTTCCGGGAGTGCCATCCCACACAGCCTTCAAAAGTCACGCTTGGGGTCAACCACGCCTCTCCCTGCCCCACGCAGTCCCCAAGGGCACTGTGCGAACACCCACGTGCCAAACTCCATCGCAGGGTCTGCTTTCAGGGACCTCAATCGGCTACAGTGAAGGAATGAAGGAGTGAGTGATGTCAGCAGGCAAGGATCATCACTTTTATTGCAAATGAGGGAAATGAGACTTGGAAGAGACAACCAGCTGGGTCAAGGAATCACTGTAATGATGAAAGGAAGCCATCAGGAGCTGTCCTCCTAATTGCAAGATGACACCGCAGGACGGTGAGAGCAGCCACTGTTCCCAGGACAGCGCTGCCCGTTGGACCTCCACGGTGGCTGCAGAAACCCAAGTCTCCCCTGCTGTCTTTCCTGATTTGTCCAGACCCACCGAAGAGCTGAGGTACGTTTATCCCCTCACTCCCAGCTTGAGAGTTGCCTCTATAAGGCTGGGGTAAGAAGAGGTGTTTTTCTCCCCAGAAATAGGTCTATTCTCTTTGGGAACCATTTTTACCAAAACCGTCAGGGCTGATAACAAGCTGTCTGCTTTCATATGCCTTCCCGAGGCGCAGACTTCTCCGTGGTGACAGCCATCTCCTATAAATGCACACGTCTCTCCTCGGGAGTTTTTTCACCACAGTCTTGCTGGTCCCACCCACTCATCTGGTCCCCTCCTTCCTGTAATTGAATGCACAGTTCATTAAGATCTTTGGTTGTGGCAGAAATGTTACAGGGGAAGGAAAAGCTGTTGAAATTTTTATTTTTAAAAGTAACTAAGAATAGGGCGAACCTTGTAAAAATAGCAAGCCTACCAACAGGATCGCACCCAAGGCCAAGTCCTCCTTCTAAAAATCAGAGTTTGGCATTTAACAAGAGTGGGGAGCAAGGGTTAGTCTCATGCACCGTCACAGAGGTCTTGGGGATGGGAATGGAAACTAGGATATGTGTCCTGCCTGGGCCATCACTGAGCAGTGGCTTATGCAGTTTTCAGTCTGCTCTTTTCCACCCAAATTCATTTTAGGCAGAACCTTCCTCCCTACTCCCACCCTTCAGAAGACAAAGAGACTCAACCAATCTACCTGGGTTAGGTCCACGCATCACCTGATAATATGAGGAAAATGTCCTCTGAGATCATCTTTCATATTATCCGAGAGCTTAGGAGACACACAATGCTACTGGAGATACTGGGTTCCTTTGAAACTCTCGAATATTTATTGGGAGGAACTTGGGTGTCTCCATCACGGCTCTTGTGTTCACCTTTGACCCCCGGCCAGAAGGGATGGAAGATACAGGGCAAAGATCTTCGTCTGAGTGACCCTGAGGCAGCAGGTGAACAGGGTTCTGCAGCCTACCTGCTGGAGGTGGGGAGGGTGCTAAACCAGGTGTCTTAAGGGTCTTGCCCACCCCTGTGTCCTTGGCAGGCAGAGTCCTGTGGTCCTGGGTCAGCAGTTTCATCTGGCAGGGGCTCCATGAACAAGGCCTGAGTGTGGACACCACACTCTCCATGGTCCTGCACCACAGCAGGAAGCACAGACTTGCTCTGGGAAATTGTGAATATGTCCTGTAGTCCTTGGAGAGTCACTAAGGCCAGGTGAGGCTGAGTCATGGGTGCTGAAGATGGAGTTCAAGTGTGAGGCACAGGAAAGGAAAGTGCATGCTCAAACCCTGGAATCTTCCAAGAGCTGTTCCTGAGAGCTGTGAAAGGGAAGTCTTGTTGCAGCTGACCTTCCAGTGGCTGATCATCAGGGGCTGCCGACCTTCGGGGGCTGCCAGGGAGAAGGAGGGGTCCACCCAGCCCTGCACCAGCCCCAGCCATGGTCACTGAGGTCCCTGAGCCCACTCTGTCCTCAAGGAGCACAGAGTAGAGGGGAGACCAGAGGTATGAGATCACTAGAGAAACGTGTAAGAGCTCTGGGTTTCTAGGACAAGAACACTTGTGGCATTTGTTCACTAAGCATCTAGAAAGCACCTACTGTATACTAGGGTCAGCGCTGGATCCTGAGGTCACAGAGACAAACCTGGAGGAGATGACCAGGCAGTGGCAATGCCGTGTGGCCAGGGCGATCACCTCGTTGTGCACCATGTTCCATGGGGTCCATGGAGAGATGGGCGGAGAGGGATAGCACAGGAGGTGACACCCCTGTGATGCTGGGACTCCAGATCTGGACAGAACCTGAAGGCCCCCTTTGTGATCCAGATGACCGAGCCCCAGAGATAGAGACAACTTGCCCCAGGCTTAGTATCGGGCCCTCGACTGATTCTCTCTGGTGTACAGTGTTTCAGAAGCAAGTCATGACGTCTGGCACAAGCCCAGCTTGAGAGATTTCTCTACAATGGCAGAGTCAATGGATCAGATGTGGGTCTTCAGGATTTGGCTTCTGATGAAGAATAAAAACCAAGGCGTTAGTTAAACTAAATTCCAGGAAGTAGAAGCATCTTCGCACTCTGTCCTTCTGAGAGTGGGCTCCAAAGTCTCCCTTCTATCGACCTCTGGTTTCACAGGTGGGTCTGCAGAGTGGGCCTGATCACGCCCTGCTAAGGAGCGTGCCCTGAGTCAATAGACAGCAGAGACCCCGAGGTCTCTCCACGGTCTACCTGTGCTGCCAGCCAACTCCCACCAGCTGGTACCTGCGTCTTTGGGAGGGAGGTTGCCCTCAGACTGCAGAGCCCATCTCCCACTGCTTGACAGGGGCAAGTGCCAGCAACTAACACGCCTGACCCCTCCCTCCAATCCTGGGGCCAGCCCTGGGCCAACGCTGGTGGGCGTGGAGGTGTGAATACCCTGGCCTGCCCTTGACCCTCGTGTGGGGCAGTTTTCCATCACGTCCCAGGTCCTGCTGGTTACCTGGTTACCGCCTCTTCCCCCAGCCGTCTCTGCCCTCCACGGTGTAGCCGTGCTCCCTCCGCTCTGTGCATCTCCAGTCTCGGCTCAGACTCCGCTCCTGGGCAAATGTGACTGGTACCCAAAGGCCTCTTCTGTGTGCGGCTGCATCTTCATCTCCATCTTTGCTGAAACAGCAAACGCACACTCTTCCAAATCAATAGTGGGGCACTCCAGGGCTGTGTCCCTTTAACAAGCAGGTTTCCTGCACCCCAGACTAAAGCCTGGTACCCCAGAAAAAAACACGCATTCAAGCTTTTCATGTACCAGTGATGTGACCTCGGCGAGACCCCT